>NC_086102.1:114413485-114752235 GCF_963921235.1 Mobula hypostoma | reverse complement strand
CGAAAGAGAAGTTGTTGAGGGCAAGGACTAGTTCTGCCAATGGGATGAGTGTTGGTGAAGGGGAACTGCCTGGACCTTTGTTCAAGAAAGAAACTGGGGGAGGAGGCCTTCCTGATGGGAGAAGGAGGTGTATAGAGACTGTATGTCCATGGTAGAAATAAGACAGTTCAGTTATCAAAATGGTGGAGGGTCTCAGATTTAAATGGGAAGAGGCTCAATAAGAGGAGGCAGGATGGAGTTCAGTCTTGGTATGAAGAACCTCATAGTGCTTCCAACTTCAAAGTTTCCCAGCCTGGCATTGTCCACTTTACTCCTTTACTCAAGGTTCATGAACAGGACTTTTGAGTAGGCTCATTGTCTCTGTCACTCGTGCCCCTCTGAACTCACTCCTTCATACTAACCCCATCAGGAGTTAATGAGTTGATGGAGCCTGCACACACATTTCCTCTACTTTGAGTGTGTTCATTCTCAAACCTCCACCTTGGTCCTCACGTTTCACCCCACCAGCCCCCACATCCAACGTATCATCATTCACCATTTCTGTTAGCTCCAGTTTGCTCTCTCACCAGTCCTGTTATTCGCTCTCTCCCTCCTTCGCTGTTTCCAGAGGACCACTTTCAGTGTGGATCCCGGATCGTTCATCCCTACCCACTCACCTCCCCCTGTCCCCTCATACTAACTTGTGCAACACTGACAGGGTGCTCCACCTCCTCACTCACCTCCATTCTGGGAGGTAAACAGTTCTTCCAGGTGAGGTCAAGATCCACCTGCATCTCCTACAACCAGGCCCACCACATCCAGCGCTCCTAACGTGGCCTCCTCTACATTGGAAAACCAAGCGTAGACTAGGCGACTGTTTCGCAGAGCACACGCTCTGTCCATAACAGACATCTTGTATTTCTGGCTGCATGTTACGTTGACTCTCACTCTGACCTGTCCATCTTGTCCATGGCCTTCTCCATTGCCACAGAGAAGCCAAATGCAAATTGCACGTGGCTAAGTTTAGAGCCCAACTGTATGAACACCAAGTGCTCCATTCAGGTGACCCACACCCCTGGTACTCTCGTCCCACATACATACTCGACTGTTCACCTAATTTTCTTCTCTCTTCATTCATCTCTTCTGCTCCTTACATCCAGTTCCATCTGCCCATAACTCCCTCCCTATTGACTCCATCAATGACATACCAGCTCCTGTCCCACCCTTCCTTTAAACCACTGTTGACCAAAAACTTGGATTTACATACAAGAGAAAATCTGTAGATGCTGGAAATCAACACACACAAAATGCTGGAGGAACTCAGCAGTCAGGCAGCATCTAGGAAAAGAGTACAGTTGATGTTTTGGGCTGAAACCTTTTGGTAGAACTTCCGAAGGATCCTGCCGAGTCCTGATGAAGGGCTTCGGTCCGAAACATCGACTGTACCCTTTTCCTAAATGCTGCCTGGCCTGCTGAGTTCCTCCTGCATTTTTGTGTGTGTTGCTTGGATTTACATCTTTTTGCCTCCAATTCCTCCAGTCTTAAAGCCTTCTGTTTTTTCACACCCTATCAGAGTTTAACTCCATTGGAAACATAGCCCACCCCCACACTCCCGCTGCTTAACAAAGTTTTCTCCCCAGGTCTAGCAAAGGGTATTTCTACTGAAACATTAGCTCTTTTTCTCATTCCACAGATGTAGCCAGACTAGTTGAGTATTTCCAGCATTTTGTATGTTTTAAAGATAAAATAATCTGCCTTTAGTGATTGGGACACACTCATGATTAATCTATGTGTCTCCAAAAGCCAGTGCATTTTGTTCTGACCAAGAATCTTTAAACTACTTGGTAACTGGCTTTACTATTGTTGCGTGCATTGAGACACAGTGAAAAACTTTTGTTTCCTGCCATCCGGACAATCATTCCATTCAACGTACATTAGGGTAATGCAAAAGGGAAAAAAGCAGAATGCAGAATATAGTGTAACAGAGAAAGACCAGTGCAGGCAGACAAATAAGGTGCAAGGACCGTGTTGAGGTTGAGTGAAATATCAAAAGCTCATCTTTATTGTAAAAGAGGTCCGTTCAGAAGTCTCATGTCCGTGGCATAGAAGGTGTCTTTGAGCGTGGTGCTCTGAAACTTTTGTTTCTTATGCTCAATGGGACAGCAGGAAGGGTACACTGAATCCATCGAGGCAAGGCTGCATCCACAACTCTCTGTAAACCTTTGTGGTCCAGGGTACCTTTATTAGGTACTACACACAAAATAATCTGCAGGATGCTGTGATCAAAGCAACACTTTCAGTACGCTGGATGAACTCAGCAGGTCGGGCAGCATCAGTTAGAAACGATGAGTCGACGTTTCGGGCCAGAACCCTTCGTCAGGACTGAAGAATGAAAGATGGGGAAGGATTTAAAGAATGCTTGTAGTTTCGGTTGAAAGACCAGTAATTTGAAAGACAAATGGGTGGGGGAGGGGAAGCATTAACGTCATAGCCCTGAAAACAATGGGTAGTAGAAGAAGGAGGCGGACCATGAGGGAGCTGGGGCAGGGGGCAGAGTGAAATAGGGATAGAGGAAGAGAGGGGGAAGGAATTACTGGAAGTTGGAGAATTCTATGTTCATACCAAGGGGCTGGAGACTACCTAGACGTATATGAGGTACTACTCCTCCAACCTGAGTTTAGCCTCATTGTGGCAGTAGAGGAGGCCATGTATGGACATATCTGAAATGGAATGGGAAGCAGAGTTGAAGCGGGTGGCTACCGGGAGATCCTGTCTGTTGTGGCGGACGGAGTGGAGGTGTTCGACGAAGCGGTCCCCCAATCTGCGTCGGGTTTCACCGATGTAGAGGAGGCCACACCAGGAGCACCGGATGCAATAGCTGACCCCAACAGACTCACAAGTGAAGTGTTGCCTCACCTGGAAGGACTGTTTGGGGCCCTGAATGGTTGCAACAGATGAGGTGTAGGGACAGGTGTAGCACTTACGCTTACGGAAAGCGGAGAGGGGTGGAGAGGGAAAGAGGGTGGAGGATTATGTGCTGGATCCGGAGGCTGGTGGGGTGGTAGGTGAGGACAAGGAGAACTCTGTCCCTGTTGTGGTTGCCGGAGGATGGGGCGAGGGCCGAAGTTCGGGAAACGGAGGAGATGCTGGTGACAGTAAAAGGGATGCCCTCACCCGCATCTCCTCCATTTCCCCTTGTCCTCACCTACCACCCCACCAGCCTCTGGATCCAGCACATTATCCTCCGCAACTTCTGCCACCTTCAACAGGACCCCACCGCTAAGCAATTCTTTCCCTCTCCACCCCTCTCCGCTTTCTGCAGGGATTGGTCCCTCCGCGACTCCCTTATCCACACATCCATCCCCACTGATCTCCCACCCGGCACTTATCCCTGTAAGTGTAAGTGCTACACCTGTCCCTACACCTCCTATCTTGCCACCATTCAGGGCCCCAAACAATCCTTCCAGGTGAGGCAACACTTCACTTGTGAGTCTGTTGGGGTCATCTATTGCATCCGGTGCTCCCGGTGCGGCCTCCTCTACATCGGTGAAACCCGACGCAGATTGGGGGACCACTTCGTCGAACACCTCCACTCCGTCCGCCACAACAGACAGGATCTCCCAGTAGCCACCCACTTCAACTCTGCTTCCCATTCCCATTTGGATATGTCCATACATGGCCTCCTCTACTGCCATGATGAGGCTAAACTCAGGTTGGAGAAGCAACACCTCATATACCGTCTAGGTAGTCTCCAGCCCCTTGGTATGAACATAGAATTCTCCAACTTCCGGTAATTCCCTCCCCTATCCCTATTTCACTCTACCCCCTCCCGCAGCTCCCTCATGGTTCCGCCTCCTTCTTCTACTACCCATTGTTTTCAGGGCTATGACGTCAATGCTTCCCCTCCCCCACCCATTTGTCTTTCAAATTACTGGTCTTTCAACCGAACCTACAAGCATTCTTCAAATCCTTCCCCATCTTTCATTCTTCAGTCCTGACGAAGGGTTCCGGCCCGAAACGTCGACTCATCGTTTCTAACTGATGCTGCCCGACCTGCTGAGTTCATCCAGCGTACTGAAAGTGTTCCTTTGTTAGATACTTCCAGTACCTAAGTGTGTGTTCATAGTCTTCTGATACTGTCGCCCATCCGCTTCAAGTTCCAATGTGTTGTGCATTCAGATGTGCTCTTCTGCACATCCTGCTTTAACGCATGGCTATTTGAGTTACTGTCACTTTCCTGTCAGCTTGAACCAGTCTGGCCATTCTCCTCTGACCTCTCTCATTAACAAGGTATTTTCGCCCACAGAACTGGACTTAAAAAAAAATTTTTTTGCACTGTTGTCTGTAAACTTTAGGGACTGTTGTGTGTGAAAATTCCAGGAGATCAGCAGCTTCTGAGATACTCGAACCACCTCTCCTGGCACCAACAATCATTATACGTTCAAATTCTCTCAGATCACATTCCTCCCCCACTCTGAAGTTTGATCTGTACAACACCTGAACCTCTTGACCATGTCCGCGTGTTTTTATGCTTTGAGTTGCTGCCATGTGATTGGTTATTATTTGCATTAACAAGCAGGTATATGGACGTGCCTGATAAAGTGGGCACTGATTGCACACTGTGTGATAATTGTAAACTGGGAGCTGGCAATCTGGCTCAGTATAGAAGCGGGAAAGTGAAGAGCAGCTGTGCCCAGTTGACATTATGTATAAAATCCCGAGGGAGTATAGCTGAAGTGAAAGTAGTCTTTTTCCAGGGGAAAGGGCGCCAGGAACTAGAGAGCATAGGTCTATGGTGAGAGGAAGAGATTTAAAAGGGAAATGAAGGACAGCTTCTTCACTCAGAGGGTGGTGAGTATATGGAATGAGCTGCCAGAGAAAGTGGTTGAGACAGGTACTGCACATTAACAACATTTAAAACGATGGAGATAGGAAGGGTTTAGTGGATGTTGGTCAAATGCAGGCAAATGAGGCTAGCTTAGATGGGAATCTTGATTGGCCTGGACCATTTAGACCAGAGGAAGGAGCTGTTTTGTACTGTATGATCTGATGTTTATTGAAATCAAATAACTGACTGGTTTGACCTTGATTGCTCATGAATAGTTAATAGATTGGATGATTTGAAATGGCGTCATGGAAAAGATAAGTTTAAAACTCCATTTTAGCCTCTCCTCAGCGGCATTCCCACCAAATATCAGTGTCACAGGGAATTAGCACTGAGCATAGACTGACGTGGACCAATCATAAAGCAAAATACTGCAGATGCTGGAAGTGTATAGAGCAGATGGAGAAAGGTGGAAGAATTCAGCAGGTCAGGCAACTTCCAGGTCACACTGTTTAGCTCCCATTGTCTACTATGGCAGGGTCTCTATGAGGTCACTGGACGCAAACAAAAGGCAGTTATCAATAACTGTGGCACTTCTCTTCCTGACGAACTTAATGTATTCAACGCAAGATTCGAACAGGAGAGGAGCATCCCGCTCCCTCCGGATGAATCGGACCTGGTGGCATCGAGATTCATCGTCACCAAGGAGGATGTTAGATGGGCCTTCCTGAAGATAAATCCTAGGAAGGCGACAGGCCCAGGTGGTGTTCCGGGACGGGTTCTCCGGGCCTGTGCAAGTGAGCTAGCTGGAGTGTTTGCTGACATCTTCAACTGCTCCTTGCTTCAGTCTAAGATCCCCTCGTGTTTTAAGAAGGCAACGATAATCCCAGTGCTGAAGAAGAGCAAGGTGGCATGCCTGAATGACTATCGACCTGTGGCTCTGACATCAATTGCTATGAAGTGCTTCGAGCGATTGGTTATGGCACACATCAACCACAGCCTACCGGTCAACCTCGACGCTTTGCAATTCGCCTACCGGAGCAACAGGTCAATGGCAGATGCCATCTCTCTGGCCCTACATTCCTCCTTAGAACACCTGGAGAATAAAGACGTATATGTAAGGCTCCTTTACATTGACTACAGCTCTGCCTTTAATACCATCATTTCAAATAAACTGATTCCTAAGCTCTTGAACCTAGGCCTTAGCACTCAGATCTGCAGCTGGATCTTCAACTTCCTCACAGACAGGACCCAGGTTGTAAAAATAGAGGACAAGCTCTCCTCTACAATCACTCTGAGCACCGGTGCCCCACAAGGCTGTGTACTCAGCCCCCTGTTGTTACTCACTGTACACCCATGATTGTGTAGCCAAGTTTCCATCAAACTCAATATATAAGTTTGCTGATGACACAACAATTGTAGGCTGCATCTCGGGTAATGAGTTTGAGTACAGAGAGAAAATTAAGAACCTGGTGGCATGGTGCGAAGACAATAACCTATCCCTCAACGTCAGCAAGACGAAGGAATTGGTTGCTGTCTTCGGAAGGAGTAGTGGACTGTACGACCCAATTTACATCGGTGGTGCTCAAGTGGAACAGGGCAAAAGCTTTAAGTTCCTCGGGGTCAATATCACAAATGACCTGACTTGGTCCAACCAAGCAGAGTCCACTGCCCAGAAGGCCCACCAGCACCTTTACTTCCTGAGAAAACTAAAGAAATTTGGCCTGTCCCCTAAAACCCTCACTAATTTTTATAGATGCACCGTAGAAAGCATTCTTCTAGGGTGCATCACAACCTGGTATGGAAGTTGTCCTGTCCAAGACCGGAAGAAGCTGCAAAAGATCGTGAACATGGTGCAGCACATCACACAAACAAATCTTCCGTCCGTGGACTCACTTTACACCGCACGCTGTCAGAGCAGTGCTGCCAGGATAATCAAGGACACAACCCACCCAGCCAACAGACTTTTCGTCCCTCTTCCCTCCGGGAGAAGGTTCAGGAGCTTGAAGACTTGTACGGCCAGATTTGGGAACAGCTTCTTTCCAACTGTGATAAGACTGCTGAACGGATCCTGACCTGGATCTGGGCCGTACCCTCCAAATATCTGGACCTGCCTCTCGGTTTTTTTGCACTACCTTACTTCCCATTTTTCTATTTTCTATTTATGATTTATAATTTACATTTTTAATATTTACTAATTTTAACTATTTTTAATATTTATAATATTTAATATTTGTAATCCAGGGAGTGTGAAGCGCAGAATCAAATATCGCGGTGATGATAGTACGTTCTAGTACCAATTGTTTGGCGACAATAAATTATAAAGTATAAAGTATGCTAATGTTGGTCCTTTGCCTTTAGTTCCGTTTCCGAATAAACACCAAATCCCTCTGAAACTTGCATCTCAAATAGTGATGAATTGGATAACAAGAAGCAGGTAAGAGATTAGTGGCATGGTGTCGTGATAACAACCTTTCCCTCAATGCCAAAGAAACAAAAGTGCTGGTCGTTGACTTCAGGAGGGGAGACAGTGCACATGCTCCTGTCTACATCAACGGGGAGTTCCTAGGAGTGAATGGTACCAATAGTACTGTCCTAGTCCAATCACATTGATCTCACAGCCAAGATGCTCACCAGTGCCTTTATTCCCTCGAGAGGCTAAAGAAATTGGGCATGTCCCTGTTGATCCTTACCAATTTTTATTGATGCATCATAGGAAGCATAACATAGTCTGGATGCCTGACAGCTTGGTGTGGCAACTGCTCTGCATAAGAAACCCCTGAGCATTACGGACACAGCTCAGCACATCACAGAAACTAGCCTCCCCTCTATGGACTCAGTCCACACCTTTTGCTGCCTCATTAAATCTGCTAGCATAATCAAAGTCCCCACCCACCTTGGCCATTCTCTGTTCTCAACCATTGGGCGGAAGATACAGAAGTCTGAAAGCACGAACCACCAGGCTCAGGATGGCTTCTGTCCTGCTGTTATCAGATTCCTGAATCACCTCTGAAATGATAAAATAGACCCTTGACCTCACAGTCTACCTTGTTTGTCAAATTAACGTGTGTCTGAGAAACTGGTGCGGGGGCAGGGCTTCAGGTTCTTGGATCATTGGGATCTCTTCTGGGGGAGGTATGATCTGTCCTAAAGTGACGGGTTGCACCTAAACCCAAATAAAATAAATAAAGGCACCCATTAGTCTTGCGAGACCATGGATCTGCACCTGGTAAGTCTTCACCCTCCAGGACGCAGGCCTGGGCAAGGTTGTATGGAAGACCAGCAGTTGCCCATGCTGCAAGTCTCCCCTCTCCACAACACTGATGTTGTCCAAGGGAAGGGCATTAGGACCCATACAGCTTGGCACCAATGTCGTCGCAGAGCAATGTGTGATTAAGTGCCTTGCTGAAAGACACAACATGCTACCTCGGCTGGGGCTCGAACTCACGACCTTCAGATCGTTAGTTGAATGCCTTAACCACTTGGCCAGTGCCCACCTGAACCCAAGGGGAACCAATATTCTCGCAGGCAGGTTTTTAGAGCTGTTGGGGAGGGCTTAAACTAATTTGGCAGGGGAGTGGGAATCGGAGTGAAAGGACTCAGGATAGGACGGATGGTAAAAAAGCAAAGATAGTGTGCAGTTAGACTGTCAGGAAGGACAGGCAGGTGATAGGACATAATTGCAGCCAGCAAGGTGAGTATTTGTGCATTAGAGATGCAGAATCTAAAAGGGTAGCAAATACGGTACTCAAGGTGTTATATCTCAATGTTTGGAGTATAAGAAGTAAGGTGGATGGTCTTGTTACACTATTACAGATGGTCAGGTATAACGGTGACCATCACTGAATCGTAGCTGAAGGATGGTTGTAATTGAGAGCTGAATGTCCAAGGTTACATATTGTATCAGAGGGGTAGGAAGGTAGGCAGAGGCGATGGTGTGGCTCTGCTGGTAAAGAATGGCATCAAATCAGTAGAAAATGTGACATAGGATCAGAAGATGTTGAATCCTTGTGGGTTGAGTTCAGAAGCTACAAGGGTAAAAGGACCCTGAAGGCAGTTACATACAGGCCTCCAACAGTATCTGGGATGTGGACCGCAGATTACAACAGGAAAAAGAAAAGGCGTGTCTGAAGAGCAATGTTATGATAGTCACGGGAGATTTCAACTTACAGGTCGATTGGGAAAATCAGGTTGGTAATGGATCTCAAGAGTGTGAGTTTGTTGAATGCCTATGAGATGGCTTTTTAGAGCAGTTTGTCGTTGAACCTACTAGGGGATCAGCCGTACTGGATTGGGTGTTATGAACCAGAGGTGATTAGGGAGCTTAAGGTAAAAGAACCCTTAAGAGGCACTGATCTCAATATATAAGGTCAGACATAGCAGTATTTCAGTGGAATAAAGGAAATTACAGTGGTACTGGCAGGGATGACAGCAGAACAGCAATGGTGTGAGTCTCTGGGAAAAATAAGGAAGGTGTGGGATAGATGGATTCCAAAAACAAAGAAATACTCAAATGGCAAAATAGTACAACTGTGGCTGAAAGGGAAGTTAAGGCTGATGTAAAAGCAAAAGAGAAGGCATACAACAAAGCAGAAATTAGCGGTAAGACAGAGGATTGGGAAGCTTTTAAAAACATATGGAAAGCAAGTAAAAGAATCATTGGAAGGGAAAGGATAAAATAGTCATAGTCATACTCATACTTTATTGATCCCGGGGGAAATTGGTTTTTGTTACAGTTGCACCATTAATAATAAATAGTAATAGAACCATAAATAGTTAAATGGTAATATGTAAATTATGCCAGTAAATTATGAAATAAGACCAGGATCAGCCTATTGGCTCAGGGTGTCTGACCCTCCAAGGGAGGCGTTGTAAAGTTTGATGGCCACAGGCAGGAATGACTTCCTATGACGCTTTGTGTTGCATCTCGGTGGAATATGAAAGCAAGCTAGCAAACAATATCAAAGTGGATATTAAAAGTATGTAAAAAATAACAGAGATGACAGTGGATATAGGACAGCTAGAAAATGAGGCTGGAGAAGTAATAACGAGGGACAAGGAGATAGCAGATGAACTAAATGAGTATTTTGTATCAGTCTTCACTGTGGAAGACATTAGCAGTATGCCAGATGTTGAAGGGTGAGAGGGAAGAGAAGTGAGTGCAGTTACTATCACAAGGGAGAAGGTGCTCAAAAAGCTGGAACATCTAAGGGTACATAAGTCACCTGGACCAGATGAGCTTGCCTTTAGGGTTCTGAAAAATGTAGCAGTAGAGATTGTGGAGACAGTAGTAATGATCTTTCAAAAATCATTGGACTCTGGCATGGTGTCAGAGGACTGGAAAATCACAAATGTCACTCTACTCTTTAAGGAAGAAGACAGCAGAAAGGAAATTATAGACCTGACTTGACCTCAGTTGTTGGGAAGATGTTAGAGTCAATTGTTAAGGATGAGGTTATGGAGTACTTGGTGACACAGGACAAGATAGGACAAAGTTAGCATGGTTTCCTTAAGGGAAAATCTTGCCTGATGAACCTGTTGGAATTCTTTGAGGAGATTACATGTAGGCCAGATAAAGGGGATGCTGTGGATTTTGTATATTTGGACTTCCAGAAGGCCTTTGACAAGGTGCCACACATGAGGCTGCTTACCAAATTAAGAGCCCATGGTATTACAGGAAAGTTACTGGCATGGTTAGAGCATTGGCTGATTGGTAGGAGGCCACGAGTGGGAATAAAAGGATCCTTTTCAGGTTGGCTGCCAGTGACCAGTGGTGTTCTACAGGGTTGGCATTGGGACTGCTTCTTTTTATGCTGTATATCAATGATTTAGAAGGTAGAATAGATGGCTTAGTTGCCAAAATTACAGATGATACGAAGATTGGTGGAGAGGCAGGTAATGTTGAGGAAACAGGTAGGCTGCAGAAGGGTGAATGTGCAGACTCTTTTGTAAAAAGGGAGAAAATCCAAAAATGTGAGATGCAAAGGGACTTAGGAGTCCTTGTGCAGAACACTCTAAAGGTTAATTTGCAGGTTGAGTCGGTGGTGAGGAAGGCAAGTGCAATGTTAGCATTCATTTCAAGGGGTCTAGAATACAAGAGGAGGGATGTGATGCTGAGGCTTTGTAAGGCACTGGTGAGGCCTCACCTTGAGTATTGTGAACAGTTCTGGGCTCCTCATCTAAGAAAAGATGTGCTGGCATTGGAAAGTGTCCAGAGGAGGTTCACAAGGATGATTCTGGGAATGAAAGGGTTATCATACGAGGTACGTTTGGTGGCTCTGAGTCTGTACTCGCTGAATTTCAAAAGGATGAGGGGGAATCTCACTGAAACCTTTCGAATGTTGAAAGGCCTAGATGCGGAAAGGATGTTTCCCATGGTGTGGGAGTCCAGGGCAAGAGGGCACAGCCTCAGGATAGAGCAGCGTCCATTTAAATCAGAGATGCGGAGACATTTTTTCATCCAGAGGGTGGTGAATTTGTGGAATTTATTACCACATGCAGCTGTGGAGGCCAGGTTGTTGGGTGTATTTAAGTCAGAGTTTAATAGGTGTTTGATTGGACACAGCATCAAAGGTAATGGGGAGAAGGCCGGGGAGTGGGGCTGAGGAGGGGAAAAGAAAATCAGTCATGATTGAATGGCAGAGCAGACTCAAAGGGCCAAATAGCCTAATTCTGCTCCTATGTCTTATAGTCTTATGCTTATGATCTTGTACCTTATTACTGCACTTTCCTTGCAGCTTTTACACTTTATTTTGCATTGCTATTATTTTTATCTCATTCTACGTCAACACTCTGTGTAACGATCTGATTTGTATGAACAGCACACAGGTCAAGATTTTCATTGTATCCTGGTATATGTTACAGAAAAAACCAATATCAATACCAAGGGCCTGCAAGTTTCTTGGCTGCCCTGCTGAGTGAGCAAGTTGCTTTGCACCACTGCCATCATGTGGAGACGCTGAAATCGGTGCAACCTGGACCTGCAGATAGTGTGATTGAATATCTCAGCTGCTGTTAGTCCATGACCAGGCCAACTGGCAACATCGGTTATCCTCGGACACTAGGGTTACAGTTTCTGGGTTAAATGATTTACTGGGAATTGGAAATGCGATATGTTTACTAATACCTTCCAGCATGGAATTTTCTTATAACACTTAAGAATTCCTTCATTTTAGCAAGTTGCACCAACCCGGATAGTTGGAGTTTATGAAGTAAGATCGTTGTGCGCAGAATGGCTCGTGCAGCTGGAGAACAAAGATTGCCGGTACATAGACACTGCAGCCTTTCATAAACATGAGCCAAGCAAATGACAATTTGCCACGGATGATCACGTTTCTATTTAAATCTTTAAACAAAGTCAGATAAATCAGGAATTTGGAACTCTTTTCCCAAATAGGCTGTGGAGGCTCAGGCACTGAGAATATTCAGAACATGGAGCAGTACAGCGCAGGAATGGGCCCCTTATCCCATAATGTTGTGACAACTAATTAAAATGCCTCATTAAACTAAGCAAATTATTACACCATGTCCACGTCCCTCCATTCTCTGCACATTTAAGTGCCTCTTAAATGCCTCTAATAATATTTGCCTCCACCCCACTCCAGCCAGAGCAAACAGGCACTCACTACTCACTGTGTAAAAAAAAAACTTACCCCAGTTCACCGCCTCTGAACTTTCCCCTTCACTTTAAATGCATGGCCTCCACTATTAGATATTTCGACCTGAGGAAAGAGATACAGGCAGTCAATCCACGTCCCTCATAACCTTATAAACCTCTATCAGGTCTCCTCTCAGCCTCTATTGCTCTAGAGAAGTGGAGGGATGGGATAGTAAGTTTGCTGATGACACAAATGTTGGGGGTGTTGTGGATAGTGTGGAGGGCTGTCAGAGGTTACAGTGGGACATTGATAGAATGCAAAACTGAGCTGAGAGGTGGCAGATGGAGTTCAACCCAGATAAGTGTGAGGTGGTTCATTTTGGTAGGTGAAATATGATGGCAGAATATAGTATTAATGGTGAAACTCTTGGCAGTGTGGAGGATCAGAGGGATCTTGGGGTCCGAGTCCAGAGGACACTCAAAGCAGCTGTGCAGGTTGACTCTGTGGTTAAGAAGGTGTATGGTGTATTGGACTTCATCAATCGTGGAATTGAATTTAGGAGCCGAGAGGTAATGTTGCAGCTATATAGGACCCTGGTCAGACCCCACTTGGAGTACTGTGCTCAGTTCTGGTCGCCTCACTACAGGAAGGATGTGGAAACCATAGAAAGGGTGCAGAGGAGATTTACAAGGATGTTGCCTGGATTGGGGAGCATGCCTTATGAGAATAGGTTGAGTGAACTCGGCCTTTTCTCCTTGGAGCGACGGAGGATGAGCGGTGACCTGATGGAGGTGTATAAGATGATGAGAGGCATTGATCGTGTGGATAGTCAGAGGCTTTTTCCCAGGGCTGAAATGGTTGCCACAAGAGGACACAGGTTTAAGGTGCTGGGGAGTAGGTACAGAGGAGATGTCAGAGGTAAGTTTTTTTACTCAGAGACTGGTGAGTGCATGGAATGGGCTGCCGGCAATGGTGGTGGAGGCGGAAACGATAGGGTCTTTTAAGAGACTTTTGGATAGGTACATGGAGCTTAGAGAAATAGAGGGCTATGTGTAACCCTGGTAATTTCTAAGGTAGAGACATGTTTGGCTCAAGTTTGTGGGCCGAAGGGCCTGTATTGTGCTGTAGATTTTCTATGTTTCTATGTAACCTCAAGTTTGTTCAGCCTTTCCTTATAGCACATGCTTTCTAATCCAGGCAGCATCCTGGTGAATGTCTTCTGAACACTCTCCAAAGCCTCTACATTCTTCCTATAATGGGGTGACCTGAAATGTATGGAATGCTCCAGATATGGAAAGTTATGAATAACTTCCTGACTCTTGAGCTTAATCCCTTGACTAATGGAAGCAAGCAGGTGATATGCCTTCTTTACCCTCCTATCAACTTGTGCAGCCACCTTGTATATTATAAAAATCAAATGTAACGGAGACAGGACAAGTAAGAGTCTCTCGGGTCTCGGTAAATAGTGGAGCAGGTGCCGCGGGGGGGGGGAGGAGAGGGGGAGGGTTCCTTATGTTTATATGCATTAGTTTTCATGTTTAGAACAGATCAATACATTACAATATGAGGAAAGGCAAAAGTAAATCAAGGAATAAAACTAAAGTTCAAAGTTCAAAGCTCAAAATTCAAAGTAAATTTAATACCAAAGTACACTTATGTAACCCTGAGATTCATTTCCTTGCAGGAATTCAGAGTAAATAGAAATAAACAATAGAATCAATGAGAAACAGCAGAAGACAGAGACGGACAAACAGCCAGTGTGCAATGTTGTGCTCTTTATATTCATATGTACCGTGGGTTACTAATAAAGAACCATCTTCTCTGTCTCAAATAGAACTTTTACTTAACAACAACCACAATGTTTTTACAATACCATGTTTCTCGATCTTTCTATCATCCCTGCGTATGCTCAGAACTCTCTCCAATCACATTCTTACACGTCATATCACCACATCTTCCTTTCCTTAAAAAGAAGAACAATTAGCAACATTGACCAGAGCAAATGCATGATTTAACATGTCTCTCTCAGTCTCTCTGGGGGTAATGAACATGAGTAGACCTTCTAAGTGGTTCACACAGCTCTTGCGTTTTGTTGTTATTTCCATGTTTCGTCTGGTCTGCATCTGTTAACTGAAACTCTGAAGTTGGCTCTTTCTTGAGGTCTTTGCGATTTCTTAACACTGCTCCTTCTTCTGTTTGGACCATGTATGATCTGGGTTGGACTTCTTCAAGTACTGTAGCTTTCTGTGTCTATGTGCTCATTTTGTCTTGTATCCTTACTTCATCTCCTTGGTGCAGTTCAGGCAATGGACGAGAACATCAGTCAAAGTATATTTTCTGCTTTGCTTTGTGTTCATCTTTCCATCTTTTCACTTGTTCACCTCCCTCTGTTCTCAGAAGGCTCTCATCTATCGGCAGATTGGATCTCAAACGGCGTCCCATCAAGAGCTGAGCAGGTGACAATCCACATTCAAGTGGACTACTGCAACAGGCTAACAAAGCTTTATAAAAATCACCTCCACTATCTTTTGCTTTGTGCATCAGTTTGTAGATAATTCCTACTGACTTCTCAACTAATCCACTGGACTGAGGGAAAAATGGACTAGATGTTGTATAAACAAAGCCCTGTTCATGAGCAAAATGTCTCATGCATTCACCATTGAATTGTGGACCATTGTCTGTGAAAACTTCATCAGGTACACCATCATGAGGAATTCTGCAGATGCTGGAAATTCAAGCAACACACATCAAAGTTGCTGGTGAACGCAGCAGGCCGAGACCTGAAACGTCGACTGTACCTCTTCCTAGAGATGCTGCCTGGCCTGCTGTGCTCACCAGCAACTTTGTATGTGTGTTGCTCAGGTACACCATGTCTGAAAAAACTGATTTCATGCATGTAATTACATTCTCTGCTGTTGTTCTGCTCAGACCACACACTTCAAGATACAATGAGTAGTAATTTGTTATTAATAGATAATCTTTGTTGTCAGTTACAAAAAGATCAACGCCTACCTTCTGATAAGGTCTCTGAGGACTAGGATGTGGATGCAGTGGCTCCTTAGGGTTGCTAGCTTGGTATTTAAGGCATATCTGACAATAAGACACCAATTCTGCAATTTCTTGATTGATCCTGAGCCAAAACATCACTTCCCGCACCTTTCTCTTACATTTTTCAATACCTAGGTGGCCGTCATGAATTTTCCCAAGCATTTCTTTTCGGAGGCTTTTAGGAATCACAATTCTGCTGCCTTTGTACAATATCCCATCCACAAAAGAAAGTTCTGATCTGTGGTTCCAATATTCTTGTACTTCTAAGGTACAGTCATGCTTATTATCTGACCATCCATCCATTGCCACTTGCATTATCAAAAGGATTGCCAGGATAATCAAGGACACGACCCACCCAGCCAACACACTTTTCGTCCCTCTTCCCTCCGGGAGAAGGCTCAGGAGCTTGAAGACTCGTACGGCCAGATTTGGGAACAGCTTCTTTCCAACTGTGATAAGACTGCTGAACGGATCCTGACCCGGATCTGGGCCATACCCTCCAAATAGCCGAACCTGCCTCTCGGTTTTTTTGCACTACCTTATTTTCCCTTTTTTATTTTCTATTTCTGATTTATCATTTAAATTTTTAATATTAACTATCGATTTACACTCCAGGGAGCACAAAGAGCAGAATCAAATATCGCTGTGATGGTTGTAAGCTCTAGTATCAATTGTTTGGTGACAATAAAGTATAAAGTATCACCTGACTGAGAATTTTGTCCTTCTCTGTCTCAAGATGCAGCAGTTCCAACTTTTCGTGAGCAACAGGTACAGTCTCTATGATCAGATCAATAAATACCTGAACATCAACAGCGTCCCTGTGACTGTCTTTTGTTGTTGGATCCACAACCCTGGAAAGTGTGTCAGCCGTGTACATGAATTTTCCAGGTGTGTATGATAATTCAATATATATCTTTGCAATTTGATCATCATTCGCTGAATTCACCAAGGGCAGTCACTTAAAGGTTTGTGAAACAATGCAATCAGAGGCTTATGATCGGTTTCAACATCAATAGATTGCCCTGACACAAACTGATGAAATCTCTCGCAAGCAAACATAATACTGAGCAATTCTTTTTCAATTTGGGCATACCTTGTTTCTGGATCAGATAATGAACGAGATGCTTAAGCCACTGGTAGCCATTCCTGATCATGTTTCTGGAGTAATACTGCCCCTAAGCCTGCTTGAGATGCATCACATGAGATCTTGATAGGTCTCTCAGCACCATAGAACTTCAACACAGGTTCTTTGGTGAGCACTTTCTTGAGATTTTGCCATGCCTTCACCTGTTCATGAATCCAGCTCCATTCGTTTTTCTTTTCTGTTAACTGTCTGAATGGAGGCAAGCTGTTCCGAAAGATTGGGTATGAACTTTCCCATGTAGTTGACCAATCCCATGAACCTTTGAACATCCTTTTTACATTGCAGTCTTGGCACGTTCTCAATAGCAGAAGCCTTCAATGGATCAGGACGCACACCCTGATGATATCACCCACAAAGGTAAGTTCAGTCACTCCTAGCTGACATTTGTCTTTATTCAACTTCAGGTTTGCCTTGTGTGTTGCCTCAAAGACTTGTCTGAGTCCAGCGTCATGCTGTTGTTTAGATGATCCCCAAACAGTAATATCGTCTATGGAAGTATCTACGCCCTCAATGTAACATGTGAATGGTTTTATTCTACACTTCAGGAGCTGATGCAATTCCAGACAGAAGCCAAAGAAAACAGTATCTGGCAAAAGGAGTGTTAAAGGTACATAACTTTGAACCCGGTTCATCGAGTTTAAGTTGCCAGGATCCAGAGGATGCATCTAATTTACTAAAGTACTTTGCATTAGCAAATTGTGACACAATTTCTTCACGAGTAGGCAATTTGAAATGTTCTCTTTTAATGGCTCAATTCAAGTCTCTTGGATCTAAGCAAATCCTCAGTTCTCCATTTTTCTTATCAACAATGACAAGCGAATTGACCCATTCAGGTCGTTCATCAATTTTTTTATGACTCCAAGCCGTTCCATTCTGTCAAGCTCTGTTTTCAGTTGATGACATAATGCAAAAGGCACTTTTCTACATGGATGTACTA
Source organism: Mobula hypostoma (assembly GCF_963921235.1). Lineage (NCBI taxonomy): Eukaryota > Metazoa > Chordata > Chondrichthyes > Myliobatiformes > Myliobatidae > Mobula > Mobula hypostoma. The sequence continues at coordinate 114,734,704 of NC_086102.1, read as the reverse complement.
CAGGTGGCACTGTGATGTCAATTTTAATTGTGTGCTCTCCTGGAAGACAACCAAGCCCTTTGAACAAGTCCTCATACTCTTTCATTAAGTCACTGTATTCTGATTCAGGGTCACCATCCAGGACTAATACTCTTTTCACCAAATTCAGTCTGTCACAGGCAGACAAACCCAGTATTGACTGTCCACCTTTTGGCACCACCACAAATGAAAGCGTGTGCACGATATTTTTGTGTGATACTTTTGCCACACATGTACCTTTAACTGGAATGTTTGCACCTGAATACCCAGTCACTTTTATATTTGTCTTAAGTAACTTTGGTCTTGGCTGTATTGCATTAAACTCAGATTCTGCAAGAACATTTACTTGTGCTCCAGTATTAAGTTTAAACAGAATATTGTCTTGGTTCACTTGCAATGGAATTGTCCAGTCATTCTTACTTTGTTTGTTTTCACAAAGCACATCTATATAAAACTCCTCAAGTTCATTTTCAAGCACTGCATTTACTTGTTTTATTTTCTTTCTACTTCTCCAACAGCATGAAAAATGATTACTCTTACTGCAGTCATTGAACGTTTTCCCATACGCTGGACACTGTTTTGGCCGATGCTGCTGCCCACAGCGATCATGTAGCTTTTTTCTCTCAGATGACAACTTGCTCTCTGTCAGTTTTGTTGTTGTTTTATTATTTTTTCTAATATGTTCATGCTTCTTCATAGTGTCTATGTTGCAGCTCTCAATGAAAAGTTCTTTAGCCTGTGACATCATGGTTTCCGAAGCTTTGCAGAGCATCAAAGCTTTTTCCAAGTCTAAGTCTTGTTCTCTTAACAGTCTTTTTCTCAGACCATTATCCAGAATGCCACAAACAATTCTGTCTTTAATGAGAGAGTCTATCAGTCCTCCAAACTCACATGTTTTACTCCGGTGTCTCAACTCGGTAACATATTGATCAATAGTTTCACCAGCTCTCTGCGTACAAGTAAAAAAATCTATGCCTCTCGTATGTCACATTACGCTTCGGTATACAAAATGCTTCAAATTTGTCCATTATCAATTTTAACTTTAAATTACCTTCATTTTCAAAAATAAAATGATTATATACCTCAATTGCCTCGTCACCTATTACGTGGAGTAGAAGCGCAGCTTTCGTTTTTTCCGGTTTTTGATTTGCTTCGATCACCAATAAATACAATTCAAAACGTTGCTTAAATTTTCTTCAGTCCTCAGCTATATTCCCAGACAATTGAAGTATCAGTGGAGGCTGCAAACCTTCCATTTATAAAACTGTTAACAACACCAAAACAGTTCAAACTCTTTTTTCAGGAAATTATCTTCGATTCTCCTGTGTTAAGAAATGTATTATTCTTCCAGACCAACTTCTGACACCATGTTGTATTCTTTATATTCATATGTACCGTGGGTTACTAATAAAGAACCAATTTTTCTGTCTCAAATAGAACTTTTATTTAACAACAACCACAATGTTTTTACAATACCATGTTTCTCAATATTTTTATCATCTCTGTGCATGCTCAGAACTCTCTCCAATCACATTCCTACATGTCATATCACCACGTGCAAAAGACAACAAATTGTGCAAACACAAAGTGAAAAGAAAAAAAAAATATAAGCAATAAATATTGAGAACACGAGCTGTAGAGTTGTACAAAGCGAGTCAATAGGTTGTGTAATCAGTTCAGTGTTGGGGTGATTAAAGTTAGCCCCGTTGGTTCAACAGCTGAATGGCTGAGGGGTAGTGACTTCTCCTGAACCTGGTGGCGTGGGTCCTGAGGCTCCTGAACCCGGTGGTGTGGGTCCTGAGGCTCCTGAACCCGGTGGCGTGGGTCCTGAGGCTCCTGAACCTGGTGGTGTGGGTCCTGAGGCTCCTGAACCCGGTGGTGTGGGTCCTGAGGCTCCTGAACCCGGTGGCGTGGGTCCTGAGGCTCCTGAACCTGGTGGTGTGGGTCCTGAGGCTCCTGAACCTGGTGGTGTGGGTCCTGAGGCTCCTGAGCCTGGTGGTGTGGGGCCTGAGGCTCCTGAACCCTCTTCTTGATAGCAGCAGCAAAAAAAGCATGTCCTGAATAGTGGGGGTCCTTGATGATGGATGCTGCTTTCTTGCAATGGTGCTCCATGTAGATGTGCTCAATCATGCAGAGGGCTTTACCTGTGATGGACTAGGCAGTACCCACTACTTTTTGTAGTTTTTCCTGTTCAAGGGTGTTGGTGTTTCCATATCAGGCCGTGATGCAACAAGTCAGTGTACTCTCCACCATGCATCTATAGAAGCTTGTCAAAGTTTTAGATGACATGTCAAGTCTGTACAAGCTTCTAAGAAAGTAGAGGCACTGCCGTGCCTTTGTAAGGGCACTACATGCTGCACTCAGGGGAGATCCTCTGAAATGATAATGTCCAGAAATTTAAAGTTGCTGACTCTCTCCACGTTTGATCCCTTACTGAGGTCTGGCTCTTGGATCTCTGGTTTCCTCCTCCTGCAGTCAATAATCAGCTCTTTGGTTTTGTCGAGTTTGAGTGAGAGGTGGTTGTTGTGACTCCAGTCAGCCATGTTCTCAATCTCTCTGCTTTCTGCTGATTCGTCACTGCCTTTGGTAGGGCTTGCAACAGCAGTGTCATCAGCAAAGTTAAGTATGGCTTTGGAGCCACACTTAGCCTCACAGCCATATGTTTAAAGTGAGTAGAACAGGGGGCTGAGCACACAGTCCTGTGCTGATGGTGACTGTGGAGGAAATGTTGTTGCCATTCCAAACTGATTGGGGTCTACAAGTGAGGATTTCAAAAAATGGTCAATGAAAATAATACATCTCAAGGTTTGCAATCTCTAGGGCCCCAGAGCATTACAGTACAGCTCTCCCTTTTGCTTAAGGAGGGATAAATCAGCAGAGAGGAAAGTCAGAAAAGGTACATTGGCTTGAGTCCTAAGTGAATGATTTGACATATGAGGACAGATTGTGCCTAAACTCATTAGGGTTGAGATTGAGAATGAAGAGACACACAAAACTCCGAGGGAGTTAACGGGCTGATGCTGAGAGTGTGTTTTCTCTGGTGAAGGCATCGCAGGGCAGTACGGTAGAGTAGAGGTTAGCACAGCACCAACGATCAGAGTTTAAATCTGCCGCAGAGAATAAGTTTGCATATTCTTCCCGTGACCATGTGGGTTTCTTCCAGCCGCTTCGGTTTCCTCCCACATTCCAAGACATATGAATTAGCAGGGTAATTGGTCACGTGAGTGTGATTGTGCACTGTGGGCTCGCTGGGCCCATAGGGCCTGTTACCGTGCTGTATCTCAACGAAAATCAAGGAATACCAGTATAACTGCAGCCTAAGAGGTCACCGACGTCAGATGGTGATGAACAGGAATTTCTGCTCTCAGAAGGTCATGAGATCTAAAATCTGCCTTTAGATATGAAAAATGGTGACTTAATCTTGGACACATAGATAGTGATCAAATAGCCAGCGCTGGTTTGTAACAAGTAACTCACTGTGGTCACTGATATGGTGACTCAGGGAATGTAGCAATAGGAGTCATTAATATGAAAATCCAAAAAATATCTGAAAAAAAAATGAATGTGTGGTACCAGGGCCAAAAGGCTCAGGAAATTTCACATGCCTCTGATGAGCCTCACTAATTGTTACAGGAAGCATTGAATCAGATGCACCACTGCTTGGTATGGTACCTCCTCTGCCTGAGGCAGCAAGAATTGCAGAGTTGTGAACGCAGCCCAGTCCATCGCACGAACCGATCTCCTCACCACAGCCACTGTCTACCCTTCCCAGTGCCCTGAGGAGTTCATGGTCACCCGTGCGAGAGAAGTGCTGCAATACGGAGAGTCCAGCGACCCGAAGGTCTCACATGTTGGCACTGAGGTGAGGACAGGTAGGAGGGGGAGGGTGCAGGATGCAGCTGAACAAGCCAAAGCACGGCTGTGCCATGGGGCGCTGGTGGGCGCAGGGGCTCTGGGACGGGCGGGCTTGGGTTGCTTCCCAACAGTCTGCTACGATCAGGTGCAAGGAAGAGCGAAACACCGGTTGGTCCAGCAGGAGGTGCGAGCTGCCGTGGAGGAGCTACGTGCCAGCGGCAACAAGGCGCTTGGACAAGAAGGGACCAGGTAACGGAGCATCTCGTGGGAGGACATTTGGCGAGCTGAGCCCCACCAAGTCAAGTTCCTGATCCAGTCAGTGTATGACACCTTGCCAAGCCCAGCGAGCCTCTACTGCTGGGGCAAGGCCGAAACACTGGCCCAGGGACGGGGACACTAGAGCACATCCTCAGCTGCTGCCCGATGCCCTGGGCGAGAGGTGTTATCGTTGGCCCAGTGACCAGGTGCTGGAGACAGTGGCTGACACCTTGTGCACAGCCATCGCCCAGCAGAGCAAGCAATTGCTTTTATCAAGGCAGAGGAGAAGGCTCAAACCCAATCCAAGGAGCATGCTGGCATCCTAGGGACAGCGCAGGGCTGGTAAGAGAGTCGACCTAGGGAAACAGCACAGACTCCCTGAGCACATCTCCTCGACCACGTCATAAGGGGTGCGTTGGGAGCGGACCCAAGTGCAAGACACGGACGCTGACGTACTAGGAACAGGACCCAGGACTAGAGTTAAGCAAGGGAAGTGGGGAAGAAAGGACGCTGGACATTGACACAAGCCCTGGACAAGACTAGGATGCAGGGCCTGGGCTAGGACATGGACAAGAAACACAGAACCTGGACAAGGCACTAGAAACTTGGAACCTGGACAAGGACTCCAAGCCAGAGACTGGACAGGGACCCGCAACCTGGTTCTTGACTCAGGCTCGGATCCCAGATCCAGGCAAGGACAGGACGTGGCTACAGAACAGGACGTGGAACTCCTGCACAGGACAAGGCACATGGACAGGATGAGAACACAAAGCCTTGACTTGGACAGGACGAGGTTCTTGGACATGGCTTGGACAAGACGAGAGACTCCTGGACAGGACGAGGGAACTCCAGCACCGGGCTGGGTGAGGTACTCCTGGGCTGGGCGAGGCACTTGGACAGGACGAGAACATGAAACCTTGCCTTGGTCGAGGGAGGACAGGAACGCAGAGCCTTGGTCAAGGGAGAACAGGAACACAGAACACAGAGCTGGGACCCCTCCTTGGGAACAGGACATAGGGCCGGGACTCATACACAGAATGCTGAACACGACAAGACAGTTCCCTACTCAAGGTAGTGGCAAACAGCCAGACCTACCTAGCAAAGGCATGGACACACACAGACAGTTCCAAACAAAAAAAGATAGTTCCTTATCTAGACACAGCAAGGCTCCAGTCTTGCTGTGGCAGTTGAACTTGATAAGGATACAGGCAAAGACACAGGCAAGGCTTCAGACACTGGTTGCAGAGCAAGGCTTAAAGAGGAAGGGGCAGAGAAGGGATTCAGAAAGGGGGTTTGAACAGGAACAATCCAGCAGCCAAGCCCTGGGTCTCCGGAGGTATTTATGCATCTCCCCAAACGAGAACCATGTGCCTTAATTGGAGCACCCAACAGAACAATGGAAAACCAGAAAACCTGGAATACGGATCAACGGACCGGACCGTGAACCGGAATGCAGACTTCATGGACTGGACCATGGCAGACCATGCTTAGGCCCAAATACAATGCTGCTGTCAGAATCATCTGGGCAGGCGGTCATGCTGGGGCTGGACGGACGAGGCCTATGAAAGTACCAGGACTTGGTGAAGGAGTGCTGCAGCAAGGGGTGGCGGCCACACGCTATGCCCATAGAGGCGGACCGCAGAGTGCTGCTGGTCAACTCCTCTGCTGATCCCTCGGCCGGATGGGCATCTCAGGAGCCCAGAAGAGGAAAGACGCCAGGAACATGATTGTGGCACCAGAGCGAGCCTCAAGGTGGCTGTGGATCGGGGGAGTGATCTGTGACAGAATGCTGCTCAGACACAGGTCACGGCCTGATCAACCCCAGCTGGGTCAGCTGGGTGAGGGTATCTGTGACCCTGGTTTACATCACTGATGATGTGTCTGAGTGCATCACAAGATGCATTATTCTATCACTATGATATAACAATACCGACACAAAGACTGCGCCTAGCGACTGCTGTTCCTTTGCATATTGAGATAATTAAAAAATTGAAGCAAGTCATAATGTTACACAGGAAGCACTGACATCACCAGGTGGGACATCACCTTAGTATTACAGTGCAGACATTGGGTTACACAGGAAGCACTGCACTGTGTAAAGAGGAATGTCAGTCTGGTGGCCCCTATCCCATAAGGATCAGCTGCAAGTGCCAGAACGGAGACTGCTGGGATGTTGTAAGCCAAGAGCCTTAAGGTATATGACATCAAAGCAAAGGAGGGAGGTGGGATTTCACATTATATGTGATATAACACAGGGGTCCCCAACCTTTTTTGCACTGCGGACCGGCCAATCAGAGGCGGGAGGTGTTCAAGTAGGGTTAAACTCACCTCAACATGTCTTTTACAGTTAGGGTTGCCAACTTTCTCACTCCCAAATAAGGGCCAAAAGTAGCAGTCAAATCCCGGGACACTTTAACCAAGGAAAGACTACCATGACCATGAAGCCTCGCGCGGGCACCTGCGTGCGCATGTGTGACATGCGCATATGTGCTGATTTTTTTTCCACAACCCAGTTTTAACCATATAACCATAATACAATTACAGCACAGAAACAGGCCATCTCAGCCCTTCTAGCCCGTGCCGAACTCTTACTCTCACCTAGTCCCACCAACCTGCACTCAGCCCATAACCCTCCAATCCTTTCCTGTCCATATATCTATCCAATTTAACTTTAAACAGCAACATCGAACCTGCCTCAACCACTTCTGCTGGAAGCTCGTTTGGCTTACTCTTCCCGACTACACTGTACATACATTATTTCTACTTTATATAGGCTGTGTATTTATCATATCATTCCTGCTTTTACTATATGTTAGTGTTATTTTAGGTTTTATGTGTTATTCGGTATGATTTGGTAGGTTATTTTTTGGGTCTGGGAATGCTCAAAAATTTTTCCCATATAAATTAATGGCAATTGCTTCTTTGCTTTAGGACATTACGGCTTATGAATGGTTTCATAGGAACGCTCTACCTTAGCGGGGGAATGCAGGACAAGGGCAGTCCCTTATGGGACAAACCAATTTAGCCCAATATACGGGATGTCCCGGCTAATACGGGACGGTTGGCAACCCTATGTTCAAGTTCAACAGTGCGTGACAGGGAACGAGGAAAGGTGCAGCTGACTCATATCGTTTCCTCGCGGCCCGGCAGCACATGCTTTGTGACCCGGACCGGTCCGCGGCCCGGTGGTTGGGGACCGCTGAACAGAACGGCAAAACAGGCTTAATTGTTCGCAGCAGTCACAAACTGCAGGGATGCCGGTTATCAGAAGAACTGCACGACACCACAACCTATTATCTGCCACAGTCATGGTGAGCCTAACAGCACAGAATGGGTTCTTTGTCCCAGTATCTCCCTGCCAGCCCTCAAACACCCACCCACTCTAATCTCATTTACCAGCTACTGGTCTGTAGCCTACTCTACCTTAGTGATTCAAGTCCTCATCAGCAAGTCATAGTGGTACACAGGAAGCACTGACATCACCAGGTGGGACATCACCTTAGTATTACAGTGCAGACATTGGGTTACACAGGAAGCACTGCACTGTGTAAAGAGGAATGTCAGTCTGGCGCACCCCCCTCCACCTTTCCATAAAGATCAGCTTCAAGTGGCAGAACAGAGGTTGCTTGGTTGTTGCAAGTGTTAAGTGTTGTCTCCATCACTTGTCCTATGGGAGCTGCTTTATTCTGATGGTCGAAAGTCACTCCCATTGTGATTGGTTAGCTTAGAAGCTGCATCTGCTTTTCCCATTGGATAACTGCCTGGTGGCCAGTTTCAAATATCCTGGGTATATAAAATAGCACATGGGAGGGGCTTTCTCTCTTCCTGCTTTGTTTAAGGCAAGGATGCACATGATCACTGGGCAGGTATGCTCTGCACACACTTTTAACTAAGCATGTTTGTTGAATATTCAGCTTTGTAGCGTCTGTAACTTGGGGAATGTGAATGTTTGGGCAAATTTTTACTGTTTGTAAGTAATTGATTAATATATCTACTTGAAATTAGCGCATTTCCTGTCTCACTTGCTGGACTCACAAACCTGATTCAACACTACACCACCTTCTCAAGTGATGTGTTCAAGACTTCATCTACCCTCTTGTTGAAGCTTTTTCCTCAGAACCATTCTAATCCTCTTATTCTCATACCTACGCCGTATAGTTTTAGGTCAAAATTCAAAGTAAATTTATTATCAAAATACATATATGTCACTATATACAAACCTGAGATTCATTTTCTTGCGGACATTCATAGTAAATACAAGAAACACAATAGAATCGATGAAAGACTATAGCCAACAGAATGGACAAACAACCAATCTGCAAAAGACAGCAAACTATGCAAGTACAAAAAGGTAGAAATAATAATAATAATAGTAATAATAATAAATAAGCAATAAATATTGAGAACATGAGATGAAAAGTCTTGAAAGTAAATCTACAGCTTGTGGGAACAGTTCAGTGATGGGGTGAGTGAAGTTATCCCCTCTGGTTCCAGAGCCTGATGGTTGAGGTAGAATAACTGTTCCTGAACCTGTTACTGTGGGTCCTGAGGCTCCTGTACCTCCTTCCTGGAGACAGCAGTGAGAAGAGAGCATGGATTGGATGTTGAGGATCCTTGATGTTGGATGCTACTTTCCAGTGACACCGTTTCGTGTAGATGTTCTCAGTGATGGGGAGGGCTTTACTAGTGATGGACTGGGGCATATCCACTACTTTATACAGGCTTTTCCATTCAAGAGTATTGACGATTCCATACCTGGCCATGATGCAGCTTGTCAATATACTCTCCACCACATGTCTATAGAAGTTTGTCAGAGTTTTAGATGACATGCCAAATCTTTGCAAACGTCTAAGAAACTAGAGGTGCTTTCGTCGTAATAGCATTTATGTGATAGCTCTTCTGAAATGTTAACACTAAAGAATTTAAAGATGCTGACCCTCTCCACCTCTGATTCCCTGATGAGGACTGGCTCATGGACCTCTGGTTTCCTCCTCCTGAAGTCAACACTCAGCTCCTTGGTTCTGGAGATGTTGAGTCAGAGGTCGTTGTGGCACCTCTCAGCCAGATTTGCAATCTCCCTCCAATATGCTGATTCGTCACTACCTTTGACTTGGCCAAAGACAGTGGTGTTGTCAGCAAGTTTAAATATGGCATTGGAGCTGTGCTTAGCCTCCCAATAAAAAGTATGAAGCGAGTAGAACAGGAAGTTAAGCACATAGCCTTATGGTGCACATGTGCTGATGGAGATGGTGGGGCAGATATTGTTGCCAATTGAAACTTGTGTCTGCAAGTGAGGAAATTGAGGATTCAGATGCACAAGGAGATATTGAAGCCTAGGTCTTAAAGCTTACGGATCAGTTTTGAGGGGATGATCGTATTGGATGCCAAGCTGTAGTAAATGAAGAGCATCCTGATGTATGCATCTTCATTGTCCAGATGTTTGAGAACTGAGTGAAATAGCATCTGCTGTTGACCGGTAGGCAAATTGGAGTGGATCCATGTCACTTCTCAAGCAGGAGTTGATACGTTTCGTCACCAACCTCTCAAAGCACTTTATCATAGGGCATATGAGTGTTACTGGACGATAGCCATTGAAGAAGATTACTAAGCTCTTCTTTAGCACCAGTTTAATTGAAGCTTGCTTGAAGCGGGTGGGTATCTCATTCTGCTGAAGTGAAAGGTTAAAGACATCAGTGAGCAGTCGAGCCAGTTGATCAGCACAGATATTTAGTACTCAGTTAGATACCCCGTCTGGGCTGGATGCTTTCTGTGAGTTCACCCTCTTGAAGGATACGCTCATGTTGCCCTCAGAGACTGAAATCACAGTGTTGTCGGTGGTTATGGGATTTTGACTCTAAGCAAGCATAAAAAGCATTGAACTCATTTGGGAAAGAAGCCTTATTGCCACAGCCACCATCCACCTTACCTATGCTGTCATAATTCTGTATACTGCTGTCAGGACCCTCCTTGCTCCCAGAGATCTCACTGAAACCTATTGAATATGGAAAGGCCTCGACAGAGTGAACGTGAAGAGAATGTTTCCTGTAGTGGGTGAGTCCAGGACCAAAGGACACTGTCTCAGAATAGATGGCGTCCCTTTAGGACAGAGGTGAGGGGAAGTTCTTTAGCCAGAGGGTAGTGAATCTGTAGAATTAATTTCTATAGACAAGCTATTGGGTATATTTAAAGTGGAGGTTGATAGGTTCTTGATTAGCAAGGGTGTCAAAGGTTACAGGGAGAAGGCAGGAGAATGGGACTCAGAGGGATAATAAATCAGCCAAGGGACCGGCTGGTGGCGCAACATCGGTGCTGGACCGGGGAGCGGAGTTTCCCGGGTTCGAAACCAGTCGGGTCCGGCCCCGAGTACGCTTTCCATCCGTGCCGGGTTGAGTGTCGAGATCGCAACTCGACCTTGTAAAACAAAGGGAACTGTGTGCACGCCACACAGTCTCTCTCTCTCTCTCGCTCCGCGCCTTGTAAGAAAGCCATGAAAAATCCATCATCACGGACGCACGCACGCACACGCACAGACGCGCACGCACACACATGCAGACTCACACGCACAGACTTGCACGCGTGCAGGCACACGCCAAAAAAAAAATCAGCCAAGACGAAATGGCAGAGCAGATTCAATGGGCCAAATGGTATAATTCTGCTCCTATATGTTATGGCTGTAGGGAAAACAAACTCAGTCTCTCTATTCTCTCCTCATAACCAAAATGCTCCATCCCAGTCAACATCCTGGTGAATCCCCTCTGCACCCTCTCCACAGCAGACATGTCCTTCCTACAGTGTGTCAACTGCAAGTGCCCACAATGCTCCAGCTATCCAATGTTCCAGTATGAAGTTGCCCCATCGCCTCCCTGCTCTCGTATTCTATATCCAGGCTAATCAAGGCAAGTAACTCGTCTGCTTTGTGAGCCACTCAATCTACCTGTACTGTCAGCTTCAGGGATCTGTGGATTTGTAGACCATGGTTCCTCTGTCCCTTAATACTCCGAAGAAATCTAACATTCGCCAAAACGCTTCAACTCATTCGGATCAGAACATGGAAACACTACAGCACCGTACAGGCCCTTGGCCCCACAATGTTGTACCCACCACTTAGTCTTCTCTAAGATTCATCTAACCTTTCCCTCCTACATAACCCTCCATGTCTCGATCACCTACAATCAGAATCAGAATCAGGTTCAATATCACAGGCATATTTAGTGAATTTGTTGCTTTGCCGCAGCAGTACAGTGCAATATCTAATAATAAAAACGATGAGTTACAATAATGACAATATAATGGAGAGCACTGGGTAAACACACAAACATTGCCTTACCGTTCTGCTGTCCTTATGCTGAGTGCATTCTCTTCAGTGTTTTGCCTGCTGTATTCTCCTGCTGGGTCCAGATCAAGCTGACGCGCTCGGGTGGCTTTCCCACTGCACACCGCACAATATTTAGTAATGGGGACATGTAGTAGATGTGTATATGTTGTTTGTATACTGCATTTAAGGTAAAAACTTCTGTTTATTTTGTAATATAATTGTAACTGCATTGTGGGGTGCATCATGGTACCGGGCTGTTATGTTTTCTGGTAGAATTCTTTTTGTCAATATTGGTAGTTTTCTTTTCAATATTTTTTGTAAATTTGATTTTGATGCACCTATTAAGCACCCTTGCACTAAAGTGCTAAGGGACTCCAGCTATTTCTCCTTTGGTCATAACCCACGTATTTAATTCATGGGGCTAGCTGTGGGATGGCCAGTTGCAAAAGGGTGAGTTCAACTTGGCGAAAAGTGGGATTGGGGTCCCAAGTCAGGAAACCCCCTGGGGCTAATAATGAAGCAGATGCCTAGGAATTAGCAGAGACCTCAGCACAGGAAGAACTTCAGCCCAGGGACAAACTCAGGCCAGAAGCAGAAGAGCCTTCAAGTGGTATCACCTCCAAACCCTCCCTGGGAAATCTGTTCAGAGACTTTTCGCCTGCCCGGCAGAGGGATGCTGCTTTTAGGAAACTTTGTCATCCGGTTAATATGGCATCTGCATACAATACTCCTTCAGTCGACATCTTCTGAAAAGATAATGAACCAAAGAAAATCTGCGGATGCTAGCATTCCAAGTGTAACCCTAGGTTCAGCTAGCAGCTTAATCTAGGGGAAGACAACGCCCCTCCCGTGGCCCGGCCAAACTTAAGAAATCTTGTTTGGTTGGGTGCTGCATGATGCGTTCCCCTGTTACAAAGCAGTACCACGAAATAACAAACTGTACACAATATGCAATTAAACGATCTAGCTTTATAATTCTTAATTTGGCTATAAGGTTAGTAAAGAAATAAAAAAAGGATAAGGGCCCATTATCATGAAACAGTCTCACGCACAATGTTTGAGCTCACGGTTCCGTCCATTCATTCCCCGTCGACCTCGTCCGACTCGCGCTCCAAGTCCACTCCATCCGGTGGTCTACAAACTCTCTTCATTCTTGTCTTCTCTCTTCATCTCTCCCCGACAAAAGACCGCCAAGTCCCTTCTGTCAGATCCACAAGAAAGAACAACATGCCTCTCATTGGATAGCACACATTCCAAAGCCCCTGCTATCTCTAGTTATAACCCAAACAGTGCTGCTACAGAGAAACCATTACATTAGCAGTGAAACATTACAGCGCATTACACAAGCAACACACACAAAATGCTGGAGGAATTCAGCAGGTCAGGCAACATCTATGGAAAAGAGTACGGTCAACGTTTTGGGCTAAGAGTCCTGCCAAAGGGTCTCGGCCTGAAATGTTGACTGTTCTTTTTTCCATAGATGCTGCCTGGCCTGCTGAGTTCCTCCAGCGTTTTGTATTTGTGCTGCTTGAAACCATATATTTTACTTCTTTTATGTCTTTTACGTTTGTATTTCATCTTGAATGTGATTATGGAACCGTAAGGGCCTGTGATTGCTGTTTGGAGATTGTTTGGGTGTTCCAGCACTCTGCAGTCTCTGAAAGGGTTCCAGTAGGCAGAGGCAGCATGCGTGAAACTCATGGTGGGCAGGCTGTGGGATGGGGCGCAAGCTGATGTTTGACTCCATTTCACCGATTAAAGCTTCCAATGTGCAACAATTAAGGCGACGAGGGAGATTGATGTATCCAGGCGAGTGCAGAGAGTGAGTGCCAGCTGTCGGCCCCTTGATCGCTCTGCTACGGACAGGGAAGAGCCTGCCTGGAGAGTGTTGACCAGGTTTTCTGCGTTTTGGATGTGGACTTGCACTATGGACTCCCCCCCCCCACCCTGTCTTATAGCTTTTTATATTCTGTATTTCTTGCTTGATCTTTTTCTTTTTTTTGTGTGTGGGAAATGCTATGGGGGGGGGGGGTTGATGTGCCTATTCCATTTTGTTTGATATTTTGTGTAGGAGGAGGGATTTGGGGGTTGATGAGCCTGTTCTGTTTCTGTTCTTTATTTTGTGTGGGGAGGGGGGGATGTGGGAGTTGATGATTGTGCTGCCTTTCTTTTCTTTCTTGGTTTCATGGCTACCCGGAGAAGAATTTCAGAGTTGTATACTCCAAAGCCTGGGGAAGGGCTCCAAAGTGCCTTCTTATCAACAAGGTGACAATATTAGGAACTATCTCTTCAGGTTCGAGGGGATGGGCCAGATATGGCAATGGACAGAGGAGGCATGGACGTGCCAGCCAGCGCACTACTGATGGGTAAAGCTCTCAAAGCCTGTGCTGCAATGGATGAAGAGAGGTCCAACAACTACCCTGACCCGAAAGAAGTGTTGCTGGCTAAATCTGATATCTCAGCAGAAACCTATGGCTAGCACTTCTGTTCCAGTATTCTACCACCCACTGAGAAACCATTGCCTGAGGGGGTCTCTACTGGCAATGGATTCGACTAGAGCAGGAGGAGATTGGTGAGATCACTTTTCTGGAGAAGCTGCTACAGGTTCTTCTTCCAGACACCAGAGCATGGGTCCAAGAGCATGAGTAAGCAGATGGACCCATGACAGCTCGACTTACCCTGCAGTACCTCAATGCCCACAAGGGAGCGCCCTCACTCAGCAGCAACAGGGACTATAACCTTCCAACGGACACTCAGGGTAACTCTGTGGAACTGGGGAGTGGGAGAAACGAGGGCAAAGAACCTTTAGTAGTTTCTTCCAAGACTTCTATTTGCTACCATTGTCAGCAGCCGTGTCATAATTCCTCTGCTTGTCATGTCAAGAAGCCCAAATTGTCAGAGATGTGCTATGTACCGAGAGAGAGGATGTGATGACGACGATAACCACTGTATTGATTGTGAGCATGGAAATGGAAAACAAGCAGAGTATGAGTAAAAGGAGCCCATGTTTATAATAGTCAAAGTTAATGGAAAACCTGCTGAAGCTCTTTTAGATTCTGGTAGCTCACTGTCATTTATTAAGAAAAGTCATGCCTCTTCCAGTGGTGTCACCAAGGTACAGTCATCAAACACCTGTCCAAGGTGTCTATGGTGACTGGAAGTTTCAGCCACCAGGAGAACTCAGTATTGAGCTGGATGACCACAAGTACTTAATGAAACTGGGTGTGCTGGAAAGAGATTTGCCCACGTCACATGAGTTACTGAGGAAGGGAAATAGCTGATCACATCCATCTGTCACTCCAGGAGTAAATAGTGCTCTTTCTTATTTTGTCGTGACTCGTGCTACAACCAAAGCAATGGCCGGTTACAATCTCTGTCTGCTTTTAATGCTAGTCTGTGTGAGGGAGAAACTAAAAGGGCCAGGAAGTCATGACAGCAACAGCACCATGAGAAATATGCTGGTTCTCCTGCCTCTGTTGACATTTGCACAGATTAACCTATTGGAGATGACTCGGAAGGGGTTGCGGAGTCCTGGAAAGGTTGACATCTCCCATCCTGATGGCCGCCAATCAATGTTTTGACTTTCCACAGTTGCTCCAGCAGAGAACAGGGCTGACAAAGGTCCTAGAACATTCCATTAGGATCAGACCTGACCAAGGTTCAGTACCCCCACACTGCTACAGAGTATCAGAGTGAAGTGTGGGGGCTCTGAAGGATGAGATTCAGGCTATTCTGGAGCTAGGAGCCATTGAGCCTTCAAATCGTTGGTGGAGCAGTCCCATCATTATCGTCCTCAAGAAGAATGGCACCCTGTGGGTACGTACTGGCACCCTGTGGATATGCACTGATTTCTGGAAGTTGAACGCCATTTCTTCTTTTGATGCTTATCCTGTGCCCTGCACTGATGACCAGCTAGAAAAGATTGGATGGACAAACTACGTCACCTCACTGGACCTTTGTAAAGACTAATGGGAGGTTCCGTTGGACGACCAGCCCAAACCCCTCACTGCCCTCTCCACAGCCCTGTGTCTGTTTCAATTCACTGCGAAGACCTTTGGTCCTCATGGTGAACCAGAAGTCTTCCAGTGGCTGATGGATTGGTTCCTCCAAGGCCTTGAGGGCTCCAGTGTGGCTTATCTAGATGATGTGGTTGTCTACAGCCTGATGTGGTCAGAGAACCTGGACATCTGCTTTGGGCTTTGGGAAATATTCATGCTACCGGTCTCACCCTCAATCTACAAAAATGTGAGTGGGCGAAAAGGGAAACCAGATACCTTGGCTATCAGCTGGAATGTGGAGAGGTTCACGCACAGGTGGACAATGTAGAAGTGATCCACAACAGTCCTCAATCTCACACTAAGAGGGAAGTCAAGTCCTACCTGGGTCTGGTAGGGTGGTGTCACAAGTTCATTCCCCACTGTGCTACTCTGGCCACACCTCTGACTAATCTTACTGGGAAGCTTGTTAGCAATCCAGTGGCCTGGCCAAATGAGTGTGAGAACACTTTACGAACCCTTAAAGCTCAGATATGTTCTTCAGCTCCTCCAGAGCTCAGACTTTAACAAATGGTTCCTTGTCCAGATGGATGTCTCAGGGGTAGGCGTTGGAGCAGTGCTGGCCCAAGGAGAACCTGGAGAAGGACAACTGAGACTTTACCTGAACCAAAACTCCTCCCAAGGGAAACCAGGTATACCACCATTGAAAAGGAGTGTTTGGACATTAAGTGGGCCCTTGACATCCTCCAGTACTACCTCCTTGTCAGGGAGTTTGACCTTTACACAGACTACAGAGTGTTGACATGGATTCAGACAATGAAAGACCGTAATGCCAGAGTGGCACAGTGGTACCTGGAGCTCAAACCCTTCAAATTCTGTGTCCACCGTAAAGCAGGGAAGGGAAATGTTTCTGCAGACTACCTGTCTTTACTGCTGAGTGTTGTCGGCGCAGGAGAGAAGGATCGTAATGTGACAGAGGGCACTGCTTACACACACATGTTGCCTTGTCGCTTTGCTGTTGTTGTGCTGAGTGTATTCAATTCAATGCCTTCCCCACTGTGTGCTCATAGTGGGTCCTGACCAGGCTGATGCACTCCGGTGCCTTTCCCATCACATATGGTGGAATTCTCCATTTTTTTAGTAATGGGGATATGTAAATGTGTAAATGTTGTTTGCACACTGTATTTAAGATAGATACTTTGTTTTGTAACACATTGTGTGATGCATCATTTTCTAATTCATGTGTCGTCTTAAGTTAACTTTGTGGGTAATTAAAGTTGATATGTCCTGGTGCCTAATAAATGGGGCTTTTAGCTCTCAGTAGGAGAGGGAGATTAGGGCTACCAGGAGTTCACTCCGGACAAAGTACGAAGCTGTTATTGTGATTTATGGTACATATATTTTTGTCAATATTGACAGTTTACTTTTCACTATTTTTGTTAATCTTTATAAGTTTGATTTTTGACACACCTGATAAATATCCTTGCTCTAAAGTGCTAAGCGAATCCAGCCATTTTTCCTTTGTTCATAACACATGCATTATATATCTATAAATTAAATAAGCACTGCAAAAAGAAATATCTACAGCATAACAGTAGAAGTCTTTACTGGGGCATTACACGTTTACTATGTTTATTATGGTAACTGGTCAAATTAGTGGGGGGCATGGTAAAAGCGAAGGGAATAAGTTATTATTCTTGTTTATTTTGTGGCATTTTGTAGCTCGGGACTGGTGGAGATTGTATCTTCTGCTGACCGCTGAGATAAGGCTCAAAAATGCTCAATTGTATGTTTGCTAATTGCTGATTAAAAAATTGAATAAAGGGTTTGACTTCTGGAGCAATCACTGGGGCTGTGTGCGTATTACGCAAGTATAACAGTGCATACCGTCGCAGGCAAGTGGCAATTGTTTTGTTTTCATTTTGGATTAGTTTTGTCAATACAAGGCCCATTGTATAATCCTAACAAAACTATCAGCCTATAAAAAGTTTTCAACTCCCTTAGAATTTTTCATGTTTTGGTTTGCAACATTGAATCACAGTAGATTTAATCTGGCTTTTTCGACACTGACTTCTTTACAAAACTGCTCAAGCTCTGTCAGATTGCATGGGGATCGAGAATGAACAGCCCTTTTCAAGTCTAACCACAAATTCTCAATTGGATTGAGGTCTGGACTCTGACATAACCACTCCAGGACATTAACTTTGTTGTCTTTAAGCCATTTCTCTGTAGCTTTGGCTTTATGCTTGGGGTCATTGTCTTGCTGGAAAAGAAGTCTTCTTCCAAGACGCAGTTCTCTTGCAGACTGCATCAGGGTTTCCTCCAGGATTTCCCTGTACCCTGTATTTTGCTGTGTTCATTTTACCCTCTACCTTTACAAACCTTCCAGGGCCTGCTGCAGTGAAGCATCCTCACAGAATGATGCAGCCACCACCATGCTTCATGGTAGGATGCTGTTTTTTTTTGATGATGTGCAGTGTTTGGCTTATGCCAAACATAGTAATCTGATAGCCAAAAAGCTCAATTTTGGTTTCATTATTCCATAGGACCTTCTTCCAGCTGACTTTGGAGTCTCCTACATGCCTTCTGGCAAACTCTAGCCAAGATTCATGTGAGCTTTTTTTCAACAGTGGCACTCTCTTTGTCACTCTCCCATAAAGCTGTGACTGGTGAAGCACCCAGGCAACAGTTGTTGTATGCACAGTCCCTCCCATCTCAGCCACTGAAGATTGTAATTGCTCCAGAGCTGTCATACGTCTTTTGGTGGCCTCCCTCACTAGTTCCCTTCTTTCAGAGTCACTCATTTATTGAGGACGGCCTGCTCTAGGTAGATTTACAGCTGTGCCATATTCTTTCCATTTCTTGATGACTGACCTAGCTGTACTCCAAAGGATATTCAGTGACTTGGAAATTTTCTTGTACCCATCTCTTGACTGTTTTTTCTAAAACCTTTTTGTGGAGTTGCTTGGAGCGTTCTTTTGTCTTCATGGTGTCGTTTTTGCGAGGATTCTGACTCACCAGCAGTTGGACATTCCAGATACAGGTGTATTTTTATTACACTCAATTGAAACACATTGACAGCACATAATTCTCCAAAAAAGATCTCAATTTAACTAATTATGTGACTTCTAAAACCACCTGGCTGCACCAGTGATGATTTGGTGTGTCATTTTAAAGGGGGCGGGGTGAATACATATGCAATCATTTTGTGTTTTATATTTGCAATTGTTTAGATCACTTTGTAGAGATCTGTTTTCACTTTGACATGAAAGAGTCTTTTTCTGTTGATTAGTGTCAAAAAAAAAATTAAATCCACTGTGATTCAATGTTGTAAAACAACAAAACATGTTTCTTAACCATACAACCTATGTGTAAACAACTAGTGTGGGTAGTGGTTAAGACTGGCAAAGAACACAACACAATATAGATCAATTGCAGATAAGGGCAGAGAAATGTCAGATGGAATTCAACCCAGATAAATGTGAGGTGTTGCATCTTTTAGGGCAAATGCAAGGAGACAGTACGCTGTTAAGTCCAAGACTGTTAACAGTGTTGCTGAGCTGAGAAATCTTGGGGTCCAAGTTGATAGCTCCTTAACATGGCTACACAGGTTGATAGAGTGGCTGAAAGGCTTATGGAATGTATGTTTTTATTGGTCAAGACACTGAGTTCAAAAGTCAAGGGGTTATTTTGCAACTATAAGGAACTCTGGTTAGGCCACATCTGGAGTTTTACATGCTGTTTGCTCCACTGTAGGAAGGATGTTGAGGCTTTGGAGAGGATGCAGAAGAGGTTTACCAGGATACTGCCTGGTTTAGAGGGCATGAGAGGCTGGACAAAAATGGGGTGCTTTCTATGGAGTGGCGGAGGCTGAGGGAAGATCTGATAGACGTTTACAGGATTATGAGAAGCACAGATAGGGTAGACATGGAGTGTCTTTTTCTCAGGGCAAGAATGTCTAATACCAGAGGGCATGCATTGAAGGTGAAAAGGGGGTAGGTTCAAAGGGGATATAAGTGGTAAGGTTTTTACTCAGGGAGTTGTAGATGCCTGGAATATGTTGCCTGGTATGGTGGTAGAGGCTTTTAAGAGACATTTAGATAGGCACATGAATATGAGGATGTTGGAGGGATATGAACATTGAGTAGGTAGCAGGGATTAGTTTTTCAAGGTTTTTTGATTTTACATTTTTAGCTGGTTTGGCACAACCATTGTGGGCCAAAGGGCCTGTTCCTGTTCTACGTACACTTAACTGCAGCACAGTAGAACAGCAGTCAGCATAATGCTGTTACAGCGCCAACAGCACAGGTTCATTTCCCACCGCTAGGAGTTGATACATTCTCCCTGTGACCACATGGGTTTCCTCCAGATGCCCTGGTTTCCTCCCACATTCCAAACTGTATGGCTTCGTTGGTTAGTTGGGCAAAATGGTCTATACTGTGCCGTATCTCTAAATAGAAAAAAATATAATAACCTGCTCTATCTATTGGACTGACCTAGATTTTCTTCTATATTTTACTGAATACTTACCCCCCCCACACCCCTTTGCCCATTTATTCTTTTTTTCCATCCCCTTGCCATATTAGTTTAGATGAGAACCTTCCTAACAAAAGAAGTGAACCTCCCAACAAGGATATTGGATTCATTCCAGTTCAGGTCCCAGCTAACCCATGCCATTGGAGTTGCACTTGTGGAAGTTGAGGCAAGGCAGGGGTTAACATAATGTCCGGGCAATGATCAATTGCAGACAGCCAAGGGAAGAAAGGTCTTTGAAGAGCATAGCTTCCCTTTGCACAGCAAGGAGCCAGATATAAATTCACAATATTAAAAAACACAGCGAACAATTACAACATTTAAAAGACACTTAAGACAGATACCTAGAAGCGAAACGAGTATTTGGACCAAAGTGGGTAGATGGGACTAACTGAAGTCTACAGCACAAATGAGATGGGCCAAAGGGCCTGTTTCCATGCTGTATAAATCGATGACACTAAGTGGATAAAGATATAATAGTGGTGTAAGTGTTTTTTAAAAAAATCCTAGTTGAAACTTACTGTATAACTTGTGAAATAATTCACCAACTTACTTTGGGATTTCTTTATTATCTGGAGGACACAGAAACATAACCTGGGTTTCTTTCCTACTTGGGCCTCTCTTCCAGTTTGACCAGTGGAGATGAGTTTGCTTTGAGTTGCTTTGTGGATGGTTTTGGAGAGTGGAGTCAGGACTTAGACCTTTCTATACCCTGCTCTGTTTGTAGGTAACTCTGTGACTCTCTTAGCCAAACAACCATACAACCAGCAACATGAAAAAATTACCATGATGTTTCTTAACCATACAACCTATGTGTAAACAACTAGCTTTCCAGTTGCCTCTTCTTGCACACCCATTTATCTGTAAAATGACAGAATCATCACCAGTGCCAACAAACATCAGTTCCTCACTAATAACATAATCACTAATACTCACTACTTATTCTCCCAGAAACATTTTGCTCGAAGCCTCATTTAGACCATAAGACATACAAACAAAATTAGGTCATTCAGCCCATCGAGTCTGCTCCTCCATTCCATCATGGTTGATTTACTATCCTCTCAACCCCATTCTCCTACCTTCTCCCGTTAACCTTTGAGACCCTTATAATCTAGCCTTGATTCAGGGATTAACTCAAAAATTGAATTTCAGAGTATCTCTTTAGTTGCCCTCTCTACAAAAGAAACATGTAAATGAGTTTTGAAACAAACAGACACAAGAGAAGCAGATATCAATCTGAATTGATTAAAAAACCTGAAATCCAATCTGGCACAAGGTTATAGCTATTAATGTGTAATCTTGGGGCATCCACCTGTATTTAAAAAAGTATTTTTAGTATACTAAAAAACTACAAAGAGCTTCACAAGGGTATTATCGAGCAAATTTTGACCCAATCACAGATATTAGGACGGGTAACCAGCACCTGAGGCAAAGTGTTATGTTTTAAGGAGCAGTGGGAGGCAGATATTGTCAGGGAACGAATTCCACAGCTCACAGCCTGAACAGCTGAAGGCACAGCTGCCAAGAGCAGGGTGAGTTCAGTCAGAGATTGGCAAGCAGCCACAGCTGGTGGAGTGTCAACATCGTGAGCACTGTGAGGGGGGAGGGTGGCGGTGAAGTTGTTCGGAGGGAATTCAAGAGAAGCAGGCTTGAAAAGAGGAACTGTAAGACTGTGGTGATGGGAGACTAAGAAACCAAATGGAATGGAGAGCACAGGAGGCAGACAGGAGGGCTCTACAACGGGTAGTTAAAACTGCCTAACGCACCATCAACAACGGCCTATCTGCCACCAAGGACATATATACAGAAAGGTGCCAGAAAAAGGCCAGTAATGTCATGAAGAATCCCCACCCACCCTGCTTATGGACTCTTTATCACTCCCATCAGGGAAGAGGCTACGCAGCAACCATGACAGATCCACTGGGTTCAGAAACAGTTACCTCCTCCAAGGCATCAGGCTGATCGAGACCTCCACCCATTCGTCCCACCCCCACCATCCCTCACCACCAATACACAACCTCGCTTTGCGTCATTTTATGCACATGTATAAAGTATTTGTATGTAACAGTCACTTGTACATTGCATTTTATAGGATTGCTTTCATATTTATATTTGTTGTGTATTTTTTTTTGTTTATTGTGCTTTTTTTATGCTGCACTGGATTCAGAGTAACAATCATTTCATTCTCCTTTACACATGTGTACTGAAGAATGAATCTTGAGTGATGAGGAACAGGGGTTGCTGTGAATTACAGTACAAGCAGAAGCATTTCGGGTGGGCACTAAGACTTACTGAAAGTGCACAATGAAGGAGCAGACGGGAGACTCCGCAAAGGTGTGGGGCAGTCGGCTCCTTCCAAATTCACCAGCTGTGCACAGATCCCTATCGACATTTAAACTGTTACACACCAATTATTTCGTCTAGCGGTATGCACCAGTCTCATCTGAATCAAGTTTAAATAAACGAAAAAAAATCATTAGACCGATTAATAATTTAACTATAAGTAACCACATGTTGCAACGCTATTAAAAGGGATATACAGTATCTGAAATAGAAACAGCAAATGCTGGAAATGCAGAATCTGAGAACAAACCTGGAGCTGGGGTAGGGTTCCAGTTTGCTCTGCCATTTGATAAAACCCTGACTGATCTGACTAACCACAACCCTATTTGCCATCTTTTTTGTTGACATCCTTCATCTCATTGGCCAAAACCTGCCACAGGAGATCCTAATTATGTATAGAATGGACAGCAGACTTTTCAACCTCCGCTGGTTCAAAGCTAACACAAGGTCAGTACTACCACTATCATGGAGCTTCAGTAGGTGGATGACAACACTATTACAGCACTCTTTGAAGAAGACCTCAAATATATCTTGAAAAGAGAATAAAAAAGACATGTCCTATATCAGGAACCACACACCCAGCCATTTATTCAGCTCCTCCATAAAGGTTGAATATATCACCCTTGAAAAGGTAAACCATTTCTCCTTCCTGGTAGCATTCTCTCTTCAAAAGGAGACATCAACTCAGAGGTTAATCACATGGCTGCAATTGGGTGGTATGGTCTCGTTGCGCCAGAAGGGCCTGGTACTCTTAAAAAATCTCTGTAAATTGGACTGGCCTAGATTTTCTTCTATATTTTACTGAATATCTTCTCCCCTTCTGTGCATTTACTTTTTACCATTCTCTTTTTAGTTTAGAACCTCCGAGCAAGCATATTGGATTCATTCCAGCTCAGGTGTCAACTAAGCTGTGCTGTTGGAGTTGCACTTGTGTAAGGTGTGCTAAGGCAGGAGCAAAGCAGCAAGTTCCAAATCGTTTGGGCATCAGATTTCATACTGCTTTGCTGAGGTACATTGTTTTAAGCTTTAATTAATATACACTGAGTGGCCACTTTTAATGAGGTACAGGAGAGGAATGCCATATAGTCTTCTGCACAGCACTGTTGTAACTCTGGTTATTTGAGTTACAGATGCCTTCCTGTGAGCTTGAAATCTTCAGAGAAGCGGGAGCATACGGGGAGAATCGAGGGGTGAGAATTGGTGGTAGCATAATCAGAACCTTTGTTATGCTGATGACACAAAACTGGCTGAAAGTGAAGAAGACCTGAAGCTACTGCTAATCAACATGAAGGACCATAGGCTCAAGATGGGTCTGCACCTTAACCTGAAGAAGACTAAGATTATGACTGCAGGGAGGAAGAAACAGAAGGTGAAACACCTTGTGTTTCTTCTTCCATCCCTCCCCCACCTTCTTACTCTGACTTCTCATCTTTTTTTTTCTCCAGCCTTGATGGAGTGTCTCAGCCCGAAATGTCGACTGTACTCTTTTCAAATGATGCTGCCTGGCCTGCTGAGTTCCTCCAGCATTTTGTGTGTGTTGCTTGGATATCTAGCATCTGCAGATTTTCTCGTCTAAGATTATAACTACTGGCACCACTACCAATTTTAAACTTGATGGAAAGGAAATTGAAGTGGTTTACAGTTTCAGTTTACTTGGATAATTGATTAACACCAAAGTGGTAAGCAGTCAAGAGATCTAACGAAGCATTGCCCTTGGCAAAGCAGCCATGTAGGACTTAAAGAAGATCCTTGGGAACAGGAACCTATTTCTATATACAAAGATTCAACTTGTGCAGGCGATGATGTTCTCAATGATGTCATATGGATGCAAAAGTTGAATAGTAAAGAAGGAAGATAGGAAGCATACCAACACCTTTGAACTGTGGTGCTGAAGAAAAATACTATGAATCTTGTGGACCTCTTACAGAACAAACTAATTGTCCTTAATGAGATCAAACCAAGTCTCTCTCTGGAGGCTCAAATGACAAGACTCAACCTATTGTACTTTGGGCACGTGATCAAACTCATTTAAGGCAATTATCCATGGGTGGCCATGAGTCGATGATGACTCAATGGCACACAACAACAGAGGATTGGGAAGTTTTTAACAATCAAGGTAATTAAAAAAGTCCTAAAGAAGGAAAGGATAAACTATGAAGGTAATATTAAGGAGGATATCAACGTTCCTTCAGATATGAAGTATAAGTGAGAGGTGAGAGTAGATACTGGACTGCTGGAAAATGATGCTGGAGAGATAGCATTGGGGGACAAGGAGATGGTGGACAAACTGAATAAATATTTTACATCAGTCTTCACTGTGAAAGACACCAGCAGTATGTGGCAAAGTTTGCAGATGATACAAAGATAGGTGGAGGGGCAGGTAGTGTAGAGAAAGCAGAAAGGCTACAGAAGGGCTTAAGATGGATAAGCTGAATGGGGAAAGAAGTGGCAGATGGAATACAGTGCCAGGAAGTGTATGATCATGCACTTTGGTAGAAGAAAAAAAGTGTAGATTATTTTCTAAATGGAGAGAAAATTTTTAAAAAATCAACATGTAAAGGGACTTGGGAGTCCTCATGCAGGATTCCCTAAAGATTAATTTGCAGGTTAAGAGGGTGGTGAGGAAGGCAAATGCAATATTAGCAATCATTTGAAGACTACAATATAAAAGCAAAGATGTAATGTTGAGGCCTTATAAGGCACTGATGAGGCTTCACTTGGAGTATTGATTTAAGAAAGTGTGTGCTGACCTTAGAGAGGGTTCAAAGGATGTTCACAAAAATGATTCCAGGATTGAAAGACTTATCATATGAGGAGTGTTCGATGGCTCTAAACCTGTACTCACTAGAATACAGAAGAATGAGTGTTGGAGGTCTCACTGAAACCTATTGAATGTTGAAAGGCCTTGACAGAGCAGATGTAGAGAGGATGTTTCCTATGGTGTTGGAGTCTAAGACAAAATGACACAGTCTCAGAATAGAGGAATGTCCATTTAGAACAAAGATGAGGAGAAATTTCTTTAGCCAGAGAGTAATGAGTCTGTGGAATTCAATGCCACAGGCGGCTGTGGAGGCTAAGTCACTGGGTATATTTAAAGCAGAGGTTGATATATTGTTCATTAGTCAGGGCATGACGGGATATGGGAGAAGGCGGGAGACTGGAGTTGAGAGGGAAATGGATCAACCATGATGAAATGGGGGAGCAGACTTAAAGGGCCAAATGGCCGAATTCTGCTCCTATATCTTATATTATGTCTGTGCCAAACAGAATATCAAATTAAACTAGTATCATTATAAAGATTTTAAAAACATGCTTAATTTGGTCACATCAAAATATACAGTGAAATCCATTATTTGCATCAAATCAGATTAGTGAGGATGTGCTGGTCTGCATGCAAGAATCCTGGCCTGTATGTCTTTGGAATGTGGGAGGAAACCAGAGCACCTGACGAAAACCCACACGGTCACAGGCAGAACATACCAAATCCTTACAGACAGCAGTGGGAATTGAACCCTGATCGGTGATCGCTGGTGCTATAATAGCGTTACACCGACCACTACACTACTGTGCCCCAATTTGTCTGCACATGATCCATACCCTTCCATTCCTTGCCTATTTGCGTGTCTAAATGCCTCTTGAAAATTACTGTCATACCTGCCTTTACCACTTCCACAGCAGTGTGTTTTAGGCACTTACCATTTTCTGTATTAAAAAAAAGAACACTTCCCCCTCTCCCCTGAAAGCTATGCCCCCTAGTATATGATATTTCTACCCAGGCAAAAATATCTATTTACCTTAACTATGCCTCTCATTTTATTAACTTCCATTAGGTCACCCCTCAGCCTCTGATACTCCAGAGAAATCAACCTCGTGTCCAAATTTGCCTTAACTTCTTCAGTCCTGGAAACATCCTGGTGAACCTCTTCTACACCCTCGTCAAAACCTCCACACCCTTTCTGTAATGCAGCATCCGGAACTGGACACAGTACTCCAAATACATTTGATCAGAAGGAATGTCCCCACAAACAGGACTATATTTGTTTACAGATGCAGTACATAAAGTGCTCCATCTGGATGCATCATGGTTTTGTATGGCAGCTGCTCTACTCAAGACCTCAAGACATTGTGAACACAGCCCAGTCTATCCTTGAAACCAGTTTCCTTCTAATGACTTTGTCTACACTTTCCCCTGCTTTGGGAGAACATAACCTTCCACCCAGATTATTTTCCTTTGTCCTTCTATCAGGCAGAAGATACAAAAGCCCGAGAACCATATGACAGCTTTTACACTGTTGAAGTGGCCTGTTGTACAATAAAAATGAACACTTGATCTCTCAATCTATCATGTCATGCACTTTATTTGTTTACCTGCACTGCACTTTCTATGTAACTGCAAAAATTACATTCTGCATTCCATTATTTATCCTCTTGCACTACCTCGATGTACTAATGGATGGAATGATCTGTCCAAATGGCATGCAAAGTTTTTCCACTGTATCATATTACATGTGACAATAATAAACTAATTACTAATATGGCCTCAGCAGTTTTGCACAGCTGCAACAGGGCTTTACACTATAATGAAAATGAAATCCTCCATTACATGGTTTCTTCAGTGGAGGGGTAGAGAAGGACCAGGCTGCAAAGAGAAAGAGACAAATGATGTCCAGGATTTCATTGAAGAATGTCCTTGATGTCTTTAGTGTACATTCAGCTGATTTATCAATGATTTTTTCCTTATACAATAGCTGGGATGATTTGTTCAGTTTTACTGATGATCAATTTGATAAAGAAATAGCATGTGTGATCACTTTAGTTGGTAGGTGACAGGCAGCATTCAAATGCAGTAATACCATCTTGAGTAAATTAGCATAACTGCCAGAAACTTAACAGGTGAAAAGCCTCCTCCTACCTCTCAAGGAAATGAGAAGACTCTGAGCCCTCCCCATCCTGGCTACATTAAAAGTTGAATCAAGTAGCTACAGTGGCATGCAAAAGTTTGGGCACCCCGGTCAAAATTTCTGTTACCGTGAATAGTTAAGTGAGTAGAAGATTAACTGATTTCCAAAAGTCATAAAGTTAAAGATGAAATATTCTTTTCAACATTTTAAGCAAGATTAGTGTATTATTTTTGTCTTGTACAATTTTAAAGTGGAAAAAAAGGAAAAGAGCACCATGCAAAAGTTTGGGCATCCCAAGAGATTTGAGCTCTCAGATAACTTTTTCCAAGGTCTCAGACCTTAATTAGCTTGTTAGGGCTATGGCTTGTTCACAATTATCGTTAGGAAAGGCCAGGTGATGCAAATTTCAAAGCTTTATAAATACCCTGACTCCTCAAACCTTATCCCAACAATCAGCAGCCATGAGCTCCTCTAAGCAGCTGCCTAGCACTCCAAAAATTAAAATAAATGATGCCCATAAAGCAGGAGAAGGCTAATGAGAAGATAGCAAAGCGTTTTCAGGTAACCGTTTCCTCAGTTCGTAATGTAATTAAGAAATGGCAGTTAACAGGAACGGTGAGGGTCAAGTTGAGGTCTGGAAGACCAAGAAAACTTTCCGAGAGAACTGCTCGTAGGATTGCTAGAAAGGCAAATCAAAACCCCCGTTTGACTGCAAAAGACCTTCAGGAAGATTTAGCAGATTGTGGAGTGGTGGTGCACTGTTCTACTGTGCAGCAATACCTGCACAAATATGACCTTCATGGAAGAGTCATCAGAAGAAAACCTTTCCTGCGTCCTCACCACAAAATTCAGCATCAAAAGTTTGCAAAGGAACATCTAAACAAGCCTGATGCATTTTGGAAACAAGTCCTGTGGACTGATGAAGTTAAAATAGAACTTTTTGGCCGCAATGAGCAAAGGTATGTTTTGGAGAAAAAAGGGTGCAGAATTTCATGAAAAGAACACCTCTCCAACTGTTAAGCACGGGGGTGGATCGATCATGCTTCGGTCAGTGGCACGGGGAACATTTCACTGGTAGAGGGAAGAATGAATTCAATTAAATACCAGCAAATTCTGGAAGCAAACATAACACAGTCTGTAAAAAAAGCTGAAGATGAAAAGAGGATGGCTTCTACTCAGGATAATGATCCTAAACACACCTCAAAATCCACAATGGACTACCTCAAGAGGTGCAAGCTGAAGGTTTTGCCATGGCCCTCACAGTCCCCCGAACTAAACATCATCGAAAATCTGTGGATAGACCTCAAAAGAGCAGAGCATGCAAGACGGCCCAAGAATCGCACAGAACTAGAAGCCTTTTGCAAGGAAGAACGGGCGAAAATCCCCCAAACAAGAATTGAAAGACTCTTAGCTGGCTACAGAAAGCGCTTACAAGCTGTGATACTTGCCAAAGGGGGTGTTACTAAGTACTGACCATGCAGGGTACCCAAACTTTTGCTTTGGGCCCTTTTCCTTTTTTGTTATTTTGAAACTGTAAAAGAAGGAAATAAAAAAGTAATCTTGCTTAAAATATTAAAGAAATGTGTCATCTTTAACTTTATGCCTTTTGGAAATCAAGTAATCTTTTACTCACTTAGCTATTCACAGTAACAGAAATTTTGACCTGGGTGCCCAAACTTTTGCATGCCACTGTGTATCATCACTGTGGTTGCAGGAGGAGGGCAAAATTTGGACAATCTACACCACCATTTCATATCTTGATCCCTAAAATATCTGCAAGGATTAATAATTGGCCAGGTGGATAGGTACCAGTGCAACAACACTTTAAAAACTGAACACAGTTCAGTACAGCCTGCATGATTAAACCACTGCTATGTAACTCTGTATCACCACCTCGTAGGGTGAATGAGAACTTCAGCAGAGGATCCATCCTAAGTAGAGGGAGGCAGGAGGTGATGAGATGAGAAGGTAAAGGTATTAGTGATGCTATTGTAGGAGTTGCCAATATTGGCCTTGAAAAATTATGGGCATGTGAATGGGACACCACTTTTTCTGCATTATTAGGAACATCTTGGACATACTGTAGCCATAGGGAAGATTGTTCTGAGACATCTATCAGTCCATCTGTAGATGAGAAGAGAGCCCAGGAAGTGCCTGGCTGAGGGAATTACGAAAAAAAATAATTGTCCTATAACAATATCTCACAGAAGTCAATTTCCTATTTAAATTGGAAGAGTCTCATTCAACAAGGTACTGTGGGCAACAGTACTCTTCCACAGGGTTGGGAAGGTGCAATTGAATAAAGACCTCTGACCCTATTGCAGGGGGTGGGGCTGCTGGTACCACATAGAGGTGGAGAAAGGCCAGCAATATCATGAAGGATCCCACCCCTGTCGCTCATGGACTATTTGTTCCAATCCCATCAGACAGGCGCCATGTAGCATCTGTGCCAGGACCACTGGACACAGTTACTTTCCCCAAGCAGTATGGCTGATCAACACTTCCACCACTAATCCACTTCACCACGCACCCCACCATCAGTACTTTGTTATTTCTTGTCAGTCACCTTATGTACCCCCCTATACTTACTGTCACTTTATGGATAGTCAATATACAGCATGCATATAAGATATCTAAGCTAGCTTATATTTATTGCATTTTTATTGTGTTATCTTAATTGTGTTTTTTTTGTGCTGCACTAGATCCGTACTAACAATTATTTCATTCTCCTTTACACTTGTGTTACTGAAAGTGACATTAAACAACCTTGAATCTGAATCCAAGATAAAGAGATCACAAATAAAAACTTAATGTTTCTAATTATTTGTAAGTTTTTGCTTGATATTAAATATCAATTGTTTATTTATAATAGCTTTAAATACTTCTGAATGGTAAAATAATTTAAAAACATGTCAAAATTCCGACAGCTTGGATAGCTGACTTCTAGAAGAGTTGGAGATAAGACTTCTCCCCACTATCACTGAAGACTTAACACTGGTCCCTAGAATGGTTCAGGCCTGTAAGATAGTAAAAGGAAGCAGAATATACAACCAATGTATTTGAAGAAATTTTAATTTGCTTCTATTGGCAAGTTGCTTTCCCTCAATTAAGTCATACATTTTGAGATAAAATCAACTTAGCACATAATGTAGAGTAGAAAGGATATCCATATCCTGCAGTTACTCAGTTTTCAGTAAATATGGTACTATATACTTCCCACATCATGCCAGAGATTTAAAACTTAACATCAGCAATGTTGAATCAAAGTTAAACAATATATTTATAGAATGCAATATACTTATTATGCAAACAACAGACTAAACCAGAGCAATCAATACAAAAATAGCACATGTTAACAATAGTTTTTCCTCACTGGCCAGTTCTCAATACCAGTTTTAAGATTGCTACAATCACAAAATAATGTATTTTATGTTGGTAATTGAGTGACGTGTTTTTTTTTATTACATTTTCCACATCTTGTATAGGTATCATTTTTGAAATGTACGTTCATGTGTCTTGGTTTTCAACAATCAACAACTGTCATACTTCATACAATCACTTGCCTTATTGAGGAACTGATCTTCAAAGATTATAAAGCTATAATAAATGATGGCAAAAATACTTAAATATACGAAACAAAATTGTACACACCGCTGTTCTAATTTGTCATTATGTTTCGGATAAACACACCAAACAAAGGTTTTAAACTGATTTAATGTGCAGCATTGTCAGAACTGTTATAATATGGCTACTCAAAGTCACTCAAAGCTTTGAGAACTCATGGCATCTGTGGCTAGCAGACACCGCAGTACAGAAAGAGAAATATTTCGCTACATTCCTCTTAAGACATTAGAGTTAGCAGAGGAGCACTACTAATGGGTTAAGTGAATCTCTCCATTGGCAGTATGTTCCACATCCAAAACAGAAATATGCAACATGCAAAAGGGAAGATTGTATCACATCCAGTAGCTTATATTCATACCATGTCTGATTTATACTTCAAATGCAGGGAACTTCGCCTTTGTGGGCTGCAGCATGTCAGCAAGGAAGTAAATAGTTCCTGCTATTCCTTAAATTAAATTAACAAAATGATTAGTTCTGTTTAGCAATTGATAATCAGAAAAATAAACTGCATCGTTTTTGTTACACCCAAGACATGGATATATCAAAATTACTTGTAAAAGACATTAATTTCTCAATTCCTTTTAAAATGCATTGCTGCCATTTAACTCCATGCTTTCTCTTAACCTTGACACTAAACAGAACATAAAGATAGGGCAAACTAACAGAAAGGCAAATGTATGTTGACTTCTAGAAGGCAGAAGGAATTAGTTTAGTTAAGCCTTTAATTACTAGTTTAATCAGTTCCACTTAGCACTGTGGGCTGAAGGGCCTGTTCCTGTGCTGTACTACAAGAAGATCTGAGAACAAAAGCAGACCTGTCTCACTCCAATTACATACAGTCCTGGTGAGTGTGCTCCTGGAATACAGCTGTACAGGTCTGGTCAGGCTACCCAAGGAAAGCTATACTTGTGATAAAAGGATACAGTGAAGATTTCATCAGCTTAATTCCTGGGTTGGGTGAGGTGACTGCAGATTAAACATCCTAAATCTGCATTCTTCTCAAACTTCCGCTAATGCCCCACCTCCCCCATCCGTTATTTATTTATTTATATACACACATTCTCTTTCTCTCTCTCCTTTTTCTCCCTCTGTCCCTCTCACTATATCCCTTGCCCATCCTCTGGGCTCCCCCCCTCCACTTTTTCTTTCTCCCTGGGCCTCCTGTCCCATGATCCTCTCATATCCCTTTTGCCTATCACCTGTCCAGCTCTTGGCTCTATCCCTCCCTCTCCTGTCTTCCCCTATCATTTCGGATCTCCCCCTCCCACTTTCAAATCTCTTACTATCTCTTCTTTCAGCTAGTCCTGACGAAGGGTCTCGGCCCGAAACACCAACTGTACCTCTTCCAAAAGATGCTGCCTGGCCTGCTGCATTCACCAGCAACTTTTATGTGTGTTGCAAGAGATATTATCTTTTCCTTTGTAAGGAAAAGAAGCAGGCCAAGATCACATTTCGAAAATCACCGCTATTGCCACTGCTTTAGCACAGGTTCTCATTAATTGCACATAGTTAGTGAATGGTACAAAGTAATCATTATATGTTGGCACCAGAAAGCTGGCACAGTGTCTATGTTACCTTGAGTGGATGAAGGTAAACCATACATTCCTGTTCTTCTTGCCATGTGAGAACTATCTTACTTAATCTTCATTGTAAAAAAATTGCCACTGATCTACCGTTTCACTGATATGGTAGTGATAACTTGGTTTATTATTGCCCCATGTAATGTGAAAAATTGTGTTGCATATCATCCATACAGATTATTTAATTACAATACTGCATTGAGATTGTACAAGGGAAAACAATAACAGAATGTAGAATAACAGTGCCATAGAATTTAGATTTTGAAAAGTGGAACAATTCTGATAGAAGTAGTGAGTAGACCTGCACGATAGCTTCTAATGAGTTGCCAAGCACTGGCATCATCAGAGGCAGCGCTCAGCAGCCAGTCCATCCCTCCAAATGTAACCATCCCTTGATCCATTCACTCCCAAATAAAGCACAATTACAGTAACTTTTGTTCATCTGAACATCAATGAATTTGCTTCAGATAATTACTTTAATTTCATATCAGAGATATGATTCAAGCTCAAAGTAATCTACTATCAAAGTACATACATGTCAAGGTACAGCATACTACCATGAAATTCATTTTCTTGCAGGCACTCACAGTAGAAAAGGGAAATGCAATGAAAAACAACACACAAAGGGAAGAGAGGCAAACAGCCACTGTGCAAATAAAAAAATTAGTAAATAAAAAATTCTAAGAACATGAGTTGTAGGGTCCTTAAAAGTGAATCCATAGGTTGTGGTGAATGAAGTACTGACCACAGCAGATTTAAAATATGGAAGAAAATGTCGAACTCGAATATAGTCAAGGACAGTGGAAGCAGACAAATCAATTGTCTTTGTTCCTGCCATGTGCTTAGAGATGGAGGTGGCCATTTTGTGGAACTATTTTACATCCTCCATTTTGTGAGATAAAGTTGCCTGGCTTTTAGTGTTTTAAAGTATACACAATGTTGCTTTGGGTAATCTGCTAGACTAAAGGTAATTTCCAAATAAGAAGTTATTTGTGAGGTGTTCTTTGATACAATATAACATGCAGGTTTGTGAATATTGGGGTCTGTGCCTGCCTGGGGTGATTCAAACTGGTTACTGAAGAGAACAAAGAGCCATGAATGACCAGTTGCCATTTCTGGATCAGATCCAATACACAGCTATTAAAGGTCAATCAAGTGACATACAGCTAATGACACTGAAAGGCAATGTTTGTATTGATAAGGAATGAATATAAAAGCAAGTACAATATAAAAGCAAAAATCAGTGATAACTTTTCCTAGAGAATCACCATTGCGAGGAAGAACCCCTATGCCAGGGGCTGGGAGAAGACGGGGTCAATCGTCTGGCCATCGGAGATCCCTTATTTTGGTGTGGAAAATTGGGATAGTGGACTGAGTGAGTATTGGTAGAGCAATAGCAAAATTCATGTTTTAAGTTGTCAGCCCTGGGTCAACATTGTTGTTGTTTGTGCAGAGACAATAAAGTCTGAGCTTTGATTAATTATGAGTTGCATCATTAGTTTCCTAACCTAATTCTATTGATGAATGGTCAACATCTTATTCACACTGGTTCAAGAGCCTGATGTTTGAAGGGTAATAACTGTTGCTGAACCTAGTGGTGTGGGACCCAAGGCTCCTGTACTTCCTGTCCAATAGTACTAGTGAGAAGAGAGCATAGCCTGGATGATGGGGGTCCTTGTTGATGGATGCTGCTTTCTTGTGGCAGTGCTCTTTCTAGATATTCTCAGTGGTGGGGAAAGTTTTGCCTGTGATGGATTGGGCTGTGTCCAGCACTTTTTGTAGATTTTCTGTTCTTGGACATTGATGTTTCCATACCAGGCCATGATGTAACCTGACGCTCTCCACTGTGAGGTTTGTCAAAGTTTTAGATGTCATGCCGTTCCATATCATCAGTCAGTTAATCATAAGCAAAATGCTATCTGCATGTGAACTCCTCACTGCCTTTGCTATCTACCTTGCAATGCCTGTCGCACTTAGCTATTGTTTCCAGACAGATTGCAAAAGCAGTGAGATTGTCGGTATGCATTCACAAATCAATCAAGGTGACATGGCAATTTGGGCATAATGATCCCTACTGTTTCCTCTAAAAGGTCAGAAGCTGAATGTTTACCTCTTTTCCTTGAGCTTCTTCAAACAAGGAAGTTATATGGAACCTTAAACTAGAACAGTGTACAATTCAGTTCTCTGCATTATTGGAAGGACATTACAGAGGGTCCAAACAAATTTAAGAGAATGGTTCCTGAGATAAGGAACTGACAGGTCTAAGGGCAGATTACCACAAGCTGTGTGTAACTTCTCTAAGGAAACAAAAAGGAAGAGTAAGGAGTGATCTCATAGACACATACAAAATAACAGGGTTCTGCTCCGAGTGAAACTCTGACCCAAGGAAAAACTTCCATACTGGAATCTGAATTTATTACTTGCAGTTATGAAGAAAAATTATAAGATGATGGAGAAAGGGCTGAACAAAACAGGAAAAGCAAATTCTAGATAGAAAGAGATTCTAATCCCTTGTTACCTTCAAACAGGGAGAAAGGAGAGTCCGGTGTCCGACAGCCATGTTTCCCATAATCAAGGCACCATTCTGCAAACTTAAAACCAAATATCTTCAGTTAGAGGAAATCTGTTAAACATGAAACAAAGATACATAATAATGTGACAGTGGAAAAGTGTGTATGGAACCGGAGGAGAAAGCAGATGTACTTAATGAATACTTTGCTTCAGTATTCACTACAGAAAAGGATCTTGGCGACTGTAGAGATGACTTGCAGTGCACTGAAAAGCTTGACCATGTAGATATTAAGGAAAAGGATGTGCTGGAGCTTTTGGAAAGCATCAAGTTGGATAAGTCTCTGTGACCGGACAAGATGTACCCCAGGCTACTGTGGAGGCGAGGGAGGAGATTGCTGAGCCTCTGGCGATGATCTTGGCATCATCAATGGAGATGGGAGAGGTTCTGAAGGACTGGAGGGTTGTGGATGTTGTTCCCTTATTCAAGAAAGGGAGTAGAGATAGCCCAGGAAATTATAGACCAGTGAGTCTTACTTCAGTGGTTGGTAAGTTGATGGAGAAGATACTGAGAGGCAGGATTTATGAACATTTGGAGAGGCATAATATGATTAGAAATAGTCAGCATGGCTTTGTCAAAGGCAGGTCGTGCCTTACAAGCCTGATCGAATTTTTTGAGGATGTGACTAAACACATTGAGGAAGGTAGAGCAGTAGATGTAGTGTATATGGATTTCAGCAAGGCATTTGATAAGGTACCCCATGCAAGGCTTATTGAGAAAGTAAGGAGGCATGGGATCCAAGGAGACATTGCTTTGTGGATCCAGGACTGGCTTGCCTACAGAAGGCAAAGAGTGGTTGGAGCCAGGTCATATTCTGCATGGAGGTCGGTGACCAGTGGTGTGCCTCAGGGATCTGTTCTGGACCCCTACTCTTCATGATTTTTATAAATGACCTGGATGAGGAAGTGGAGGGATGGGTTAGTAAATTTGCTGATGACACAAAGGTTGAGGATGTTGTGGATAGTGTACAGGGCTGTCAGAGGTTACAGTGGGACATCGACAGAATGGGCTGAAAAGTGGCAGATGGAGTACAACCCAGAGAAGTGTGAAGTGGTTCATTTTGATAGATCAAATATAATGGCAGAATATGGTATTAATGGTAAGACTCTTGGCAGTGTGGAGGATCAGAGGGATCTTGGGGTCTGAGTCCATAGGACACTCAAAGCTGCTGTGTAGGTTGACTCTGTGATTAAGAAGGCATATGGTGTATTGGCCTTCATCAGTCATAGGATTGAGTTTAGGAGCCGAGAGGTAATGTTGCAGCTATATAGGACCCTGATCAGACTCCATTTGGAGTATTGAGCTTAGTTCTGGTCGCCTCACTACAGGAAGGATGTGGAAACCATAGAAAGGGTGCCGAGGAGATTTACGAGGATGTTGACTGGATTGGGGAGCGTGCCTTATGAGAATAGGTTGAGTGAACTCGGCCTTTTCTCCTTGGAGCGACGGAGGATGAGATGTGACCTGATAGAGGTGTATAAGATGATGAGGGGCAATGATTGTGTGGATAGCCAAAGGCTTTTTCCCGGGGCTGAAATGGCTAGCATGAGAAGGCACCGTTTTAAGGTGCTTGGAAGGAGGTACAGAGATTTTTTTTTATATGCAGAGAGTGGTGAGTGTGTGGAATGGGCTGCCAGCAACAGTGGTGGAGGTGGATATGATAGGGTCTTCTAAGAGACTCCTGGAAATGTATATGGAGCTCAGAAAAATAGAAGACTGTGGGTAACCCTAGGTAATTTCTAAGGTAAGGACTTGTTCGGCACAGCTTTGTGGGCCGAAGGGCCTGTATGGTGCTGTAGGTTTTTCTATGTTTTTGTATTAAATTTTCTGTTAACGTCCTATAATGCTGGTGATCACTTTGCCTAGTCCCCTCTGAGCAAAGACGGGAATACAGTGGCAATTTGCACATTGTGCAGGTGTGCAGGTGTGCAGCAGTATGCTGCATCAAATCACTTTCACCAACGTTACTCACATCTCATAGGTGATGAAGTACTTTAGTAAAGGTGTGCAGATATAAAATAACTTTCTATGCTCAATGAAAAGCAGAACAAGCTTCCATTTGTTAACTGCAATCCCAGAATATCACAGGCAAATTATCTTCCCAATTTACATTTCCTCACAACAAACAGTGCTCAGTGCCAGAACAACATGTGACTGATCCCCAGCACTGCCACCAGGAAGCTAACAAAATAGTAAAATATTTTGCTTTCCTGTTCTTTTTCCTCCATTCCCAACAGATCAATTCTCACAGCTTCCAGCTAACATAAAGCAGACCAAAGTGTGCTATGACGAGAATACACATAAAATTAAGATGTTTGCTGGCCTGGGTTAGCATCAGTGACATCAGCGGTTGGTCTGCCACCTGCCCTCAGGGGAAGGAGAGATAAGGAACAATGGAGCAGCGTCTGGAGATGTGTAATGAAGGGACGGGGGAGAGAGAGCTGTCTGGAACGGCTCCCCCCTTTGAACCCTGAACTGTTTGAATTGATGGACAGGCGATACCCCAGCAGGGGGATAAAAAGGGACAGGTTCGCTAAGGCAGGACACACACGACACCCGAGGTAACGAGACCCTGGAAGCGGTGCGCCTCTCACGAGTCGGTGGGAAGTACCGGACAACGCACAGGGTGGAAAGGTACGATCAGCGGGAACCCGGTGTGTGTCCGCCCTTGCTTGGGTGCCGGGTTCACTGCAGAGGATCGACCGCATCTGGAGGAGGGGTCACAGTCGGTGACCTCAGGTGACATCACCAAGGACCTGCCCAAAAGCTGCTTGTGAGCCATATCGCCGGTCTGTGAGTGAAGCCGTGTCTGAATGATCAGTCGTTCCCGTTCTCTCTCTCTCTCTCTCCCCCCCACGTTGTCCATTGCCATGGCAACGATTACTGCGAACTGAACTAAATTGGACTGAACTTTGTGTCACTTTGAAATTGGTCATTTATCCCTAGACAACGATAGAGCTTGATTGATGCTGTTATCTTAATTCTGTGCACATGTGTGTTTATCATTGCTGAACTGTTGCATTTATTATCCTTTCGATTACTGTGTTGCTTGTTTCTTTAATAAAACTTTCTTAGTTCTAGTACTCCAGACTCCAACTGAGTGATCCATTTCTGCTGGTTTGGCAACCCAGTTACGGGGTACGTAACATAAGTGGGGTTCTCGTCCGCGATTTTGAACGCTAAATTTGGGACGGAGTAAATTGATTGGGTTAAAATTCCCGAAAGAAAGAAAAGACAAACAGCAGAAATGGAGGCTGAGGAATTTATAAAGGCGCCGACCTTGGAGGCATTAGAGGATGCCAGGAAATCGGAATTGATAGCTGTGGCCAAACGGTTGAATCTTGCTAAGGTGAAGTCGACAATGAGGAGAGAGGAGATACACAGAGCTATTGTAGAGCACTATGTATCTAAAGGTGTGTTTCCCCAAGGTGAGCTGGGGGTGGTGTCTATTGAAAAACCTGCTGGAGACGCGGTACAGGTACAGCTTGAAAAACTGAGACTCGAGCACGAGTTCCGGGTACGACAGTTAGAACACAAAGAGAAGCAGGTAGAAAGGCAAGAGAGAGAAAGACAGTTGGAGAGAGAGGAGAAAGAGAGGCAATGGGAGCGAGAAGAGAGAGGGAAACAGAGGGAAAGGGAATTTGAGCTGGAGAAGTTAAAGATAAGGGCCGAGCAGGGGCTCGTGCCGAACCAAGGTGGAGGGTTCCGGGCGACCCAGGAGGTTAGGCTGGTTCCCCCATTTGACGATACCGACGTGGATCGGTACTTTCTCCACTTCGAAAAAGTGGCTATAAGTCAGGAATGGCCAAGGGATAAGTTGGCTGTGTTACTTCAGAGTGTACTGAAAGGGAAAGCCCAAGAAGCTTACTCCGCTTTGTCCGCGGAAGATGCCCAGAGGTATGAGGTGATGAAAGAGGCCATCCTCAGGATTTATGAGTTGGTCCCGGAGGCATACCGGCAGAGGTTCCGGAATGCGAGGAAGCAGTGGGACCGCACGTATTTGGAGTTTGCCCGTGAGATGCAGACATATTGTGAGCGTTGGTGCGCCTCGAAGGGGGTAGAGGGGGATTATGACAGACTGCTGCAGCTGATCCTGATTGAGCAGTTTAAAGGTTGTGTCCCTGAGGGTATGAGACCCTACCTCGATGAGAAAGAGGCAGCCACGTTAGCCGCAACTGCTAAGTTAGCGGATGAGTATGCGTTGACGCATAAAATGAAGTTTGCCCCGAGTAAAGGCTACCAGAAGGGTAGTCAGGACGGCGGGGAGAGTCCGCCGGAAAAGTCAGAAAGTAAGCCGGGGACTAGTGAAAAGGATAA
Source organism: Mobula hypostoma (assembly GCF_963921235.1). Taxonomy (NCBI): domain Eukaryota; kingdom Metazoa; phylum Chordata; class Chondrichthyes; order Myliobatiformes; family Myliobatidae; genus Mobula; species Mobula hypostoma. Next base: position 114,695,396 of record NC_086102.1, on the reverse strand, counting down.
CGTAGACCGGCAGCAGTCTGGTAGGAAGTCTCCTGGGGTTGTCTGTTATAATTGTGGGAAAGCCGAACACTTTGCGTCCAGGTGCTTTGCCCCAAAGAAGGAGATGGGAAAAGGAAAAACAGCGATTTTGAATGGCTGTATCGAGCTGTTAAGCGAACCGCTAGGGAAGGACAGGTCTGAAAAAGTCCAGGAAGGGCGCAAGAGGTTTATCTCGGCCGAATTGGTGTCAGTGAAGGAGGGTTAAAACCAGTTCCAGTGCGGATCTGGAGAGACACGGGAGCATGTCAGTCACTGATACTGAAGAGTGTATTAGAGTTTAGCTCAGAGACCCAGACTGGGGAGGTAGAGGTCAAAGGTGTTGGGGAAGGGACAGAGTCAGTCCCTTTGCACCAGATATACTTACAAAGCAACCTGGTCTCTGGACTAGTCACGATCGGGGTGAGGTCCGAATTACCGATGAAAGGCGTGGAAGTCTTGCCCGGTAATGACATCGCCGGAGGAATCGTGTTCCCAGTCGTGAGATTGACAGGTCAGCCTGCCAGCATTGAGGCCCCGCCCATGGACTCACAGGTTCATCACGGGACCGCGATAGTGAATTTAGCTGAAACGTTTCTGCCAACCTTGTATGAGACGGGGTGTAGTGAGACAAGAGGTAGTGAGGGAGCTGGGACGGACGTAGCAGTAGCCAGGAAAGAATTTGTGCAGACGCAGGAGCGAGACGAGGGGCTGATGGTTTTGGCAGAGACAGCTCTCTCTGACACAGCTTTAACAAGGGAACTAGTAGGCTATTGTGTGGAGGAGGAAGTGCTAAGGAAAAAAGGGAAATCAAGTACAGTACCCGCAGATGAGGAGTGGGGGGTGGTGCAAAAGAGTTATGGGGATGAGGTTTTTAACATGGCCCACGAGGTACCCCCCGGTGGACAGTTTGCGGTGCTGGACGAAACAGTTGGTGGAATCATGAAAGAGATTTACCGGCTGCCCAGGGGGAAGAATGTTATTGATCATGACCGACGCGAACTGAGACGGTCACCGGCTTTTGATATGCTAACAAACCTAGTCGGTGTTAGCGTGGAAATCAAGGAAGCTAGGGGCCCCCTGATAAGAGGAAAAAACCATTTTGAAAAGATTAGTATGGGATCGATCAGATGGGAGAAGGCTATTGTTTTGGCCAGGTCTACTGATAAGGTCTCTCCTTTAATCCCCGAACAAAGCGAATCTTTAGAAGAAGTAATTAAACGACTCGCACCCGTGTGTTTGATTGTCCCGAGGCAATGCAAAGAACTGGGACGTTGGGTGATGTCTGTTACAATAGGTGAGCCTAGCAAACAACATTCATATATAATGAGTAATTCAGTGACTAAAGGGCTGATGAACACAGAGGTGTGTATTGGCAATTTAATACGGCTGTCTGAAGCCAGCTTGATAGTGAACCTTGAAAAAAATGAATTCGGCCACACAAGGGTCACTTACCTGGGAATTGTGGTGACACAGGGGCAGCTGGCAGCGATGCAAGCTACAGTGCAGGCTATCGCTGACCTCCCAACCCCGACAGACAAGAGGGCCCTCAGAAGGCTCTTGGAGATGGTGGGGTACTGCAGGAAGTTTTGCAATAACTCTGCGGTCAATACCCCTCCCCCTCCTACTAAGCCCTTGCGAGAGAAAACTGAGTCGGAATGGGACGACCCTTGCTATTGTGGTCCGGGACAAAACCAAATGAGAGGTTACATTGATCGAAATTCATCAGTGTTTTTGGCCACTATGAAGTTTGCTGAGTTGGAGCCTGGTCTAAGGGATTATTAATAACACATATAAAAGGAACAGAAAATGTGATGACTGTCTGTCAAGGTGTTGACAGCTTCAAACTCGCTGTGTTAGCCAAATAGCTGATAAAGATGTATATTTATGTGTGTATCAAATAATGTATTCATGTTTGTAATTTTTACCTCCCGGTAAAAAGCCTTAAAGGGGGGAAGTGTGACGAGAATACACATAAAATTAAGATGTTTGCTGGCCTGGGTTAGCATCAGTGACATCAGCAAGTGGTCTGCCACCTGTCCTCAGGGGAAGGAGAGATAAGGAACAATGGAGCAGCGTCTGGAGATGTGTAATGAAGGGACGGGGGAGAGAGAGCTGTCTGGAACGGCTCCCCCTTTGAACCCTGAACTGTTTGAAGTGATGGACAGGCGATACCCCAGCAGGGGGATAAAAAGGGACAGGTTCGCTAAAGCAGGACACACACGACACCCGAGGTAACGAGACCCTGGAAGCGGTGCGCCTCTCACGAGTCGGTGGGAAGTACCGGACAACGCACAGGGTGGAAAGGTACGATCAGCGGGAACCCGGTGTGTGTCCACCCTTGCTTGGGTGCAGGGTTCACTGCAGAGGATCGACCGCATCTGGAGGAGGGGTCACAGTCGGTGACCTCAGGTGACATCACCAAGGACCTGCCCAAAAGCTGCTTTGTCAGCCATATCGCCGGTCTGAGTGAAGCCGTGTCTGAATGATCAGTCGTTCCCGTTCTCTCTCTCTCTCTCCCCCCCCCACATTGTCCATCGCCATGGCAACGATTACTGCGAACTGAACTAAATTGGACTGAACTTTGTGTCACTTTGAAATTGGTCATTTATCCCTAGACAATGATAGAGCTTAATTGATGCTGTTATCTTAATTCTGTGCACATGTGTGTTTATCATTGCTGAACTGTTGCATTTATTATCCTTCCGATTACTGTGTTGCTTGTTTCTTTAATAAAACTTTCTTAGTTCTAGTAATCCAGACTCCAACTGAGTGATCCATTTCTGCTGGTTTGGTAACCCAGTTACAGGGTACGTAACAGTGCCAACCATAAATATGTTAAAGTGCCAAGTGAGTAACAAGTTGACGTATTTATATTTAAGCATTTTCTTTGATAAATGGTTTACTTTTACTTACTTAGCGATCAGCACAGTAACAGGCCCTTCCAGCCCAACAAATCTGTGCCGCCGAATTACACCCATGTGGCTAATTAACCTTTGGAATGTGGGAGGAAACTGGAGCACCCAGAGGAAACCTACGCAGTCACAGGAAGAACTCTAAGACAGCAGTGAACAGTGTTCCTTACAGATAGCAGTGAGAATTGAACCCAAGCTGCTGGTGCTGTAAAGCAATGCACTAATCACTATGCTACCATGCTGCCACAATAACGTGTTGGTAATGCCTCCCCACAAATAGACACTACTACATACCTTGCAGGCTCTGTACAAATACTTCTTATCTTGAGTAAGATTGAACATGGCTAGAAATCCATAAGCATTCCCTGCAGGCCCGTGGCATAGTCCATATCCTTTCTTTAACAGTCCTCTCTGCCAAATTACTTCAGTGCAATCAAAAGCGTCTTTCAGGTATTTTTCATCCTTGAACGTCTATTGCCAAATTAAAGAACAGATTAAATAAAAGCAAAGTCACAGAAAACCTGGACACATTACAAAAGTATGCCATGAAATTTGGTTATTTAATTCAATTCATAACTGACAATGTTCAGAATCAAAATCTGGTTTATTATCAACTTATGTGGTGTGAAATTGTAATTTTACAGCAGCAGTATAGTATAAAGACAGAAAATACTAGAAGTTACAAAAATAAATAAAGGTTGCAAAAAGATTAATTGCTTCTCTATCTCTTCCCCGATGGCAGTAATGCAAAGAGCTGGTGAGGGTCCTTAATGATAGAAGCCATCTTCTTGAGACATCACCTCTTGAAGATGTCCTCGATGGCGGGAGGATTGAGTCTGCGATGGAACTGGCTGAGTCTACCATCCTTTGCACTCTCTCATGATCCTGTGCCTAGGAGGTTTCATCCTAGTGTGTGATGCAACTATTTAGAATGCACTCAACTATATGGCTCTAGTAATTTGCAAGTCTTTGGTGACATAGCAAATCTCCTCAAACTCATAATGAAGTAGAGCTGCCAGTCTGCCTTCTCTGTGACTACATCAATGTATTGGGCCTAGGATAGATTCTCCAAGATGCTGATGCCCAGGACCTTGAAGCTACTCACTCTTTCCACTGCAGACCCATAGATGAGTGTGCATGTTCTCCTGACTTCCCCTGGTCCACAATCAATTCCTTGGACATGTTGATGTTGAGTGCAAGGTTGTTTTTACAACACCTCAACCAGCCGATCTATCTCACTCCTGTACACCTCCTTGTCACCATCTGAGATTTTGCCAACAAATGGAATGTCATCTGGGAATTAATAGATAGCATTTGAGCTCTGCTTACCGACACAGTCATGAGTGCAGACAGCATAGAGGAGTGGGCTAAGCACGCATCTTTGATTGTTAGGAATGAACGTGTCATTGCTGGATCTGAAATATGGCTGCTCGATTGATAGCTACTAGGGGATGATGGCATTGAATGGCGAGCTGTAATCAATATTAACAGTAGCTTGATGTATGTTTTGTTGTTGTCTAGGCACTCCAAGGAGAGTGGAGAGCTATGGAGATTGCATCCGTTGCAGGCCTGTTGCAGCAGTAGGCAAATAGTAGCGGGTCCAGATCCTCCCTCAGGCACAAGATAATACTAGCCAGAAGCAAATCTTTCAAAGTAACCCATTACAGTATACGTGAGAGCTATCGGCAGGCAATCCTTTAGGTAGCTCATCCTGCTCTTCTTGGGCAGCAGTATGATTGCTGCCCTTTTGAAGGAGCAATAATATTCAAGAAATGTTTCGTCCTTCCACAATTCCCTTCTCCCTTAACTGGCCAACATTTTTTTAAAATACATATTTAAAGATATGGTTAAACTGGAATGAGTGCAGAAAAGATGTGAGGTTATAGCCAGGACTTGAGGATTGAACTGTAGGGAGAAGTCAGCCAGGCTGGGCCTTTACTCCTTAGAATGAAGGCTGAAGGGGCAGAGATAAGGTGCATGTTAACAGTCTTTACCCTAAGGTAGGGGAGTTCAAAACTAGGGGGGCATAGATTTAGGGAGAAAGGGGAAAGATTTAAAAGGGACTTGAGGGGCAAGTTTTTCAGGCAGAAGGTAACAACTTTTCCTTCCTGTTTATCAAGGATATGTACTTAACCCACTACTCTATTCTTGCTACACTCATGAAGGTGTGGCTGGGCTCAGATCAAACAACATCTACAAATTCGTCGATGACACCATTGTTGTTGGCAGAATCTCAAATGGCAACAACGTGGTGCACAGGAGAGATAGTTTGGCCGGTTAAGTCCTCTCACAACCGCAGCCTTGTGCTCAACATCAGTAAGACCAAGGAACTGATTGTGGATTTCAGGAAGGGGTAGTTGGGAGAACACACACCAGTCCTCACTGAGGGGTCAGCAGTGAGAAGGGTGAGCAGTTTCAAGTCCACATCTCTGAGGATCTATCCTCGGCACATATTCATGCAATCATGAAGAAGACACATTAGCAGCTATACTTTATCAGGAATTTGAAGAGATTTGGTATGTCATCAAAGACTCTGGCAAATATCTATGGACGTATAGTGAGAGCATTCTGACCGGTTGCATCACTGCCTAGTATGGAGGCTCCAATGTGCACGGTCGAAAGAAGCTGCAGAGAATTGTGGACACGGTCAGCTCAAACACAGGCACAACTCTCTATGCAATCGAGAACATCCTGGTGATGCGTCAAGAAAGCAGCATTCATCATTATAAACCCTCACCATCTTCGATGTGTCCTCTCTTCATTACTACCATCAGGGAGGCGGTACAGGACCTGAGGACCAACACTCTGTTTTAGGAATAGATTCTCCCCTGCTGCCATCAGATTTCTAAATGGTCCATGCACACTGCCCCACCATTCCTCTTTTGCACTATTTATTTGTTGGAATTTACAGTATATTTTATGTCTTGCACTGTACCATTGCCACATAACGCACTTCACATATGTCAGCGATAATAAACCTGATTCTGATGAATATTTAGAACAAGCTGAAAAAGGAAGTGGTTGAGGCAGGTACAATAGTATCATTTAAGAAAGTACTTTGATAGGTACATGAAGGGGCAGAGCATAGAGGGATATGGGCAAACTGCAGGAATTTGGAACTAGCAGAGAGGGTACAGTGGTTGGCATGGATCCAATGGGCCAAAGGGCCTGTAGCTCTGCTACATTGCTCTGTGCCTCTACCTACTATTCACTTCAACCATTTATCCATTCATCATCGAAAGAGGTTTTCTCTGAAATCACCATAGGATTTCTAAGTGACCATTTCTAACTGACAGCCTCCAATTCTGTTCTCCTCTGAGGTGGAAGCATTCCCATACCCATTCTGTCAAAATCTTTCACCAGTTAGTCTATCCACTTCTCATCAGTCCTTCTGAGTTACTTACACCTTTTTCTAATGAAAGGTTCTGCAATAAAGAACATAGAATAGTACAGTACAGCACAGGAACAGGCCCTTCGATCAATGACATTGTGAAAAATTAATTAAACTAGTCATTAAATGCCTAACTAAACTAATCCCTTCTGCCCACACAATATGCTAATCTCTCCATTCTCTGCACATTCATGTGCCTATCTAAGGAGCTATACTTTACTAGGAGTTTGAAGAGATTTGGCATGTCAACAAATACACTCAAAAACTTCTATAGTTGTACCATGGAGAGCATTCTGACAGGCTGCTTCACTGTCTGGTATGGAGGGGCTACTGCACAGGACCGAAAGAAGCTACAGAAGGTTGTAAATCTAGTCAGCTCCATCTTGGGTACTAGCCTACAAAGTACCCGGGACATCTATAGGGAGCAGCATCTCAGAAAGGCAGTGTCCATTATTAAGGATCTCCAGCACCCAGGGCATGCCCTTTTCTCACTGTTACCATCAGGCAGGAGGTACAGAAGCCTGAAGGCACACACTCAGCGATTCAGGAACAGTTTCTTCCCCTCTGCCATCCGATTCCTAAATGGACATTGAATCTTTGGACACTACCTCACATTTTTTTCGAAATATAAGTATTTTGGTTTTTGCACTTTTTAAAATCTATTCAATATACGTAATTGATTTAATTGTTTATTTATTATTACTTATTTTATTCATTTATTTTTTCTCTGCTAGATTATGTATTACATTGAACTGCTGCTGCTAAGTTAACAAATTTCACATCACATACTGGTGATAATAAACCTGATTCTGATTTTGATTTTAACTGCTTCTATCATATTTGTTTCCACACCATCCCTGGCAATGTATTCCAGGCAGGCTGTTTAAAAAAAACTTGTTCTGCGCACTTTCTTTTAATTTACTCCCTCTGACCTTAAGTACATGCCCTATGCATTCCAGCCCTGGGAAAAATATACCAGTTAGCAACTCTATAAAGGCTCCTCATAATCTTATGGAAGTTTATAAGATAAGGTCTCCTCTCAGCCTCTCCAACTTCAGAAAAAACAATGCAAGTTGGTCTAATATCTCATGGCATAAGCCCTCTAATCTAATCAACTTCCTGGTACAACTCTTCCGCACCTTTAAAAGCCACCACATCTTTCCTATAATAGGGTACCAGAATTGAATGGAGTATGGCGGATGCAGCTTAATCAGAATAACGTGAAGCTGCAACATATCCTTCCAACTCTTGAACGTAATGCCTCAACTAATAAAGGCGAGTATGTCGTATGCCTTCTTTACCACCCTATCAACTGTAACTCATCTCTGCTATCTTGTTCTGAGAGTTCTTTACGGCAACCAATGATTTTAACCTCTCTGAATGTGATTATTTGATACAACTCATTCTTATATTTTAAAAGCACTTATCCCGTTACCCAGCTCATCATCAAAAGACATCCACCTGCTCAATATACCCGCAAAATAGTGATTTGATAAGTATGCCACTTTCCTTGGCAAAGGTGGCATTTTCCTGTTTATTTCTTAAAGGCCTTGCTCACATTCCATCCTTCCTTGTTTACTGATCTTTCTGTCAGCCTCACATTGCAGTCACTGGCCTCAAGAAGCTTGAGCACTTCTGTCACTTTCACTTGTCCATTTAAAATTTCCTAATGTGTTACCAAATGTACAGCAATTATGGACTAGAAAAAACTAATTGGCCCATCCAGCCTGACTCACACAACTGCAGAGTTTTTTGTAAACAATCTTTACACTCCCTGTTTTACTTTGGAGGCTCCAAACAGGAAATGGTACAATATCTCACTAAAGTTGCTAATATCCAGGAGCAAGACACTCAGTGTTAAAAACAGTTTATTTAAGTTATTGGACTACACTGCCTCCTGCTAGCTGGATGCCGTATTTTCATGAATAAGTTGAGCTGGTTGGGTAGCACTGGACAGATGGATAGTTAGTAGCACGTTATTCTCTCCTGTCTTGCTCCCATTACAGTTTTTAAGGAGATGATAACTGATGGTTTATACTGAGGATAAGGCAATGTTTGAAATTTTTTTACTCTTCACTCTTCCTTTGGTGCAGCTTGCAGCTCCAACCAAGAAGTTAATTAACTGACACAAATCCATGGCTCTGATTAGGCCACACTAAAGGCTTGCGAGGCAGAAATAAAAACAGTGCAGAGAAACACTGTTCATTCATTTTCCTTCCTTCTTTGTGGGAAAGTGCTATATTTCCATTCTATCCACATCCACAACAACACCAGCAATTCAGCAACTCACGCTAGCTATGAATCTATAGCTCACTGATCTGAGTGACATTAACTGTAATATGGTGAAAAAACTTCAACTCCATAAATCTGTATACAAAACAACAGGCTTATAGAGCACATAACATTTACAGTGATGAAATGGACATATGATATTTATTTCTACAGCACATGAGACTGTTCTCATTATATCCAACTCTGCATAATTTTAATTCCTTTATTCTTCATGTAATTACTTAGCTTCTCTTAAAGCTATGCTTGCTAATGGGAACACATCTTATTTACTGGAAACCTGAGATCCTCTCGGAAGAAAGGGATCCTTTCACCTTGGCTGTCACAATGTAGCTCATTAAAAAAGGTTGTCATTTATCATAAAACAAAGCAAAAATAATGAGATTCTAACTGAAAAATAAATTTAAAAGGAAAATTTAGCAAATCAAAATGAATGGCAGATCATTTCTGTTGAGCTTTAGTATTTGATGCTTGTAGTTATGAGGTTATACAATAATGATGTTTAATATGGCTTTTCCCCAATCCAAGCTCCAATCAGTATATTTTTAAGAATTCCTGATGATTATGTTACAATCTAATTTAGTTAAAACTATAGTTGACAAAGCAATCAATGGGTAGAATCCAAATTTTTGCTACAAACACAAGTTTACTTAAAGTTATATTTACCTCAAATGTAACCAACAAATTAATATAAACATAAACATTTTCTTTAACTCTTGAAATAATCCTGCTAAAATGATAAAAAATATAAATAACAAAAGTCACGATTTAAAATTGTTTGTATTTCCAATTAGATTGTTTTCAAAAGAGTACAAAGAATAAGCTGGATGGCCCCTCGAATCTATTTTACTGTACGATTATGGCTTACCTTCAAGTCATAATTTCTGTACTATCCCCATTTGCCTTCACCTTTGTAGTCCAAACATAGAATGATCTTAATCACAAAAGATTATTTTAGATTTTAAAACAGAACATTATTGTCAATGTTGTAGTTAAGGACAAATACTTTTACCTATTCTGCAAAGAACGTTAAATATAATCAACAATGCAGATTTTATTCATACTTGTAGCCACAGAATACCTTATAGGCTTGTATGAGCATATAAATGACTCCGGGTGACCCATGGCACCAATGAACTAGATTATCTCTGGATTCACCAATACATGGAGGATAATTTCCAGATGAAAATTTCAGTTGACATACATAATCCACACTGGGCTTCACCAGATTTAGGAGTATATCTTGTTCGACCCCCAACTCTGGCTAAAGAGAAGAAAAAAAAGAGAACAATAGGAATAAGAGTTTTCCTCTTAAAGTAGCAATCAGGGTTTGAAATAGTCATTCTTTACTTTTGAGACAGTATGCATAATTTTGGATAAATTGCTACATCATTATCTGTCAGATAAGTGAACAGTTCACAGCTCAGATTCAGAATGGGAAGATGTGATAAGCAGGAGGAATGCAACTGCAATTTAGTAACTACTTACGGGAGGACACATCAGCAACAGACACTGCTTTCTTTCATTTACATTAATACAATCATTGAGAGGCAGTCAAATTTGTAAATAAAAATTAGTTGTGAGGAGGCAATGTAGAATCTTGAAAAGGGATTTAGAAAAGTAGATTATAAAACAGAACATTAGCTAATGAAAATTAATATAACCGGTATGAACTTATGTGCACGTGAATAATTAGAGTTTAGAACAGCACAGGGGCAGACCCACAATGTCTGTCTGTATTTTAGAAACATAGACATAGAAAATCCACAGCACATTACAAGCCCTTCGGCCCACAATGTTGTGCCAACCAAGTAACCTACTCTAGAAACTGCCGAGTCTTCTATTCCTCTAAGCTCCATGTACCTATCTAAGAGGTTTCTTAAAATACCCTATTGAATCTGCCTCTACCACCTTCGCTGGCAGTGCCTTCAACGCACCCACCACTCTCTGTGAGTAAAAATTACCTCTGACTTCCAAGCACATTAGAACAATGCCCCCTCATGTTAGCCACTTCAGCCCTGGGAAAAAGCCTTTGGCTACCCACATGATCAATTCCTCTCATCATCTTATACACCTCAAGCAATACACATCAAAGTTGCTGGTGAACGCAGCAGGCCAGGCAGCATCTCTAGGAAGAGATCTCTTACTAACTCTTCCTTCAGTTAGTCCTGACGAAGGGTCTCGGCCTGAAACGTCGACTGCACCTCTTCCTAGAGATGCTGCCTGGCCTGCTGCGTTCACCAGCAACTTTGATGTGTGTTGCTTGAATTTCCAGCATCTGCAGAATTCCTGTTGTTTGTGATCTTATACACCTCTATCAGGTCGCCTCTCATCCTCTGTCGCTTCAAGGAAAAAAGGCCAAGTTCAGTCAACGTATTCTCATAAGGCATGCTGTCCAATCCAGGCAATATCCTAGTAAATCTCCTCTGCACTCTCTCTATAACATCCACATCCTTCCTGTAATGAGGTGACCAGAACTGAACACAGTACTCCAAGTGCGGGTCTAACTAAGGTCTTATATAGCTATAACATTAACTCACTGCTTTTGAACTCAATCCCACAGTTGATGAAGGCCAACACACCATAAGTCTTCTTAACAACACTGTCAACCTGTGCAACAGCTTTGAGTATCCTACTGACATGGACCCCAAGATCTCGCTGATCCTCCACTCTGCCAAGAGTCTTACCATTAATATTATATTCTATCTTCAAATTTGGTCTACTGAAATGAACCACTTCAGACTTATCTGGGTTGAACTCCATCTACTACTTCTCAGTCCAGTTCTGTATCCTATCGATGTCGTGCTGACAACCCTCCAGACTATCCACAACACCCCCATCTTTTGTACCATCAGCAAACTTACTAACCCACCCTTCTACTTCCCCATCCAGGTCATTTATAAAAATTACAAAGAGGAGGGGTCCCAGAACAGATCCCTGCAGAACACCACCAGTCACTGACCTCCATGCAGAATACGAACTATCCACAACCACTCTCTGCCTTCTGTAGTCAAGCCAATTCTGGATCCACAAAGCAAGGTCTTCTTGGATCCCATGTCTCATTACTTTCTGAATAAGCCTCACATGGGGAACCTTATCAACCTTATTTCTTTAATAGTGCTATCACATTCTCTACTTTCCAATCTGTGGGAACTTCTTAACCACTCTTGTCAAATGGCATCAGGGCCCAGAATCAAACCCAGATCACGAGAGGTATGAAGTGGCAGCATTAATTCCTTTCACTGCCACATAGTCTGCTTAGGTTTATATGGATCCAATTATTAATTTGGTGGGATGATGCTCTGTCTTTCAGCAGTTAAAACGTAACACCAACATTTATACATAACTTCCTTCAATGAAAATTTTAAAATTCATATGACAAGTTAAACATTAAGAGCATTATGTGCTAAGCCATCAGTCCAGTTGGCAGGTAAATTGGCCATTATAAATTCCACCAATGAGCAGGTAAATCATGCAAATGGCGAAGGTGAAGGCAATGTTAGATTAATCTTACAGTAGGTTAAAATGTCGGCACAACATAGTGGACCAACGGGCCCTTACTATGCTGTAACATTCTATGTTAATATGAGAAGAATAAAATGAAATGATTGTAGGATTAGTATAAATGGGCATTTAATGATTGGTGTGGATTCAGTGGACTAAGGTGACTGTTTCCGGGCTTATATCTCAAAGGTTCTATGACAGCGTGACAAGTGAAATCAGTCAGCTTTCTCTATCTTGTTAGTTTTCTTTACATTTTCACTTTAATTGCCTTTTAACTGCTTGTTCAACTGGCATTTGATACACTAGGTGGCAGCCTATTCCACGACTGATAATTAACTGCAATGGAGCTGTTATTCAACAAAAAGTACACTTCCATGAAACATGTGGCTTCATGTACACAATCATGGGCAAAGCAAGAACACTCAGAACACACACTTTTGGATGGAGAGCAGGGCTTACTTACCAGAATAATATTTTGATTAATTTACAAAAAGTTGACAGACAACCCAGGCCCTTCAGAAGTGAAGTTAAAGAATACTTATGCTCACAAAACATCTCCTTCTATAGCAAATGATACAATTGTTAACTCTAAATATGAAACGGACAGATTTTGTTAAGCAAAAAATAAGGAAGGTAGCTAAAGAATTGTAAGAAAGAAGACACGAGACTGGAACCTGGAGTAAAAGGTAAACTGCTGGGATACTTAGCAGGTCATTCAGCATCTACGGCGGCAGAGGAATGATCAATATTTTGGGTCAAGACCCTGCACCAGGACTGAGTGTGTAGAAGGAAGATGGCCAGGATATAGAATAAAAAGATTGTTGTTCCAGAACATTGAATATAGAAAAGGGATTGTTGGGCATGGAAAATCTTTCAGGAGTTATGGGATAGTGCTTGCAGACAGTTAATATAAACAGGAACCAGTCTTCAAAAAGAAAAAATCTTTAAAAACACTAAAACATGCCAATGGATGTGGGATAGTCTGATTTTGCCCCATCATAATATGCAAAGGAAGACAATGGGGACGAAGGGTCTCAGCCTGAAACGTCGACTGTACCTCTTCCTAGAGATGCTGCCTGGCCTGCTGCGTTCACCAGCAACTTTGATGTGTGTTGCTTGAATTTCCAGCATCTGCAGAATTCCTGTTGTTTATCAATTTATGTTAATCGTCCCTCATTAATACTCCCAGATAAGATCATGGAAGGTATGAAGTAGCCATCTCTTATATACATAGTTAAAGACATATCCCTGCCACTTAATACATTCAAGACATACTCGTTTTGTCAATTAATATTCTGGATGTTTGTATATCCAAGGGGCAGCACCCTCCCCAACACTTATAAAAGAACTATATTCTGCATGTCTGGGGTTTTGTGCTCAGAGTTCTTCAGGCTATTCAGCAGTATATGAATAGTTAAAGATGTCTTGCAGATGTGAATATAGGACATAGAAATCTACAGCACATTACAGGCACTTCCGCCCACAATGTTGTGCCAACCATATAACCTACTCTAGAAACTGCCTAGAAATCCCCTACTGCGTAGCCCTCTATTTTTCGAAGCTCCATGTACCTTTCTAAGAATCTCTTAAAAGACCCAATTGTATCCACCTCTACCACTGACGCTGGCAGTGCACTCCATGCACCCACCACTTACTGTGTGGAAAAACTTACCTCTGATATCCCCCTTGTACCTACTTCCAAGCACTTTAAAACTGGTTATAGTATGTGCTCATACTATAAATACCTAATTCTTCAAATTTACTTGTCTACACCCAAAATGTTAACATAGGTAATAATAATGATTCCTGCTGCTGTCTGTAAGGAGTTTGCATAGTCTCCTCATGGCCACTGGGTTCCCGCCCACATCGCAAAGATCACATGGCTGTAACTGGGTGGCGTGGGCTCGTTGGACTGGAAGAGTCTGTTACTGTGTTGTATCTCTAAATAAATGATTGAAACTGTCATCAATAACCTATAATTATCTTTCTGTTCATAAAGTATAAATTTTTACATTACCACAGAGATAAAGAGAAACAAATATATTCTACAGAAGACCTTCTTGTCCTGCTGAATAAAGACCCTTCGCATATCTAACTCAAGTCAGTGTGCGTGGCTCATTTACTGTCAAAACACTTCTTTACCGCCTATTCATTTGTGTCGCTATTGACTGGGAGCTATGGAGTTGCACTCCAGGTTCTCTCTGTACATCAATGCTTACAGATTCTTCCAGAAAATATGTTGTACACATTGGCATCAATGACAGAGGTAGAAAAGGGGGTGAGGTCCTGAAGACTGAATACAGGGAGTTAGGCAACAGGTTAAAAAGTAGGACATCAAGGTTTGTAATTTCTGGATTATTCCCAGACCCATTTGGTAGTAAGGGGAAGGAATTTTCCATCTGGGCACATTGCCTCCTGGACTCAATATTGCAAGTTTAGGGAGTAGAGGATATGCCTGGCCTGAGATTCTGAGTTTGTCCTGCTGTTCTGTATTTCGTAACTCCTACATTCTTTTCTCTCGGTTTCTCCCATTCACTCATTGACTAAATAGCCTTGTTTATTGCTTATTCCAAGGTTACTCTGGTTTTACCCTATCAGACAACCCTGCCCCCACCTTTGCTGCAGCTAAACAAGCTTCTTTTGTCTCCTTTTCGATTCTGATGAAGCATCTCTGAGCTGAAACAATGACTCTATTACTTTTATCATACAGATACAGCTTGACTTGTTAAGTACTTCACCAATTCCTGGGTTTGTTCTAAATGCTCTTTGCATATCATATCATTAAGAGCAAAAAAAATCAGAAAGAGACAAACGTTGACATTTTTAGAATGAGGCAATACTTCCCTTTCTGCTATCCCTCTCTTCCTATGTTATGTTCCCTTTGCTATATTAATTTTGCTAGCATATGCTCTGGAAAACACCCGTCACTTACATTACAGCGGAGTATGGGCCCTTTGGCCCATGATGTTGTGCCAGCCTTTTAACCAAATCTAAGATCAATCTAATGCTGCCCTTCTACATAGCCCTCCATTTTTCTATCATCCATGTGTTTATTTATGAAGTTTTAAATGCCCCCAATACATTAAAAAAATTTATTGACATACAGTGTGGAATAGGCCCTTCCGGCCCATCAGAGCTCAGCTGGCTGGTAATCCCCCAATTTAATCCTGCTCTAATCATGGAGCAATTTACAATGACCAATTAGCCTACCAACTGGTATATCTTTGGACCGTGAGGGAAGCTGGAGCACCCGGAGGAAACCTACGAGGTCACAGGGAGAACGAACAAACTCTGAACAGGCAATGGGGGAAATCGAACCTGGGTCACTGGTACTACAATGCATTTGTGGCAACCATTAAGCTACCGTGTTTCTATTACAACTCCTGGCGGGGCATTCGATGTATCCACCACTTGGTGTAAAAAAAGTTACTTGTGAATATTCCCTGTATACTTGGGAAAAACTCTCCAGCCGTTCACTCAATTGATGCCTCTCATCATTTTGTACACCTCTATCAAGTCACCTTTCATCCTCCTTCACGCCAGAGACAAAAGCCCTAGCTCACTCAATGTATTTTCATTGAACATGCTCACTAATCCAGGCAGTATTCTGGAAAATCTCCTCTACACTCTAAAGCTTCCTCATTCTTCCTACATGAGGCAACTGTAATTGAACAAAATATTCCAAGTGTGGTCTAACCAGGGTTACGACATTACTTCGCAGCTCTTCGTACCTAGTCCCCAACTAATGAAGGCCAACATACTATATACCTTCTTGACAACCCTGTCAACTTGTGCTGCAACTTTGAGGGATCTATAGACATGGACCCAAGATCCCTCTGTTCCATCACACTGCTGTGAATCCTTCCATTATCTCTGAATTCTTTCCCAAATGTGGCTTTCCAAAATCAATCACTTCACACTTTTCTGGGTTGAACTCCATTGGATACTCCTCAGATCATTATGCATCCTGTCAATATCTCTTTGTAACTTACAACAACCTTCCACACTATCTACAACACCATTAACCTTCATGTTACCTGCAAACTTACTAACCCATTCTTTCACTTCCTCATTCAAGTCATTTATTAAAATCACAAAGCGCAGGGGTTTTAGTACAAATCCCTGCAGAACATCACAGATCATCAACTTCCATGTAGAAAATGCTTTATCTACTACCACCCTCTGCCTTCTAAGGGCAAGCCAATTCCTAATCCACACAGCCAAGTTTCCCTAGATCCCATACTTCCTGCCTACCATAGAGAAACTTATTAAACGCCTTACTAAAATCCATATACACGTCATCCGGTGCTCTACCTTCATCAAAGTGCTTTGTCACATCCTCAAAGAATTCAATCAGGCTTGTGAGGTAAGACCTGCCCCTTACAAAAGCAACGCTGATCATCCCTAACCGGGCTATACTTCAAATTATTCTCAAATCCTATCTCTAAGAATCCTCTCTCTGTTTTGAAGTAGTGAGTGAGAGAGCAACATCTTGTAGGGTGGGAGACATTTGAAAACTGCAAGTCTCATTGGGAAGTACATTTTCAGTAGGTCTTTTTTTCCTGTTAGTACATAGCTAGTATGCTGAGAATGAGTTCAGGGTCAGTGGTATGTTCCTTGTGTGAAACGTGGGAACTTCAGGAGATCTCCAGTCTCCCTGACACCTACATCTGCACGAAGTGCACAGAGTTGCAGCTCCTTAGAGAAAAATGTTAAGGAACTGGAGCTGTAACTCAATGACCTTTGCTCATATGGGAAAATGAGGAGGTGACAGATAGGAGCTACAAGGAGGCAGTCAACCCCAAGTTGCAGGAGGAAGGTACCTGGGTGACTGTCAGGAGAGGGAAAGGGAATAGGCAGCTAGTGCAGAGTTCCCCTGTAGCCATTCCTCTCAATAATAAGTATACTGTTTTGGATACTTTTGGGGGCGGGGGCAGGGATGACCTCCCAGGGAGTAGCCACAGCAAGTAGGTCTCTAACACCGAGTCTAGAATTGTGGGTCAGAAGGGAAGAGGGGACAAGGGGCGAACTGTAGTGATAAGGGATTTGTTGGTTAGAGGAACAGAAAAGAAATTCTGTAGATGAGAGAGCAAGATTCCTGGATGCCAGGGTCAGGGACATCTCGGATTGAGACCACAGCATTGTTAAATGGAAGGGTGAGCAGCCAGAGGTTGTGGTCCATGTTGGGTAGGATGGCTGATGAGGTCTTGTAAAGTGAATCCAGGGAATTAGGTACACAGTTAAAGGACAGGACCTCTAAGGCAGTGGTTCCCAACCACCGGGCCGCGGAGCATGCACTACCGGGCCCGCGAGGAAGCGATATAATTTGGTCAGCTGCACCTTTCCTCATTCCCTGTCACGGCCACTGATCAGCCATCATGCATGCGAGGTCATGACCCGCGCGTCATTCGTGTCAGGGCGGGAAGGTGATCAACTCCTCGAGCTTGCAAATGACGACGGGCTGAAAAGTATGTATGACATAACATCTCTGTCGGCATTTTGGATCAAAGTCAAGGCTAAATATCCTGAGATAGCCACGAAAGCACTGAAAACGTTGCTTCCATTTCCAACATTTTTCTGCGAAACGGAGTTTTCTGCAATGAATGCAACGAAAACAAAACTGTGGAATAGACTGGACATCAGGAACCCCGTTCGAGTATCGATGTCTCCCATCAGCCCTCGATAGACGGTGTTGTTGCAGGGAAACAAGCCCAGGGCTCCCACTGATTCAGCGATATTGGTGTGTTGCAATGATTTTATATATTCATACGGGGAAAATATTTGCTGTGCGTTTAATATCCAAATATTACTTAAAATGTTATGATGTTATTGACTTATAAGTGACCTATATAACCATATAACAATTACAGTACGGAAACAGGCCATCTCTCCCCTTCTAGTCCGTGCCGAACGCTACTCTCACCTAGTCCCACCGACCTGCACTCAGCCCATAACCCTCCATTCCTTTCTTGTCCATATACCTATCCAATTTTTCTGTAAATGATCGTATCGAACCTGCTTCTGCCACTTCTACTGGAAGTTCGTTCAACACTTCAAGCTCCCCTGATAATTGACTTATCATTATATCCATGCGAGGAAAATATGCGCTCTGTGTTTAATATTAAATTCGTTAGATAAACCTTTTTAGAAACAAAATTGAGTGTATTACCCACTTATCACCTATATTCCGGTAGTGATTAACACCCACCCCTATGAACAGAATCGCCAAAAAGGATTTGCTCGGGGAGGGGAGGAATCGGCAGGTCATGACGCGCATTGGTGCCCGCGCAAGGCTTCATGGTCATTGTCGTCTTTTGGGTAAACAACGCATTTGACTGCTACTCTGCTACTCTTGTTCGTTGGCAACCTTACCCCCACCCCCCACCCCCGGTCGGCCGATCCGCAGTGCAAAAAAGGGTTGGGGACCCCTGCTCTAAGGTTATGACTTCAGGTTTGCTACATGTGTCATGTGCTAGTGAGGACAGAAGTAGGAAAATCATACAGTTTAACATGCAGGCTAAGGAGTTGGTGCAGGACGGAGGGCTTCATATTTTTGGATCACTGGGTTCTCTTCCAGGAAAGGTGGGATCTCTACAGAAGGGACAGTTTGCACCTGAACTGGAAGGGGACTAATATCCTAGCAGGAAGATTTATTAGTGCTACACAGGGGTGTGTAAGATAGAGTTGTCGGGGGGGGGGGGGGCGGGGTGGATAGGAAGAATGCCAGAACAGATAGTGGAGTGGTTGTGGAAAAAAATGTTGTTAAACTTGCATACAAAGTCAGGAATCAGAAGGTTGAGCAATGTGGGATTAATGTTCTGAGCTGCATATATTTCAATGTAAACAGTAAAAGATGGATTGTAGCCATTTGTGAGATTGGTTGCAGGAGGGGCAGGACTGGCAGCTCAATGTTCCAGGTTTCTGTTGTACTAGATGAGATAGAGTGGGAGAGATTAAGCGGGGGGAAGGGTGGCATTACTAGAGAGGGGGAAAAAAAATCACAGCAGTGCTCAGATAGGGCAGACTGGAGAGCTTGTCTACTTAGGCTTTATGGGTACAATTGAAGAATAAGAAAGGTATGACCACATTTATGGGATTATATTATAGACCATGCAACAGTTTAAAGAACTTAGAGAAGAAAATTTGTAGAGAGATCAGATAGTTGCAAAAACATAAGGTTGTGTTAGTAGGTGATTTTAACTTTCCACATATTGACTGGAACTCCCATACTGTAAAAGGGCTGGTTGGGAAAGAATTTATCAAATATGTTCAGTAAAGTTTCTTTAATCAGTACATAGAAGTCTCTACTAGAGAGCGCAATACTAGAAATCCGATTAGGGAATGAGACCGAGCAGGAGACAGAAGTCTGTGTAAGAGAACACTTTGCATCTAGCGATCATAATGCCGTTATAACTCAATCTGAAATTTTGAGTGTACAGAGTTTGTATGTTCCTGGCAGAATAAAAGCTAAGGATAACAGGTTTAGGAAATCTTGATTTTCAAGAGTTATTAAGAACCTGGTTAAGAAAAAGGAGGTGCATAGCAGGTATAGGCAGGAAGGAACAAATGAAGCGCTTGAGGAGTATAGGAAATGCAAGAGAACACTTAAGAAAAAAATCAGGAGAACTAAAAGAAGACATGAGATTGCTCTAGAAGACAAGGTGAAGGAAGATCATAAGGACTTCTACAAATAGATGCAGAGCAAACGGATAGCAAGAGACAAAATTGGGACTCTGGAAGATCAGAGTGGCAATCTATGCGTGGAGCCGAAAGAGATGGGGGAGATCTTAAATGGATTTTTTGCATCTGTATTTACTCGGGAAACAATGAGGAAATGTAGCAGCGAGGTCATGAGTCCTACACAGATTACAGAGGAGGAGATGTTTGCTGTCTTGAGGCAAATTAGGGTGGATAAATCCCCAGGGCTTTGCAAGGTGTTCCCCTGGACCCTGTGGGAGGCTAGTGCAGAAACTGTGGGGTCCTTACAGAGATACTTAAAACATTGTTAGCCACAGTTGAGGTGCAGGAGGATTGGAGGATAGCTGATGTTGTTCTGTTGCTCAAGACAGGCTCTAAGAACAAGCCAGGTAATTATTGGTCATTGAAGCTGACATCAGTATTGGAGAAATTATTGGAAGGGACCGGATATAAAAGCATTCAGATAGACAAGGATGGATTACGGAAAGTCAACATGGCTTTGTGAGTGGTAAATTGTGTTTAACCAATCTTATAAGAGTTTTTTGAGGAAGTTACCAGGATAGTTGAAGAAAGCAAGGCAGAAGATGTTGTCTACATGGACTTTCGTAAGGCATTTGACAAGTTCTCCCATGGGAGGTTGGCCAAGAAAGTTCAGTCACTTGGCATTCAAGATGAATTAGTAAATTGGAAAAGACATAGGCCTTGTGGGAGAAGCCAGAGTGGAAGTAGATGGCTGCCACTCTGACTAGATGGCTATGACTAGTGGAGGGCCTCAGTGATCAGTGCTGGGTCCATTGCTGTTTGTCATCTATATCAATGATCTGCATGATACTGGATCAGCAGATTTGCAGGTGACACTAAGACTGGGAGTGTAGTAGACAGGAAGGAAGGCTATCATGGTTTGCAGTGAGATCTGGAATAGCTGTAGAACTGGGCTAAAAAATGGCAGATGGAATTTTAACGCAGATAAGTGCGAGGTGTTGAACTATGGGAGGACCAACCAGGGTAGATACAGTAGAAAGGGTTGTAAAGAAAGCTTTTGGTACAATAGCCTTCATAAATCAAAGTATTGAGTACAGGAATTGGGATGTAATGTTAAAATTGATTAAGATGTTGGAGAGGCTTAATTTGGAGTATTGTGCAGTTTTGCTCACCTCCCTGTAGGATAGATGTAAATAAGATTGAAAGAGTATTGAGAAAATTTATAAGGATGTTACCGGGACCTAAGGTCCTTTAGGAAAAGGTTGAAAAGGTTAGGAGTTTATTCCCTATAACGTAGAAGTTTGAGAGGAGTGGTATAGATAGGGTACATGTAACAGTCTTTTTCCGTTAGAGGTTATGGGTTAAGAGTAAAAGGTGAAGTATTTAAGGGGAACATGAGGGGAAGCTTCTTCACTCAGAGGGTGGTGAGAGTGTGGAACAAGCTTCTAGCACAAGTGGTGGATACATGGTCAATTTCAACATTTAAGAGAAATTTGGATAGGTACATGGATGAGGGGGTATGGAGGGCTATGGTCTGGGTGCAGTTCATGGGACAAGGCAGATTAATGGTTTGGCAGAGAATAGATGGACCAACAGGTCTGTTTCTGTGCTGTAGTGTTCTATGACTCTATGACTAAGTATTTCACTTTGGAATAGCATTTGCAAGATCTGTGCGAGGGCGAGGCCATTAAAAACACAAGTCTCATTGCAAGTGAGTTTCACTTGAACCAATAAAAAGAAGTGGGCATTGAGGGAGCAGCCATTGTTGGAGCGGGCCAGTATTAGAGTGAGAAACTGAAATTGTGGGTCAATAGGCTTTGATGAGAAGAAGTAGAGGCAATTTTGAATAGGCCTTTGTGTGACTGGCCTCGTGGAGCAGTCTAAGATCTGAGGTTTTCACTCAAGAGGCTTCAGAAAGGAGGCATAGGTGAGTAGTAGGTAGTAGGCAGAAACATATTATATAGATTATATCTAAAAAAATACCAAATTACAACAAATAAGGATGCATGAAATGATGTGCTGTGGTTGCATGATGAGGGAGCTGGTGGACTCCATTGTGATTCCTGGTGACATCAGCAGCAAGTGTTGGGTGCTCGAAGAACTCAGGTTCAAAGTTGATAACCTGTAATCTGACCTTCAAACACTGTGATGCCGGGGGCGGTGGGGGGGGGGGTGGTTTGGACATTGTGTTACAGGAGGGCAGGTGCATCCATTAGGTTAACTACAGTGGATTCTGGTTGATTGGAGCAGCCACTTACTTTGGACAACTCTTGAATAACAAAATCTAATCAAGAAAATAGCAGAATTCACTATGTTTATTTCAGATAAACTCTTAATTGCCTCTTAATTGGGACAGGAGACAGTTGTTGAACAGTTTCCAACTAGTGTCAACATGTGCACTTGTGTGGCAGTTAAGACCCTACACTTAGAATAAAGCTTTTAGTCTGTTGTGTGCGCTTGTCATCAAAAAGCAGCAATTTTTGTCACTTATAGTTAGGGATAAATAAGCAGCAAGACAATTCAGAACAGTTTTGCTTACTGTAGCTTTAAGGATTCATGATTGGAAATGCTAGAAATGGAGTGAAAATGAACTGATTTCACTACTTCAACAAGTTAGAAACTACAGAGAATTTGAAGGTATCAACAATCATCTTGAATGTTACAATGAGAAAGAAGACCTGGAAATCGTTGACAGCATTGTATGAAGTCAGTACATTATCTGCATTAGGTGTAGGTGCTGATTTTGTTCACTTGCAGTTAGAAGAATTCCTCCATCAATAAACATTAGGAACTAATACACAGTTTTATAGTACTGCAGTAGTATTGGTAGAATTTTAATTTGTTTCATATGTTATTTAAATACATAATTTGTTACTATGTCTTTTTTTTAAATACCTTTTTAAACTATTTCAATGAAAATTCAGCTAGTTAGGACAGCTGCTTTATTGGGCCAAAACATATTGGTCCCAGTGTAACTGGAATTACTGACTTCAAATTCACTATGTGGCCAGAGACAAGAGAGTGTGACTGCAAGTGAGGCAGGTAGGGGATCCAAGAGCTAGTGCTGGAGGAGCCTTTGCCCTTCAGCCTGCCCAATAGGTCTGAGACTGTTGCTCCCTCTGAAGATAAGAGCGGGGGCTATAGAAAGGATAAGTAACCAAACCATGTCTCCAAGGTTCTGGAAGCCATTCAAGAGGGGGGAGAGAGAAGAGAATTGTAGTTGGTAGTTGGGGATGGTGTCATCAAGGGAACAGAGATAATTTAAGTTCAATTTTCCAAATGTTTGTTCAGCATCCCACTGTTCAGCATTCCTGTAACCGCTATTTGCTCATCTCCAACTTTCCTACGTGGGTCCCACTAAAACAATCCCTTACTCTAGCCAGGCCATTCACCTGGAACCAATCCCAATCTCCATTCCTTTAAGTTCAAGGGGCATACAGTAGACCTGAACAAACATCATGAACAACCAGATT
Source organism: Mobula hypostoma (assembly GCF_963921235.1). Classification (NCBI taxonomy): domain Eukaryota; kingdom Metazoa; phylum Chordata; class Chondrichthyes; order Myliobatiformes; family Myliobatidae; genus Mobula; species Mobula hypostoma. The sequence goes on along the minus strand of NC_086102.1, from coordinate 114,672,129 downwards.
TGATTGGGCCATATCAAACCACTTTTCTGTGAAGACATTCACTACTGCAATCCACCTCAGAATGTATTACATTTCAAACTTTGTCCCCACCAATTTTATCCTCATCTCTGACAATTAATGCAAATAGCTTATTGTCGGCATAAAATTGTTATTTAAATAATTAGAAATATTAAGTAATGAGTGGGACCTGCACTATTGATGCAATACACTGTATTGACACTTCTTTACCTGCTACTGAGGGAAACTTCAGAGGATTAGGATTTAACCACATACCTGCATCAGGAAGTAATAGATTCCTGCTAAGCCATGAGCTGCTCCAACATAATGCTCCTGGTACCATTCATACATCAATGGACTTTTGGAATAACTTGTTCTGCTGCCTAGTTTTTCTCCAGAAGTTATAACAGCAGTACAGATCTTGAAAGACACAAAGAAGTTTCACAATATAATTTTTGATTTAATATATTTAGTATATATCATATATTAGCACAGAATGATAATTTAATGAGAAGAATACAATCAGTAAAGTAAAATATTGCTCTGAGATTTAAGGTGAAAGAGATTGAGGCAATTACTCATTTTCTGATGGTGACTAGGAAAGGAAGGTGAATTAAGTTAGACAGAGTGCCTACACCTTACATTTAAGTACTACCTTTGTCAGTCAGTGTGTGCAGTTTTTCATGGTTTCTGTTGTGAATGCCTGCAAGAAAATGAATCTCAAGGTTGTTATACAAGACATAAGATACAGGAGCAGAATTAAGAGATTTGGCTCATTGAGTCTGCTCCACCATTTCATCATGGCTGATCCAATTTTCCTTTCAGCTCCAATCTCTTGTCTTCTCCCCGTATCCCTTCAAGCCCTGACCAATCAAGAATCTATGAACATCTGCCTTAAATATACATAAAGACTTGGCCTCTACAGCTGCCTGTGGCAAAGAATTCCACAAATTCAACACCCTCTGGCTAAAGCAATTCTTCCTCACCTCTGTCCTAAAAGGATGCCTCTCTATTCTGAGGCTGTATCCTCTGGTCTTAGACTCTTCGACCATAGGAAACATCCTCTTCACATCCACTCTATCAAGGCCTTTCACCATCTGATAGGTTTTAATGAGGTCATCCCTCATTCTTCTGAATTCTAGTGGATACAGGCCCAGGTACACTCTTCATATGACAAGCCATTCAATCCTGGAATCATTTTCATGAACCTCCTTTGAACCCTCTCCAGTTTCAACAACACACACAAAATACTGGAGGAACTCAGCAGGCCAGGCAGCATCTATAGAAAAGAGTAGTGTTGATGTTTTGGGCCAAGACCCTTCATCAGGACTGGGAAAATAGATGAGGAGTCAAAGTAAGAAAATGGGGGGAGGGGAGGAAGAACCACAAGATGATAGGTGAAACCAGGAAGTGGGGGGCAAGGGTGAAGTAGAAAGCTGGGAAGTTGATTGGTGAAAGCGATACAGGGCTAGAGAAGGGAGAATCTGATAGGAGAAGACAGAAGGCAATGTAAGAAAGAAAAGGGGGAGAAGCATCAGCCCAGAGGGAGGGAGGTGATAGGTTGGTAAGGAGATAAAGTGAGAGGGAAATCGGAATGGGGAATGGTGGGGGGGGTGAAAAGAGGAGGGCATGGTCAGAAGTTCGAGAAATTGATGCTCATGCCATCAGGTTGGAGTCCAGCCAGACGGAATACAAGAGGTTTTTTGTCCAACCTGAGTGCGGCCTCATTGCAACAGTAGAGGAGGTCGTGGACTGAAATGTCAGAATGGGAATGGGAAGTGGAATTAAAATGAGTGGCCACTAGGTGATACCACTTTTTTGGGCAGTCGGAGCATAGGTGCTTGGCGAAATGGTCTCCTGATCTGCATCGGGTATCACCTATATATAGGAGGCCACTCTGGGAGCACCGGATACAGTAAATGACCCCTACTGATTCACAGGTGAAGTGTTGCTTCATCTGGAAGGACTGTTTGAGGCCCTGAATGGTTGTGAGGGAGGAGATGTAGCACTTGTTCTGCTTGCAAGGATAACTACCAGGAGGGATACCAGTGGGGAGGGATGACTGCACAAGGGTGTTGCATAGAAAGCGATCCGTGCGGAAAGCAGAAAGTTGGGGGAGGAGGGGAGGAAAAGATGTGCTTGGTTGTGGGATCCCACTGGACATGGAGGAAGTTACGGAGGATTATGTGCTGAACGCGAAGGCTGGTGGGTGGTAGAACAAGAGGAACACCAACCCTGGTGGGGTGATGGGAAGATGGGGTGAGAGCAGATGTGTGCGAAATAGAAGACATGTGATTGAGGGCAGCGTTGATGATGGAGGAAGGGAAGCCCCTTTCTTTCCTTAGTTCTGGAATGAAAAGCCTCATCCTGAGAGCAGATGCGGCAGAGATAGAGGAATTGAGAGAAGGAGATGTTGATTTTACAAGTAACAGGGTAGGAAGAGGTATAGTCCAGGTAGCTGTGAGAGTCAGCGTTTACAATAGACATCAGATTGGGGAGACCCAACGCGGACTAGGAGAACGTTTTGTCGAGCATCAGTAAAAGTGGGATCTCCCAGTGGCCACTCATTTTAATTCTACTTCTCATTCCCTTCCGATACGTCAGTACATGGCCTCCTCTACTGTTGTGATAAGGCCACACTCAGATTGGAGGATATATACACCTTATATTCCATCTGAGTAGCCTCCAACCTGATGGCATGAACATTGATTTCTTGAACTTCCAGTAATGCCCCCCACACCCTCATTCTCCATTTCCTTCTCATCTTACCTCCTTACCCACTCAACACATCCCTTTGGTGTTCCTCTCCCTTTACTTTCTTCCATGGCCTTCTGTCTTCTCCCATCAGATTCCCCCTTCTCCAACCCTGTGTCTTTTTCAGCAATCAACTTCCAAACTCTTTACTTCACCCTTCCCCACCTCCCAGGTTCACCTATCACTTTGTGGTTCTTCCACCCCTCCCTCCACTTTCTTACCCTGACTCCTCATCTTTTCTTCCAGTCCGGATGAAGGATTTCGGCTTGAAACGTTGACTATACTCTTTGCCATAGATGCTGCCTAGCCTGCTGAGTTCCTCCAGCATTTTGTGTGTGTTGCTTGGATTTCCAGCATCTGTCGATTTTCTCCAGTTTCAGCCCCTCCTTTCTAAGGTATAGAGGCCCAAACCTGCTCACAATACTCCAAATGAGGCCTCACCAGTGCTTTATAAAGTTTCATCATTGCATCCCTGCTCTTATATTCTAGTCCTCATGAAATGAATGTTACCATTGCATTTGCTGTCCTAACCACAGAGTCAACCTGAAAATTAACCCTTCGGGAATCCTGTACAAGGACTCCCGAGTCTCTTTGCATCTTAGTTCTTTGTATTTTCTCTCCAGTTAGAAATTAGTCAACCCTTTCATTTCTTCTATCAAAGTGCATGACCATACATTTCCCAACACTGTATCTGCCATTTCCAATCTGCCATTTCTTTGCCCATTCTCCTAATGTCTAAGTCCTTCTGCAGCCTCTCCACTTTCTCAAAACTATATGCCCCTCTACCTAGCTTCATATTGTCTGCAAACTTTACAACAAAGCCATCAATTCCGTCATCCAAATCATTGATGTATAACATAAAAAGAATCGGACCCAACACAAACCCCTGTGGAACACCCCTAGTCACCAGCAGTCAGTCAGCAAAGGCTCCCTTGATTCCCACTCTTTGTCTCCCGCCAATCAGCCACTGCTTTATCCATGTTAGAATCTTTCTTGTAATACCATGGACTCGTAGCTTGTTAAGCAGCCTCATGTGTGGCACCTTGTTGAAGGCCTTATGAAAATCCAAGTACACAACACCAACCAATTCTCCTTTGTCTATCCTACTTGTTACTTCTTCAAAGAATTCCAACAGATTTGGCAGGCAAGATTTTCCCTTGAGGAAACCATGCTGACTATGGCCTATTTTATCACATGCCTCCACATAACCCGAGATCTCATCCTTAATAATTGACTCCAACATCTTCCCAACCATTGAGGTCAGACTAACTGTCCTATAGTTTCTAGGGTGACATATACAATATGTATTTTCATTATACATTTACTTTGAACTTGAACTTTGAAGTGGTACACAAGTTGTCAGTCAAGACCCTTCAATAACTTTACTTTTGTTGTGGGCACTGAAAATGGCTTTGTGAGGGACAATCCTTGTCTCACTGAATGAGTACCTTGAGGAGGAAACAAAGGAGATTGATGAAGATACACTGGTAGATGTCGTATGTATGGATATTTGACAAACTGCCAAATGATTAGCTTGTTGTTAGGAGACAAGAGGACAGGACTGGAATGATACATTTTTGATTGCAGTGTACCAAGGAACAGGGATTGCTGCTGGGATCTTTCGTATATTAATGATAAGGATATGAATGTAAGAAGTATGATTATCAAGATGACACAAAAGTTAGTGGTGTTGTGGATAGTGAGGAAGATTTACTTAGGCTACAGCAGAAAACCACTCAGTGGCCACTTCATTAGCTGTACCTGATCGCTAATGCAAATATCTAATCATGTAGCAGCAATTCAATGCATAAAAAACATGCAGACATGGTCAAGAGGTTCAGTTGTTGTTCAAACCCCAAACATCAGAATAGTGAAGAAATGTGATCTAAAAAATGACTTCCACCATGGAACAACTGTTGGTGCCACGTGGGGTGGTTTGAGTATCTCAGAAACTGCTGATCTCCAAGGATTTTCACATAGAAGTCACAGTCATAGAAAAGTACAGTGCAGAAACAGGCCCTTTGGCCCATCTAGTGTGTCAAACCATTTAATCTGCCTAATCCCATCAAGCTGCACCCAGACCATAGCCCTCCATCCCCCTGCCACCCAACGACCTATTCAAATTTCTCTTAACAGCTGAAATCAACACTGCATGCATCACTTGCATTGGTAGCTCATTTCACTTAAACCCATGTTCCCCTTAAACTTTTCATCTTTCACCCTTAACCCATGACCTCTTGTAGTCCCACCCAAAATGAGTGGAAAGAGCCTGCTTGCATTTATCCTCCAGTCCCAGCATCCTTGTAAACTTTCTCTGTACTCACTCAAGTTTATCTACATCTTTCCTGTAGGTAGGTAACCAAAGCTGCACACAATACTCGAAATTAGGCCTTACCAACTTCTTATACAACTTCAACATAACATCCCAACACCTTAACTCATTACTCTGATTTATGAAGACCAATGTACCAAAAGCTGTCTTAACGACCTATCTATCTGTGCTGCCACTTTCAATAAATTATGGACCTGTAGTCCCAGATCCCTTTGTTCTAATGCACTCCACAGCACCCTACCGTTCACTGTGTGAGACCTACTCTGGTTGGTCCTATCCAAGAGCAAAACCTCACACTTGTCTGCATTAAATTCCATCTGTTCTTTTCTCAGCCCATTTCTCCAGCAGCTCCAGATCCCGTTGCAATTCTAATAGTCTTCCTCACTGTCCACTACACCCCCAAACTTGATGTCATCTGCAAATTTGCTGATCCAATTAACCACATTATCATCCAGATCATTGCTATAGATGACAAACAACAATGGACCCAGCACTGATCCCAGTGGCACTCCACTATTCACAGACCTTCAAATAGAGGGGCAATTATGTACTACCACTCTCTAGTTTGTCCCACAAAGCCAATGTCAAATCCAATTTACTACCTCAACTTGAATGCCAAATGACTAAAACTTCTTGACCAACCTCTCGTGTGGGACATTGTCAAATGCCTTGCTAAAGTCCATTTGGTCAACATTCAGTACCTTGCCTTCATCAACTTTCCTGGTAACTTCCTCGAACAACTCTATAAGACTGGTTACATAGGGCCTATCATGCACAAAAACACTGACTATCCCTAATCAGTCCCTGTCTATCCAAATATTTATATATCCTGACCCTTACAATACCTTTCAATAACTTTGCTACTACTGATGGCAGGCTCACTGGCCTATAATTCCCTGTTTTGCTTTTAGAGTCTTCTTCAAACAGCAGAACATTAGCTATCCTCCAGACTTCTGGAACCTCACCTGTTGCTAAGGATGATTTAAATATCTCTGCTAGGTTCCCTACATTTTCTGCACTTGCCTCCCACAGGGTCCAAGGGAACACCTTGTCAGGATCAGGTCCTGGGATCTATCCATCCTAATTTGCCTGAAGACAGCAACACCTCCTCCTCTGTAATCTGTATAGGGTCAATCACCTTTCTGCTGCTTTGCCTTACTTCTGTAGATTCTATGCCCATCTCCCGAGTAAATGCAGATGTTAAAAATCTATTTAAGATCTCCCCCATCTCTTTTGGTTCCATGCATAGATTACCATTCAGATCTTCAAGGGGAACAATTTTGTCCTCTGCAATCCTCTTGCTCTTAATCTATCCATAGAATCCCTTAGGATTCTCCTTTACTTTGTCTGCTACGACAACCTCATTCCTTCCTTTAGTTCTCCTGATTTCCTTTTTTAAGTGTTCTCTTGCACTTCTTATACTCCATAAGTACCTCATTTGTTCTTACCTGTCTATACCTGCTGTGCATCTCCTCTTTTTTCTTCTTAACCTACACCTCAATATCTCTTGAAGGCCAAGGTTCCCTAAGCGTGTTATCTTTACTTTTTATTCTGACAGGCACACAAGCTTTTTACTCTCAAAATGTCACTTTTGGAAGGCCCCCTACTTACTAAGTAACCGTTGTTAGAAAACAGCCTGTCCCAATCCATGTATGCCAGATGATTTCTGATACAATCACAACTGACCTTCCTCCAGTTTAGAATTTAAACTTGCAAATCTGAACTATCCTTTTCCACATTTATTTTGAAACTAAAGACATTATGATCACTAGGTGCGAAGTGTTCCCCTACACAAACTTGTCACCTGCCTTGTCTCATTCCCTAATAGGAGATCTAGTATTGCACTCTCTAGTTGAGACTTCTACGTACTGATTAAGGAAACTTACTGAATATATTTGACAATTTTTTCCCCATCCAGCCCTTTTAGTTTAGGAGTCCCAGTCAATATGTGGAAAGTTAAAATCACCTACTATTACAACCTTATGTTTCTGTAATCTCTCTACAAATTTGTTCATCTAAACCCCATAGACTGTTGAGTGGTCTATAATTTAGCCCCATTAACATGGTCATACATTTCTTATTCCTCGTTTCCACCCATAACTCCCCACTAGATGAGTTCTCCAGCCTGTCCTAACATTTTCCATGATTAGTAATGCTACCTCTCACCCTTTAATCCTATCACATGTTTAGATGTCCTATCACATCTAAAACAATGAAATTACGGAATATTGAGCTGCCAGTCCTGCTCCTCCTGCAACCAACTCACTAATGGTTACAATATCATAATTCCAGGTGTTGATTCCCGAGCTCTTCTGCTATTCCTATGGTACTTCTTGCACTGAAATACTGGCAGCTCAGAACATTAGTTGAGCCATGCTCCATCTTTTGATTCGTGTCTCTACAACTCCACAACCTCTCCACTATCTGCTCTGGCACTCTGGTTGCCATTCCCTTGTAACCCTACTTTAAACCACGACCTCTGGCTGCTCTCCCTCCCACTTAAGAATCCTAAGGACTCAATCTGAGATGTGTCGGACCCTGGCACCCAGGAGGCAACACACCTTCTGGGAATCTTGTTCTTGTCCACAGAACCTCCTTTCTGTTCCCACAAGTAATGAATCCCCTATCACCACAGGTTACCTCCTATCCCCATTCTCTTCTGAGTCACAGTCAAACTCAGTGCCAGAGACCCCATTGCTGTGACTTTCCTCTGCTAGGTCATCCCTCCCAACCGTATCCAAAGTGGTATACCTGTTGTTGAGGGGGATGGCCAGAGTGGTATTCTGCACTGGCTCCTTAACCCCGTTCTCCTTCCTGATTGTCACCCAATCTCCTGTGGCCGGCACCTTGGGTGTAACTCCCTCTCTATATATCTTATCTATCACCCTCTCAGACTCCCGAATGAACTGAAGTTCATCCAGTTCAAACTCCAGTATTGGAAGCCGCAACAGGATGCATTTCTTGCAGGTGAAGTCATCAGGGACACGGGAGGTCTCCCTGCCTTCCCACATCCTGCAAGAGGAGCATTCTATTATCTTGCCTGGAATCCCTACTGTTCCAACTGTGCAAATATAAAGGAGGAAACACTACATAAGCTGTGGGGAAAAAAAATACCTACAGCCTTTTTGCCTTCTCTCACTCATGCTTCAAAGAGCTAAAACATCAATTAACCACTCCAACACTGCCCACTTCAACAATGGGCACTCTGCTTGCCCCTGCCTTATTTTTATTTGTTCTTGCCAATTAATCTCAACTGCTGATTGCCCACTGTTCAAAAACCAAACTGCCGCAAGTCAATGCTTTACATACTCAAATCAGCAAACCTAAGTGAGCAATCTCTTCTCACGTTTCCAATCTCTGATTGGCTGCTGCTCAAAAGTCTGTAGAGTTTATAGACAACGGTGTGAAAAACAAAATGCATCCAGTGAGCGGCAGTTCTGTGGATGTAAGCGCCTTGTTAATGTGAGCAGTCAGAGGAGAATGGCCAGTCTGGTTCAAACTGAAAAGAAGACAACAGTAACTCAAATAACCAAGTGTTTGTTAATCACAGAATGAAGGTATGTTAATGAATAAAGACTGTTGGATCCAAGTCTAGTTTTCTGAAACGGGTGGCACAGGTGGATCTGGTGGTGAAGAAAGCAAATGGCATGCTTGCCTTCATAGGTCAGGGAAAAGAGATAGAACATAATGCTGCAACTTCACAAAACACTGGTTAGATCACACTTGGTATATTGTGTGCTATTCTGATCACCAGTGTGTTAAAATTTCAAAGTAAATTTATTATCAAAGTACACATATTATTACCATATACTATGTTGAGATTCATTTTCCTCCAGACATTTAGAGTCATAGAAAACTACAGCACAGAAACAGGCCCTTCTAATCCAGTTGGTCTATTAATCTGCCGAGGCCCATTGATCTGCACCTGGACCATAGCACTCCCAACCACGTGACTATCCAAATTTCTCTTAAATGTTGAAATCAAACCTGCATCTACCACTTCTGCTGGCAAATCATTCCACACTTTCACCATATTCTGAGTGAAGAAATTCCCCCTCATTTTTACCTTAAACATTTCACCTTTCACACTTCACCCATGACCTCTAGTTCTAGTTGCACCCAACTTCAATAGAAAAAGCCAGCTTGCCTTTACCCTATCTATACCCTCATAATTTTGTATAAAGTGCCTCTATAAAATCTTCCCTCATTCTACTATGCTCTAGAGAATATCTTAACCTATTCAATCTTTCCCTATAACTTGGGACTTCAAGCCCTGGCAACACTCTTGTAAACTTTCTCTGCACTCTTTCAATCTTATTGACATCTTTCCCGCCAAGTAGGTGACCAAAGCTGCACACAGTACTCCAAATAAGGCCTCACTGATGTCTTCAACAACTTCAACATAATGTCCTAACTCCTGTACTCAATGCTTTCATTTATGAAGGCAAATGTGCCAGTTTTCTTTATGGCCCTATCTGTCTGTGTCACCAATTTCAAGGAATTATGGATCTGTATTGTCAGATCCCTGTGTTGTACCACACTCCTCAGTGCCCTACTGCTACTTATGCAGGACCATGCAAGTGCTACTCTGGTTTGTCCTTCCAAAGTGCAGCACCTCACACTTATCTGCATCAAAATTCTATCTGCCATTTTTCCAGCTGGTCCAAATCCCGCTGCGAGTCTTCCTTGCTGTCCACTATGCCCCCATTTTGACGTTATCCAGAAATCTGCTGATTCAGTTTAACACATTATCATCCAGATCTTTGATATAGATGACAAGCAACAGTGAAAGGAGCACCGATCCCTGTGGCACACCACTAGCTACACACCTCCTGTCTGAGAGGCAACCATCTACTACCACTATTGCCAAACAACTGAGCTTGTCCAAGGCCTTACTAAAGTGCAATATAGACAATATCCACTGCCTTGCCTTCATCAACTTTCCTGGTAACTTCCTCAAAAACTTCAAAGAATCGGTTAGACACGATACACCACGTAAAGCCATGTTGACTATCCCAAATCAGCCCCTGTCAATCCAAATTCTTATACATTTGGTTCCTTAGAATACCCTCCAATAACTTACCCATTATTGACATAGTGTGGATAGTCAGAGGCTTTTTCCCAGGGCTGAAATGGCTGCCACAAGAGGGCACAGGTTTAAGGTGCTTGGGAGTAGGTACAGAGGAGGTGTCAGGGGTAAGTGTTTTACTCAGAGACTGGTGAGTGCGTGGAATGAGCTGCCGGCAATAGTGGAGGAGGAGGATACAATAGGGTCTTTTAAGAGACTTTTGGATAGGTACATGGAGCTTAGAAAAATAGAAGGCTATGGGTAACCCTAGTAATTTCTAAGATAGGGACATGTTCAGCACAACTTTGTGGGCCAAAGGGCCTGTATTGTGCTGTAGGTTTTCTATGTTTCAAAATTTTATTTTTGAAGTTCTTCCATTCACCAAGTACAACTTTGCCTGAAGACGACCTACCAAATCCATACTTGCCAGATACTTTACCATCAGGACTGGCAAAATTACCAAAAAAATTAGGAAAAAAGGAATACAATAGAATTTTACAAAAACTATAGAATACATGAACAGCCAAAGACTAACAAACAACCAATATACAATAGAAGACAAACTGCGCAAATAAAAAAATAGTACTAAGAACATGAGTTGTAAAGAGTCCTTGAAAGTGAGCCTGTAGATTGTAGAATTAGTTCAGAACGGTAGTAAAAGAAATTATCCACACCGGTTCAGAATCCTGGTGGTTGTAGGCTAGTAACTGTTCCTGAACCTGGTGGTGTCGGTCCTAAGACTCCTGTACCTCCTGCCTGATGGTAGTAGCAAGAACAGGGCATGGTCTGAATGTTGAAGGACACTGATGATGGATGCCGCTTTTTAGTGGCAATGCTCCATGTAAATATAGTCAGTGGTGGGGAAGGCTTTGCCAGTGATGGACTGGGCTGTATCCACCATTTTATATATCCTTTTCCACTCCTGGGCACTTGTGTTTTCATACCAGGCCATGTTCCAACCAGTTAAGATACTCTTCACTGTGCATCTGTATGAGGTTTCGCTTCTGGAAGACTCAATGCCGTTTATACTCACTTTAACTGACAGAACATGGAAGCACCTTCACAACACCCCCACAGGCCCTGCTGAGCCTGTGAGCTCCTCTGGAGCTGACATGAGAGCATCCTTCTGGGGGTGGGGTGAATCCATGAAAAGCATTTGGCCCAGATGGCGTACCTGGTCGAATACTGAAGACCTGTGTTAATCAAATGGCTGCAGTTTTTAAAACTGACATATTCAACCTCTTACTTTGGCAGTCTGAAGTACCCACCTGCTTCACGCAGGTACCAATCATACCAATACTCCGTAAGAACATGGTAACTTGCCTGAGTGTCTATTGTGATGAAGTACTTCGAGAGGTTGGCCATGAAACATATCAACTCCTGCCTGAGCAGTGATCTGGATCTGCTCCAAATTGTCTATTATCACAACAAGTCAACAGCAAAAACTATTTCACTGGTTCTTCACTCAGATCTTGAAGACGTGGATAATGAAAATGCCTCTTCATTGACTAAAGTACAGCATTCAACACCATCATCCTCTCAAAACCCATGACTTAGCTCCAAAACCTGGGCATTGGTACCTCCATGTTCAACTGGATTCTCAATACCCTCACTCAGTGGCGATTCTAAGGTATGTCAGGTATGGCACGTGCCCTGGGCACCACTGAGCAGTTTCTATTAAAGTCAGACAAACCATCTTTGGATAGTGAAAAAAGAATTTTCTTCAGATGCTGGGTTAACAGCTAAGGAGGAAATGGAAAGAGTCATGAAGGGAACATTCGACCGTCTTCACAGAGAAATGGACGAAAGGTTCGCTCATTTGCATGACACTGACACAAAGTTTGGGTTCCTTCTCGATGTCAAGGGACTGTGTTACGGCGCTGACAGTAATGACCTAAAAAAGTGCAAAAATTTGGGCGAATTGTACAGCTCTGATGTTGCTGGACAGCAGCTGTATGAAGAAATTTTGTTTGCAGAATGTTGCTATCAAGGCTGGTCGACATAAAAATATCAAGACCTGAAGAGCTTCTTGAATTTATTGTTCAGTATGGAGATGAGAGCGTCTTCCCCAATCTTCACATTGCTATTCAGATAATGCTAACTATCGCAGTTTCCATCGCCAGCTGTGAGAGATCATTCAGCAAGTTAAAACTAATACTTTCATATTTGAGAGCCTCCATGGGTCAAGGCAGACTCTGTGATCTTGCTCTGCTGAGTGTAGAAAGAGAAGAAACTGAAAAAAAAACTGACTTTGATCACATCAGAGACCAATTTGCATCAGTGAAAGCAAGGAAGGTGCAGTTATAATTTTCATGTAGTGCCATAATTTGTTAATTAAAAGATTAACAAGCCTGACTTGTATTTTTGAGCTGATATTATAGTAAAGTTATCTAAAAGATGAGTGTCAGATGTTTGGACAGGGGCACAATTTCAGTGCTTGCCATAGGCGCTATTTTCCGTAGATACGCCCCTGCCCTCACTGACAGATCCCAGTTAGTACGGATTGACAACAGTATTGTAAGGATGTGTCTGTGCTGGGCAGTAGCAGAGAATGCCAGAGTTATGTAGTTATACTGCTCAGAAACAGGTCCTTTGGCCCAAATTGTCCATGCCAACAAGATGCCAATCGAGCTAGTTTCATTTCCCTGCATTTGACCCTTATCCCATTCGACCTTACCAATCCATACAGAGTGGATTCTGGTTAATTGGTCAAATGGTTAACTGGGACAGCCACTTATTTGGGACAATTCTTAAAGAACTATAACTAATCAAGAAAATTGCCCGGATTCCCTTTGTTTATGTGGGACACTATGCCGCTTAACTGGGGCAGGAGACTGTTGCCGAACAGGTTCTAACTCGCGTCAGTCATGCGTATTTGCATGGCTGTTAGACGCTACACTGTGCTTCAAGTGAACAGAATAGGTTGCGTGTGTTTGCATTCAAGTGATTCAGTGATTTTTTGTCACTAGTAGTTCATGACAAATAAGCAGTAAGACAATTCAGAACTGTCTCGCTCACTGTGTTTTTAAGCATTACGGCTTGGAGATGTCAGAAACAGCCAAGAGTGGAAATGAACCTATTTCACCATTTCAACAAGTTAGGAACTACAAATAATTTGAAGGTATCAACAATCATCTTGAATGTTACAATGAAAAAATGAAGATTTGGATGATGAAATCGTCAATAGCATTGTATGAAGGCAATCCATTATCTGTACTGATTTTGCTCATATGTGTACTGGATGAATTCCTCCATCATTACCATTAGGAACTTTTAGGAACACAGTTTTATAGTACTGCAGTACCATTGGTAGTGTTCTAATTTGTTCCATATTTCATTTAAATACACAATCTGTTACTCCGTTTGTATTTTTTAAAATACATTTCCATGAAACTTCAGCTAATTGGGTCAGCAGTGTCCCAATTAACCAGAGTCCACTGTACCTGTCTAATAAACATTGCCAGTGTACCTGCTTTTACCACTTCCTCTGGCAACTTGCTTTATACTCACAGCTCTTCAGGAAAAACGTTGTCCCTCACATAGTCTTTAAACAATCCCCCCACCCCTCCCTTACCTTAAACATGCCCTGTAGTTTTAAATTCCCCTGCCATGGGAAAAAGACTGAGATCATAAACCTCCCGTGGCCTTCCTGATTTTATAAGTCTCTAAAAAAAAGTAATCGCTCAGCCTCTTTCACTCCAAAGAGAACAGCCCAGCTTATCCAGCCTCTCCTTATTACTCAAGATTCCTTAGAGGTTTGCAAAGATTTGGCATGACTTCTAAAACTTTGACAAACTTCTATAGATGTGTGGTGGGGAGTATATTGACTGGACTGCATTACTGCCTGGTATGAAAACACCAACGGCCTTGAAATGATGTTTCCTTTACATTGTTATAGCTGGGTGGGAGGGGGTAATGGGGACAAACTCCCACTACCTATTAAATGCTCCTAATGGCGTGTGCCTCAAATAGCCTCTGACAACCAAGTCCAGCTCCTTGGCCTTCATGTGTGGCTTAGCTACTAAGCTCGGCGGAACCATTTCTACTGACAGGAGAAGGGGCAAAGGCTGGTTACTGGCGCCTTAAAATCAGTCACTTTGGGAAGATGGAGCTCTTCAGCCGTGGTTGGCAGCTCATCTAGGATAAGGAAAACGCTGATCTCAAAGCTCTGCTGTCTTGCAGCTATACCCACTCATAAGGAAAGCTTCAGGGGTAAACCCCGAGGGAAAAATCCGGAGCTGAAGTCCCTCAGCAGTCCTACAATGAGTTCAATGTTGACTGGCAATTCCTGCGATGCTGTTGGTACCAAACTGTATCGGTCTCTACCACTCTTTTGGGTTCATCAGATGTGTGGAGAGGGGGAGCTTGCTTCATGGGCAACAGCTTGATCTCCATATTGTACTGCCCAGGCTTGCGTATCTAGACAGCTAAAACGCAGTATCCATGGTCAACTCTGACCAACGGAGGCCTTAGACCTTGAATGGAAAATCCTACAAAAAGTAGTGGATACAGCCCAGTCCATCATGGATAAAGCCCTCCCCACTATTGAGCACATCTATACAGAGTATTGTTGCAGGAAAGCAGCATCCATCATCATGGACCTCCACCACCCATTGCTCTCTTCTCATTGCTGTTATCAGGGATAAGGTACAGGAGCCTTAAGACTCACACCAACATGTTAAGGAACAGTTATTATTCATCGGCCATCAGGATCTTGAACTAGAGGGGATAACTTCATTCAACTTCACTCATCCCATGACTGAACTGTTCCCACAACCAATGGACTTAATTTCAAGGACTTTTCATCTCAGGTTCTCGATATTTATTGCTTATTTTATTATTATTTATTTATTTTTGATTTGCACCATTTGTTGTCTTTTGCACACCTGTTGTCCACTCTGTTGGTGTAGTATTTCATCGATTCTATTATGGTTATTGGATTCATTGAGTATGCCTGCAAGAAATGAATCTCAGGGTTGTATGTAGTGACATATGTACTTTGATAACAAATTTACTTTGAAGTTTTAAGTTTATTGCTAGGTGACCAGAACTAAACACAATACTCAAATTGTGGTCCCACCAATGTCTTGTACAGCTGTAGCATCACTTAACAACTCTTGCACTCAATGACCTGACTAATGAAGACTGATGTACCAGACACCTTCTTCACCATCCACTCTTTATCATTCTCATGGAACAGGGGGTCTCTGTTCTACCACGCTCCCCAGTGTCCTGCCACAAACTGTGCATGTCCTGTCCTGGTTCAACTTCTCAAAATACAATAAGCAGCACTTGCCTGAGTTAAATTTCATCTATCATTCTTTGGCCTACTTCCTCAGTTGACCTACTGCCTAGATTAGAATATATTTATTATAGTAAAAGACTGTATACACTGTGCTTGTTGTCCCAAGAGTGAAGGCATGGGTTGACCAGATAAAAGTGTGTAGAATGACAAGTACAGACAGAGTTGATGGTCAGAGTCTTTCTCCAGGGTGGAAATGTCAAATATCGGAGGGTACAGGTTTATGATGGGGGGGGGGGAGATTAAAGATTTATGGGGCAAGTTTTTTTTATTACACGAAGTGGTAAGTGTATGGAAAATGCTGACTGGGGAGGTGGTGGAAGCAGACATGACAGCAATGTTTACAATGCCCTTATAGGAACAGGGCAAGAATGGAGTGAATGGACAACGTACATGGCAGATGGGATTAGTTTAGGTCACCATCACGATCATTGGAAACATTGTGGGCTGACGGGCGTGATTCTGTGCTGTACTGTTCCACATTGTACTGAACTTTCATTATCTATTAAGTTTAAAGGCAGTAAAATATCCTAAGCAACTTCACAGAACTGCAATCAGGAAAAAAAACCTTGAAGGCTAAACGTCTCTCTATCATGGTTAGGCTTAGGACGAATTACAAACCTAAAAGGGTTGAATTGGAAGAACATGGTATGTTAAGAAGGTTATGAAGGGTGCAAGAGGTTACAGAGATAGAATACTGGTTGCATCACAGCCTGATATGGAAACACCAATGCCTAGGAACGGAAAAAGCTATGCAGGGTGGTAGATGCACCCAGACCATCAAAGGCAAAACCCTCCCCACAAACAAAGTACGTTAACATGGAGCGCTGCCACAAGAAAGCAGCATCCATCAAAGACCACCCCGCCCCCACTCCTCGCCATCCAAGCCATGTCACCTTTACACTACTACCATCAGGCAGGAGGGTAAATAAGCCTTTGATACCACACCATCAGGTTCAGGAACACTTATTACCTTACAAGCATTATAAACTGATGTGTGTAACTTTAATCACCACTATTCTGAACTGATTCTATGACCTACAGACTCACTTTCAAGGACCCTTTACACTCAAGTTCTCTGTGTTATTTTTATTTGAGCAGTTTATCTTCTTTTGCACATTGGTCGTTTTTAGTTTTTGTTCATTTATGTACAGCTTTTCGTAAGTTCTGTTGTACTTTTTTCCACGCCTGTAAATGCCTACAAGAAAATGAATCTCAAGGTAGCATCTGGTAACATATTTGTATTTTAATAAACTTACTTGAAACTTGAAAGTGTGATGCCATGAAGGGACACAAGTACAACAACAAGAATTTTTAAATCTTCATTCTGCTTGGTGGAATCCAACATAGGTTAGGAAGCACAGTGGCGGATAACAATAGACTAGAGTGGAAAATTGGAGGCAACCTATTGCAATGGTCAAAACTAGAGATAAATTGCACTGTGATTTACATTAACTACTGGTAAAAGTACAGAGGAGATTTATGAGAATGAGCTATGGAGAGTTATGACTACTCAGAATGTAGGAGGATGAGAGGTGATCATATAGGGGTGTATAAAGTCACAAGGGGCATAGGGTAAATGTACACAGTCTTTTATCCAGGGATGGGGAATCAAGAGCTAGAAGGCATAGATTTAAAGTGAGAGGGGAAAAAAATTAATAGGAAACAGAGAGGCAACACAAACAGAGGATAAACTCAAGTGATTCTGTAGATGCTGGAAATCCAGAGCACCACACACAGTACGCTGGATGAACTCAGCAGGTCATGCAGCATCTACAGAGAGGAATAAACAGTCGACATTTTGAGCCAAGACCCTTCATCAGGACTCGGAAGGGGATATTGTAGCTAGTGATAAAGGCTGCAGAGATGAAAGGCAAGGCGAATGTAAGTTTTAAAATGAGTAGAGATGACCTGTGTAAAAATGTGAGAGAATTTCAAAAAGGGAGTTAATAGAAGATTGAAACACATTTGAATCTGCATTATGCGTATGGATACTGGAGAGGCAAAGGAGAATGGGGATAGTTACAAAGTTACAGCAATAGTTACAAAGGTCAAGTGGGTTAGCTTATGCTTTCGTGTTCACTCACTACTCATGAATGGCAAACTTGAATTGGAGGGAGACCATGTCATCAAGATGGCACATCAACAGGCATGAGGAACTGGAAGCGAAGTTGAATGATCAGGATTGAACCTGGTTTGCATGAGCCATGTGGCTATTGTTTATCAGTTGACATTCTAAGCCAAAGCAATGGAGGGCTATCATTGTACAATACAAAAAAATAATTTGGATTATTCCTCTTATTAATCTTTTTGGCAGAACAGAAGAGTCAATCTTTATAAATCTGACCCATGGGCAATAAACTCATTAGTATCAAACAAGTGATTTCCACTTAATGAACACATTTCTACAGCTCACTAAACTTGCAAACAAATTTAACCTAAATGTTGTCAAGTAATGCAATAAAATGAGCCATACTTTGGAATTAAGCTACAACAAAACTCTGCTGCTGACTGTAAAATCCACTCTAGCATGCTCTGATAACATATCACAGCATGTTTACAAAGACTCTTAGTTTCAGAAAGCATGTGAGGGCAGGTGATAAATGGGAAAGATAAAATGCTTTATTATAAAATTACTCATTCCATTAGAAAAATGTACACCTACCTCTTTCATGTACTGCAAAGGGATCCTCTCACTGCCAAACTGCTCATTAACAAATAGTAATGCATACAGATAACCCATCCGACCATACAGTAGCTCATTTGGTAATTTTGAACTTGACTTCACTGCAGATTGACGTAGATGGAGAAGCCTGTACAACACATTAAAAAAATATAGCAAAACTCAGAAATTTTAATTTGAAAATAAGAGTGATATTCCTTATTTATAGAACAGTACATCTTAGGAAAAGGCCATTCACACCACCATGTTTGCACCAACCATGATGTCAATCTAAACCAGAGGTTCCCAACCAAGTCCTTGGATAATGGTAAGAATCCATGGCATATAAAAAGGTTGAGAACACCCGATCTAAACTAATTCCATCTGCCTTAGCATGAACAACAGGAATTCTGCAGATGCTGGAGATTCAAGCAACACACATCAAATTTGCTGGTGAACGCAGCAGGCCAGGCAGCATCTGTAGGAAGAGGTGCAGTTGACGTTTCAGGCCGAGACCCTTCGTCAGGACTAACTGAAGGAAGAGTGAATAAGGGATTTGAAAGTTGGAGGGGGAGGGGGAGATCCAAAATGATAGGAGAAAACTGGAGGGGGAGGGATAGAGCCAAGAGCTGGACAGGTTGTTAGGCAAAAGGGGATACGAGAGGATCATGGGACAGGAGGTCCGGGAAGAAAGACAAGGGTGGGGGGACCCAGAGGATGGGCAAGAGGTATATTCAGAGGGACAGAGGGAGAAAAAGGAGAGTGAGAGAAAGAATGTGTGCATAAAAATGAGTAACAGATGGGGTACGAGGGGGAGGTGGGGCCTTAGCAGAAGTTAGAGAAGTCGATGTTCATGCTATCAGGATGGAGGCTACCCAGACGGAATATAAGGTGTTGTTCCTCCAACCTGAGTGTGGCTTCATCTTTACAGTAGAGGAGGCCGTGGATAGACATGACAGAATGGGAATGGGATGTGGAATTAAAATGTGTGGCCACTGGGAGATCCTGCTTTCTCTGGCGGACAGAGCGTAGATGTTCAGCAAAGCGGTCTCCCAGTCTGCGTCGGGTCTCACCAATATATGAAAGGCCACATCGGGAACACCAGACGCAGTATATTACCCCAGTCGACTCACAGGTGAAGTGTTGCCTCACCTGGAAGGACTGTTTGGGGCCCTGAATGGTGGTAAGGGAGGAAGTGTAAGGGCATGTGTAGCACTTGTTCCGCTTACACGGATAAGTGCCAGGAGGGAGATCAGTGGGGAGGGATGGGGGGGACGAATGGACAAGGGAGTTGTGTAGGGAGCGATCCCTGCGGAATGCGGGGGGGGGGAAGGGAAAGATGTGCTTAGTGGTGGGATCCCGTTGGAGGTGGCGGAAGTTACGGAGAATAATATGTTGGACCCGGAGGCTGGTGGGATGGTAGGTGAGGACCAGGGGAACCCTATTCCTAGTGGGGTGGTGGGAGGATGGAGTGAGAGCAGATGTACGTGAAATGGGGGAGATGCGTTTAAGAGCAGAGTTGATAGTGGAGGAAGGGAAGCCCCTTTCTTTAAAAAAGGAAGACATCTCCCTCGTCCTAGAATGAAAAGCCTCATCCTGAGAGCAGATGCGGCGGAGACGGAGGAATTGCGAGAAGGGGATGGCATTTTTGCAAGAGACAGGGTGAGAAGAGGAATAGTCCAGATAGCTGTGAGAGTCAGTAGGCTTATAGTAGCCTTAGCATGATCCACTTAATCTATTCCTTGCCTGTTGCTGTGTCTATCTAATTGCCTCTTAAATGTTGCTATCATATCTGTTTCTACCACTTCCCCTGGTAATGCACTCTTGGCACCTACCACTCCAGGTAAAAATCTTTCCTCACAAATCTTTAAACTTTGTCTCCTATCACTTTAAATCTATACCCTCTAGTAGATAGTAGTTTTCCACTTGGGAAAAGACTCTGTCTACCTTATCAATGTTTCACATAATTTTACAAATTCTTGGTAAGTCTCCCTACAGCCTCTAATGCCTCAGAGAAAACAACTCAAGTCTGTCCAACTTCTCTCTCATTAATATACTCCAAAGCAGACAGGATCCTAGAGCATTTTTTTCCGCACCTTTTCCAAAGCCTCCAAATCCTTCTGACATTCTGGCAACCAGAACTGCACACAATACTCTAAGTACAGGGTATAAGCAAAGTCTTGTAGAGCTGCAACATGAATTCCCAACTTTTATCATCAATGCCCAGGCTGAAGATAAGGAAGGCATCTGACTGTACGCCTTCTTTGCCACCCTCTCTACTTGTGTTGCCACTGTCAGGGAGTGACGGGCCTGCAAAGGGAGATCTCTCTGTACATTAATGCCCTTAAATGTCCTCGTATTTATTCTCTTAAAATGCATCATCTCACTTTTCCAGATGTAACTCCACCTAAATTTCCAACTGATCTACATCCTGACATATAATTTGAAAACCTCCTCATTAAACATGACCCCACTAATATCCCTTCATAATTTTGAAGTGAAGAGCGAGTTTGTAAATCTGGCAGAGCAAAGGATGCTGGTAATGGTGAGGGTGGAACACTGTGGGAGGGGTGTGAGAGAGGTGGCAGAAAGGAGTACTAGGGTGGAGGATGGCATGGGTACAGATGCATCCAACCCTGAGACACCAGGAAAGGTCATTTGATTCCACAGCATTGGTTAATTGATTATTATAGAATGTCTCTCTGGTGCTTCTTGTTCCCCTCCCTTCCTCTTTTCCCAACCATGATTCCCCTCTGCTGGACCCCTTCTTAATCTCCATCCACACTAGAGACCTACATCAGAATCAGGTTTATCATCACTTACGCATGTCATGATTTTTGTTTAAATGGCAGTAGTACAGTGCAATACATAAAATTACCACAGTTCTGTGCAAAAGTCTTAGGCATCCTAACTATATATGTGTGCCTAAGACTTTTGCATAGCACTGTACATTCAATATACTTTGAAAGGACTAATATTGGTAGTAGAATGAATGGTCAGGCCTGTGGGTGTACTGGAGAACAGACAGACCTTGGAATACAAGCCCAAAAATCCCTGAAGGAGGCATAATAGTTTGATAAGGCAGTGAAGAAAGCTGTATGTTCTACTTAGATACTTGTCTTTATTAATCAGGGCATATATTATAAGAGAGAAAGAATTTCCTGGGATAGGTTACACAACAGCTGGAGTACTGATGAATAGAAGGTAGGAAGGATATGTAAAACAAAAACAGAAACACTAGTGTTTCAGCTAGGTCCTTCTGGCGCTGTTTCTCTTCCCACAGATGTGACCTGATCTCCTGAGGATTTCTAGCATTTTATGCTTTTGTTTTAGATTTCCTGCATATGCACATTTTTTTAAATTTCCACCATAGTAAAGACATTATTGCACTGGAGCCTTCCCAATTTGTTGTCTGGGATGGAACATTCCAGTTGTGAGGAGAAAATGGTTAAGTAGCGTTTGTGGAGGGGGGACGGGACCCTGACAGATCCTGTATATGCAAGATTGAAGATAAATATGATTAGTAAAGATGGGTACTTGATTGTTGAGTTGGACCTAGTGGGGCAAAGGACCTGTTTCTGTGCTGTGTACATATAGTAGAAAAATACAGTATACATTACCATAGTAACAACAGAAGGCTGCTTCATTAACGATTGGAAAACTTGAGGATAAAATGCCTTCTTCTCCAGTTTACAGGGAGAAAGGAAGGGATTTCTGTCCAAATACCTTCAGAGCACTGAAATCAATTGAGGCACCCTAATTATTACTTCAGCTGAAAATCAATATTCACGGCAAACACTGATAATCAAATTTGCTCTGCTCTGTGTCTTAAACAAGAAGTGTTACAAATCCAGAGCAGTTCCATGCTGCAGAAAAAAGTCCTAGAAAGACTCTACTAATTTACTGATAATATAAAGTATATTTTGAGTTGTGGGAATGGAAGTAACACCTTAGACTGAAAGAAATCCGTAACCTTTGCCTTTAGCACTGCTTTTTAATAAATAGTCCAGATTCCAATTGACCAAAGTGCAATGACCAAGCAGGCAGTGCGTAAAAGGCAGAAAGTTGTACAATTGATGTTTCTCAGAAGCTAGAGCCAGAGCTGACCCTTTGTTAAATCAGAAATCTTTGAACCATTCACATTACACCACTGCTTTCAAAGATTAACCAAAGAATACACAACCACGCAATAGTGGCACTGAACTGTCAACATTGTAAGATTAAATCAACCAAATCAGTTTTTTTTTAATTCTAACCTTTAATTCATCAAAAATAATTAAGCAAGTGAACGGTATTGTATTCAAGTCACATAGGTATAGATACTATCATGGCATAAGTGATGTTCCTTATATTGATCACCATAACTTCCAACAAAGTAAAAGTTTCATCATTAAAATCATAATATCTCACTTCAGTACAGCTTTTTTAGCAATGTGATTCCTATAGTTTTTAAGCTAACATCAAACTTCATTGTTTTCTTCACAAATTTTGTTTCGGACCAGGCAAATGTAGCATATCTTGGAACATACGTTAACAAGCTTTTTTTCAAAAATAGTGGGAGAGACACTCAGGGGTTCAAGTCCATAGTTCCTTTAAAATGGCAGTACAGGTTCACAGAGTGCTGTAAAAGAAATATGACAAGCTTACCTTCATAGGCTGGAAATTGAAGAGCTGGGACATTATGCTACTCCTTTACAAAACATTTTGCCGCACTTGCATGCAATTTGTTGCCCCTCTACAGAGAGCATTGAAAAAAAGAGCACAGGAGATTGTCCCGGCTGGATTGAAAGGCATTAGTTATGGATGGAACTCGACAGTTCTGGCTTATTTTCCACAGAACACAGGAGGCCAATAGTGAGATATAGACATAAAATTATGAGAGGCATAGAAAGGCTAAACAGTCAAAATCTTTTTACTATGGTCAGTGTATAAATACAAAAGGAGACGGGTCTGGAGGGAGAGGAAGAACTTTTCAAAGGGGTTTTATTTTAAAAAGAAGTGGTGTTGATACCTAGAGACAGTGCAATAAATGACAACTACTATGTTTAAGTAGTTAACAGAGGGACTCAAATAGGCAATGCTTAAAGGGATATGATCCTGACACTGAAAAATGGGATTAATGTGAATAGGGAAAAAGGTCAGGTTGGACAAAAGATCCCACTTCATTTTCTGTGACTCCATGACCATAAAATATACATGTCAATTCTCCCATTCCGTTGCTAACACTGCAACACAATACTTCAGGTATGGCCTCACCACAGCCCCACTTACATGCAGTAGGAGAAAAGAGTTTTACAGCAATTATGAGAGTCAGAGGCAGAAATAGATTGAGGCATAACCCAGAAGGGGAATTTAACCAAGAGGCAGATTTTTAATGTCATCACAGGATTGGGAGCTAATGCTGATGCAGGTCAGAAAAAGGTGCTGGACAAGAAAATTTAAGAAATACCCAAGGTCTTGTTTGTCAAGGACACTGTTACTTACTGGTTGACATAGTTGTCCGATTCTTGTATTTGCTGCAGCTTATGGCACACAACTGCAGCTATGGCCAGGGGTCCTGCATCACCACACAGGAAAGTCACCACGCGCCTAGTAAGGCATTTCAAGCTTTTATTTACGTACTCAGCAGCTTTTTGCAGAAAATTCTGATCACCATACACATTGTGCAAGTGTAGGTACAGCAAGGCAATCCCTGTAGGAATACAAATACATTGTTATACACAAGTCATAAAGCATTTGAATTGCCAAACAATCAGGCATAAACTATTGTGTCAGGAATCAGTTTATGAAGAAAGGCCAAAATGGCTTAACCCTTCTCATGAGAGGGGTACTTTCTCAGATATAATCAATCATTTGGACCAAGAACATGACCAATTGTCAATATCAACACTTTCCAAGTACAGCATAGGTTACCCATGACATTTCTAGGTAGTACTCCTGAAGATTCGCAAACTGCTGTTAATACAATTATACTATTTAACTAACATAGAACACAGAATAGTACACACAACATGGGCCTGTCAGCCTACGAAGCTGAGCCAACTTATATAAACCTCCTCCATGATCAGTCTACCCCCTTCCCTCCTACATAGCTTGTAACCTCCATTCTTCGTAAATTCATGTGGCTACCCAGGAGTCTTGTAAATATTCCTGCAGTACCAGCATCTCCCACCACCCCAGCTGTGTACTCCAGGCACCCACCACTCGCTGTGTAAAAAATCTACCTCTGGCATCTCCACTAAGCTTTCCTCCACTCACTTTGAATGCATGCCTCCTGGCATTGGCCACTGCTGCCTAGGAAAAATGTGTCGGCTATCCAGTCCATCGATGCCTCCCATAACAGCGTCACCTCTCATCCTGCCACCTCAAAGATAAAAGCCCTACCTCACTCAACCTTCCTCATGAGACACGGTCTTTAATCTAAGCAGCATGCTGATAAATCTCTTCTGCTCTCTCTCTAAAACTTACACATCCTTCTAAAAGAAAAATGAGGTGACCAGAACTGAACACATTGCTCCAAGTGTGGTCTAACCAGAGTTTTATAGAGTTGCAACATTACTTCACAGATCATGAACTCAAACCCTGAACCAACAAAGGCAAGCACATCATACGCCTTATTAACCATCCTATCAACTTGCACAGCAACTTTGAGGGACCTATGAACTTTGGCCCCAAGGTCCCTCATTCTTCCATAATGCTACAAATCCTGCCTTGTACTCCACTTCAAATTAGATTTTCCAGAGCATTACTTCACACTTTTTCGGATTGAATTCCACTTGCCACTTACTCAACTAACTCTGCCCCTGTCTATATCTCATTGTAAACCCTCAATAACCTAAACTATCCACAACACCTTCAACTTTGTGTCATCTGCAAACTTATTAGCTATCTCTCCACTTCTTCATTCAAGCCATTTATCAAAATCACAAAGAGCAGGGGTCCTGGACAGAGCTACGTTCCACCTACTGCCACCCTCTGCCTTTTAATGCAAATATAATGAATAATTAAAAAGAGGATGACAGATGACAGATTAACTTGTTTCACTCACACCATCCAATACTTTGTTAATGGCAGCACTGCCTCATTTAGTCAGAATGGGTCTATTGAAGATGTGCCTTGCTTCACTTGGGAGCTCTCAAAACCAGTTAGTAATAGGTTTAAGACTTATTCCAATGATGACAACCTGTAACCCAGTCGAAAAACAGAAAATTCTGAAACATTTTAGCAGATCAGGCAGCATTTGTGAAAGGAGAAATAGTTAAAGATTCAGGGTGAAGACCCTTCTTTGCTATTGAAGAAGAGAGAAAACAAGTTAGTTTTAGGCGGTACAGAACTGCTCCATGGCAGTCAGGTCCCTGGCACTGAAACTAGTTTGGTGACTCCAAAAGGGAAGGGGAGAGAAGAAAGCGGTAGTGATAGGTGATTCATTGGTCAGGGGAATAGAAGAAAGTATCTGCAGATTCGAATAAGATGCCCGGATGGTATGTTGCCTCCCAGGTGCCAGATCAGATGTCTCCAATCACGTCCACAGCATTCTTAAGGGAGAGGGTAAAGCAGCCATAAGTCGTGGTACACATTTGAACCAATAACATAGATAGGATAAGGGATGAGACCCTGAAGGGGGAATATGGAGAGTGAGGAAGGAAGCTCAGCAGGGTCTCAAAGTAATCTCTGGATTGCTACCTGTGTTACACACCAGTGAGGGTAAGAATAGGTAGATGAATGCACAGCTGAGGAGTTGGTGCAGGAGGCAGGGTTTCTGATTTACAAATCATTGGGATCTTTTCTGGGGAAGGTATGACCTGTATACAAGGTATGCATTGCACCTGAATTCAAAAGGACCAATATCCTTGCTGGCAGGTTTGCTGGAGTTGTTGAGGAGAGATTAAACTAGGTTGGCAGGGGTATGGGAACCAGAGTGTTAGGTCAGATGACGGAGCAATGGATGTAAAAGTAGGTGCAATTCACAGAGAGACTGTGAGGAAGGATAGGCAGTAGATAGGGTTTCCCTATGGTTCTGCCTCTCTCAGCTGAATGGGGTGAAATGTGTTTGACATGAGAAGCGTTAAGAATAAGGGTGATGGACTCAGAGCATAGAGCACCATGTGGAGTTATGATGTTGTGACCATTACAGAGACTTTACTGTTGCAAGGGCAGTATTGGCTGCTCATGTTTTGATGGACAAGGAGGGAGTTAAAAGAAGTGGGGGAGGGGAAAGAGTAGTTTTGTTAATCAAGGATGGTAAAACAGCTGCAGAAATGGAAGACGTAATAGAGTAATGACTTTATTGGCAGTATCCTATAGGTTCCCTAACAGCCACTGGAACACCGAGGAACAGATAAGTAGGCAGATATTGGGAAGGAAAAATAACAAAGCTGTTGTCATGGGTGACTTCAACTTCGTAATATTGATTAGTATCGCCTCAGTGCAAAAAAGTTTAAATGCTTAAGAATTTGTTAGGTGTGTCCAGGAAGGGTTCCTGACATAATAAGTGCACAGGCTGACTAAAGGAGAGGCCATATTGGATCTGTTACTAGGTAACAAACCTGGCCAGCTGACAGACCTCTCCATGGACAAGCATTTTGGAGATAGCAACCACAACTCCCTGACCTTGGGGGAAAGAGATAATTAAGATGTTATTAGGCAGAAACCTTGAGGCATAAATTAGGAACCAATGTTCTCAGGACAAATCACCACAGAAATGTGGAGGTTGTTCAGGGAGCACTTGCACAGGGTTCTGGATAGGTTTGCCCACATAGATAGGGAAAGGATGGTAGGCTGAAGGAGCCATGGTTGACAACAGAGGTGGAACATTTAGTTAAGAGGAAGAAGGAAGCATACTTCAGGTTTAGGAAGCAGTAATCACAAATGGTTCTTGAAAATTATAAGGTAGCCACCAGGATGAAGATTAAGAAGGGATTTAGGAGAGCTAGAAGGGGACATGAATAGGCCTTGGCAAGTAGGATTAAGAAAACTGCAAGACATTCAACATGCATGTGAAGAACAAGAGGATGACCAGCACAAGGGCAAGTCTGCTTTAGGGATAAAGAAAGAAACATGTACCTGGAGATGGAAGACATGAGAGGTTCTTTTGCTTCAGTGTTCACAAGGAGGGTGCCACTAACAAAAATGAGGTCAGTATAGAACAGGTTAATGTACTAGAACATGTCAAGGTTAGGAAAGATACAGTGCTGCAGCTTCTCAGAAGCATTAGGATAGGGAAGTCACCGGGCCAGCTGAGATACACTTCAGGTTACTTTGGGAAGGGGTGGAAGACCTAGGCCTCCACACCTCTCTGTGCAAATAGATTTTCGATTTCCTCACTTGTAGACTCCAGTTAGTATGGATTGGCAAAAATAACCATCAGCACAAGTACACAGTAAGGCTATGTGCTTAGCCCCCTACTCTACTAACTTTATACCTGTGACTGTGAGGCTAAGTACAGCTCCAATGCCATAATTGTTGGCTGATGATACCACTGTTTTTGGCCAAATCAAAGGTGGTAATGAATCAACATACAGAGGGGAGAATGGAAATTTGGTTGAATGGTGCCACAACAACCTCTTATGCAACATCAGCAAAACCACAGAGCTAATTATTGAATACAGGAAGCAAAAAAAACAGAGCCCTCATTAGAGGATCAGAAATGGAGAGGGTCAGTTACTTTAAATTCCTTGGCGTTACCACATCAGAAGACCAGCAAGCAAATGCCATCAGAAAGACATGGCAGCATCTCTACATTCTTAGAAGTTTGCACAGATTTGGCATGTCATCTAAAACTTTGACAAACTTCTACAGATGCACAGTGGAGAATATCCTGACTGGTTACATCATGGCCTGTTATTGAAACACCAGTATGTAGGAACAGAACAGTCTACAATTGGATACAGTCCAGTACATCACAGGAAAATCCCTCCCCACCACTGAGCATATCTACAAGGAGCACTGCCACAAGAAAGCAGCATGCACCATCAAGGGCTTCTATCATCCAGGTTAAGCTCTCTTCTAGTTATGATCACTGGGTAGGAGGAACAGGATCCTTAGGTTCCACACCACCAGGTTCAGGAATAGTTATTACTCTATATCCTCCAGGCTCCTGAGCAAGTGTAGATAACTTCACTTGTCTCAACTCTTCAACTGATTTGACAACCTACAGACTCACTTTCATGGACTCTACAACTCATGTCTCAGTATTATTTATTTATTAATATTATTATTTAATTTTTTTCTTTTGTATTTGCACTGTTTGCCTTTTTCACATTGGTTGTTTGTCAATCTTCGTTGTGGGTAGGTTTTTCAAGAATCTATTGCATTTCTTTGTCCTACTGTGAATGCCTGCATGAAGATGAATCTTGGGGTAGTATATAATGACATATACTTGTACGTTCTTTGATTGTAAATTTCTGATAGAGGAGTATGGCTTACTGATTCCATGAGCATCAGGACAGACAGTTAACTTAACAAAACCATGGGGCAACACACCCATTTAAATCATAATTGTCCAGATGTTTGTGAGGAGGAAGTTGCAAGATGAGTTGAGCTGGGAGCAATCTTCCTGTGACTGAAGTCAGTGGTTAGGTTGCTGCTGGATGGTCATTCTGCTCTAAAGCAGTGGTTACAATACAATGGAATTGTTTGATGAGGATTTTATGGGCAGTTAAACAGTTGTCCACGTTGCTCATTTTGGAGTTAACACATTGGTTAAACTGGGGAAGGGATGCACGTTTCCTCCCTCAAATGACAGTGGTGAACAAAATTTAAATTCCAGAGCTATCAAGGTAGGGCTTGAACTTGCATTTCTAGAATGTTAGTCTGGACCTCTGGGTGCATCAACTCAATAACTTACATCACCACCAAACTGCTTTTATGTGTGAATGTAAAAGGTTTCATTTGTGCAAAGGGTAAGTGGAATTCTCCTGATAACCATCTCTCATTCATCATAAACCAGCCAATTGTTGAATTCACTTTGGTTTGTAAGATCTTTCTTTGTTCAAGATAATCACTATATTCCTGACTATTACAAAACAAAAATAACTTGGCTTTTATTTTCCTGTGGTTTAGGGCAGTGATCAATTTGCCTGGGGAGGGAAAATAAATCAACATTGGTTTCTAATGCTGATCATAAAATGGAAACACATATGAACAGAATCAAAATCAAATTGTAAACTTACCTTCAACTGTTAACACTAGACTATCATATTAGGAGTGGCTACTTGCTGAACTATCTGATGAGTAACCAACATCCATGAAACAACACTCACAAATCAGCAGTTTCAGCAGAAGGGTGGGTACAAACTAGCAAAGATACTCTGCAAACAACTAAAGAGTAAATGACGCTGAGAGACAGGTCAATGAAATGTTATTGATTTCAACAGAGGAGCAGATTAATTGTATCTTGATTGTTCAAGATTAGCCAAAAATTCTTGAGCCTCGCAATATATAGAGGGGGGTTGAAAGCTGAAACAGATATATGCAATAATCATTTCAGGTTTTGCTGTAATTACTCACTTCCAAATCTCATTATAAATTAGTTCCAAACATACAGATAACTGAATTTTTGGAGCTGAGGTGAAAGTGATTGCCTTCAACATTAGAACAGAATTGACTGAAGATGGAAAACTGAGGCTAATGCTCTCATGACTAAACTATTACATAATACTTCGGAAGGTAGTTGTGTCTGTTGAAGCTAGTGGTGCTAGACCCAAGGCTTTGTCACCGAATTACTTCACAGCATGTTCTCGGCCCAGCTATCTTCAGCTGTATCGTAATATCTTTACCCACCACCATACAGGGCAAAAGGCAAGGATGTTCACTGATAATTGGACAATGTTAAGTTCCATTTGCAATCATACAGATAACAAAACAGGCATTCCTTAAAACCTTAAAAAAGTAAGTTACAATTAATTCGCTTCCAGATGAGCTCAATGCCTTCTATGCTCGCTTTGACCATCAGAACACGGAGGAACCACCACAAACTCCCGATGATCCCATGATTTCAGGCTCTGAAGCCTCATTTGGTCCAGTTGTTTTCTGTGGATTCAGGAGGGTGAATCCACTGAAAACATCTGGACCAAATGGAGCACTTGGCTATGTTTTAAAGACCTGTGCTGATCAACTGGCTGGTGTGTTCACTGAGATCTTTAATCTCTCCTTTAGCTTCAAGCAGGCTTCAGTTATACCAGTGCCCAAGAAGAGTATGGTGACCTGCCTCTATGACCATCGCCCAGCTGCATTTACATCCAGTGATGATGTGTTTTGAAAGGTTGACAATGAAACACATCAGATCCTGCCTTAGAGGCAACTTGGATCTGCTCCAATTTGCCTACCAGAGCAACAGAGCTAGATCCTGGAACAGCTAGACAGCAAAGATGCATACACCAGGATGCTCTTTATCGATTACAGCTCAGTATTCAATACCATCATCCCCTTAAAAAAAATCAATAAGCTCCAAGACCTTGGCCTTAATACCTTCTTGTGCAATTGGATCCTTGATATCCTCACTTGTAGACCCCAATCAGTTCAGATCGGGAACATCTCCTCCACGATCTCCATCAGCACATGAGCACCACAAGGCTGTGTGCTCAGCCCCCTGCTCTACTCGCTTTACACTTATGACTGTGCGGCTAAGCACAGCTCCAATGTCATAATCAAGTTTGCTGATGACACCACTATCGTGGGCAGAGTCAAAATGGTGATAAATCAGAATATAGGAGGGAGATTGAAAATCTGGCTAAGTGGTGACACAGCAACAACCTCTCACTCAGTGTCAGCAAGACCAAGGAACTGATTATAGACTCTAGAGAGGGAAACAAGAGGTCCATTAGTCAGTCCTCATCGAAGGATCAAAGGCAGAGAGGGTTAGCAACTTCAAATCTGTAGGTGTTACTATATCAGAGGACCTGGGCTCAGCATGAAATTCATTTGCAAAGAAAGCACGGCAGCACCTCCAATTCCTTAGGTGTGTGTTGAGATTCAGCACGTCTAAAACTTTAACAAACTTCTATAGATGTGTAATAGAGAGTATATTGCCTGGCTCCATCACAGTCTGGTATGGAAACACCAATGCCTTTGAACAGAAAATCCTACGAAACGTAGTGGATTTGGCATAGTACATTACGGGTAAAGCCCTCCCAACCACTGAGCCTATTTACATGAAACGCTGTTGTAGGAAAGCATCATCAGGGATCCCCACCACACAAGATAAGCTCTTCTCTCAATGCTGACATCAGGTAGAAGGTAGAAGAGCCTCAGGACTCCCACTACCAGGCCCAAAAACAATTACTATCCCTCAACCATCAGGCTCTTGAACAAAAGCAGGTAACTACACTCAACTTCAGTTGCTCCATCCTTGAAATGTTCGCACAAGCAATGAACTCACTTTCAAGGACTCTTCATCTCATGTTCTTGTTATTTATTGCTATTTATTTACATTTGCAGTTGTACAGTTTGTCTTCTGCACTCTGGCTGATCTTTCATTGATTATGTTGCAGCTACTATTCTATAGATTTGAGTATGCCCACAAGAAAATGAATCTCAGGGTTGTATATGGTAGCATATATACTTTGATAATAAAAATTATGACCATAAGATATATTTAAATAATAAGGCCATTTGGCCCATCGTGTCTGCTCTGCATTTCATCATGGTCAATCAATTTTCTCTCTCAGTCCCAATGTCCTGCCTTCCTCCTGTATCTCTTCAGGCCCTGACTAATTAAGAACCCATCAACCTCTGCGTCAAATATGCCCAATGACTCAGCCTTCATAGCTGCCTGCGGTAACGAATTCCACAGATTCACCACTCTGGCTGAAAAAATTCCTCATCACCGTTCTAAAAGGACACCCCTCGATTTTGAAGCTGTGTCCTCTGAATTAGTCTCCCCACTATAGGAAACAGCCTCTCTACATCCACTCTATCAAGGTCTTTCAACATTTGATCAGTTTCAATGAGGTCACCACACATTCTTCAGAATTCCATTGAGTACAGGCTCAAAGCCATCAAACGCACCTCATTTGACAAGCCTTTCAATTTTGGGATCATTTTCATGAACCTCCTTTGAATTCTCTCCAATGTCAGCAGATCCTTTCTTAGGTAAAGGGCCCAAAACTGCTCACAATACTCCAAGTGAGGCCTCACTAGTGCTGTATAAAGCCTCAACATTACATCCTTACTTTTATATTCCAGTCCTCCTGAAATGAATGCCAACATTGCATTTGCTTTCCTCAACACTGATTCAACCTGCAGATTAACCTTTAAGGAATTCTGCACAAAGACTCCTAAGTGTCTTTGCACCCGAGATTTTTGAATTTTCTCACCATCTAGAAAATAGACTACGCTTTGATTTCTTCAAAGTTCATGACCATACACTTCCCAACACAGAATTCCATCTGCCACTTCTTTGCCAATTCTCCAATCAAAGTCCTTCTGTAGCCACTCTGCTTCTTCAAATCTACCTACCCCTCTACCTATCTTTGTGTCATCTGCAAACTTAGCCACAAAGCCATCAATTCCGTTATCCAAATCATTGACATATAATGCAAAAAGAATCAGTCCCAACACAGACCCTTGTGAAATACCACTAGTTATTGGCAGCCAACAGAAAAGGCTCCCTTTATTCTCACTCTTTGCCTACTGCCAATCAGCCAGTCCTCTATCCATGCTAGCATATTTTCAGTAATACCATGAACTCTTAACTTGTTAAGAAGCTTCATTAATGGCACCTTGTCAAAGGCCTTCTGAAAATCCAAGTACATAACATCCACCAATTCTCCTTTGTCCATCCTGCTTGTTGTTTCTTCAATAAATTCCAACAGATTTTTCAGCCAAGATTTCTTCTGCCTCCTCTTCTTGAAGAGTGGAGTGACATTTGTGATTTTTCAATCCTCCAAAACCATGTCAGAATCTGTTGATTCTTGAAAGATCATTACTAATGCGTCCACAATTTCTTCAGCCACCTTTTTCAGAACCCTGTGGTGTATACCATCTGGTCCAGGTGACTTAACTATCTTCAGACCTTTCAGTTTCCCAAGAAGTTTCTCCCTAGTAATGGCACACTTCACACATTATGCCTGACACTCTCAAACATCCACAGTGAAGACTAACGTAAAATACTTATTCAGCTCGTCCACCATTTCCTTATCCAGCAACATTTTCTAGTGGTCCAATATCTATTCTTGCTTCTCTTTTACACTTTATATATCTGAAGACCCGGTGGGTGGTGTAGTGGCATCAGTGCCGGACTTCGGGACGAAAGGTCCCGAGTTCGAATCCAGCTGGCTTCCCAGTGTGCTTTCCATCCGCGCTGGGTTACAAGCTGGTGATCTCTTTGGAAACTCACCCGGCAGAAGGCAATGGCAAACCACTGCTGTAACTTGCTCGAACGCGGTTCCCCACTACGTCAGAGAGGCGTGGAGGGAAATC
The DNA here is from genome assembly GCF_963921235.1 of Mobula hypostoma. Lineage (NCBI taxonomy): Eukaryota > Metazoa > Chordata > Chondrichthyes > Myliobatiformes > Myliobatidae > Mobula > Mobula hypostoma. The sequence goes on along the minus strand of NC_086102.1, from coordinate 114,638,594 downwards.
GTCCGCTAACCGGAGAAACTCCCGATGCGACGTTTAAAAAAAAATCTGAAGAACCTTTTGGTATCCTTTTTAATATTATTGGCTAGCTTACTTTTGTATTCCATCTTTTCCTTCTGTAACTTTTTTAGTTCCCTTCTGTTGGTTTTTAAAAGCTTCCCAGTCCTCAAACTTCTCACTAATTTTTGCTCTGTTGTATGCCTTCTCTTTGGCTTTTATGTTTACTTTGATTGTTCTGGACAACCGTGGTTGTGTCACCCTGCCTTTAGAATACTTCTTCGGGATGCATATAACCTACGCCTTCCAAATTACTCCCAGAAATTCCAGCCATTGCTGCTGTGCTGTCATCTCTGCTACAGTTCCCTTCCAATCAAATGTGGCCAGCTTATGTCTCATGCCTCCATATTTCCCTTTACTCCACTATAATAGTGTAGCCCCCCAAACCAAAACAAGCTGCTAGCGCAAACTTTCTCAGCGTTTAACACAACAAAGCCGCATTCCCCAGATTAACATAACAAAGACACCATTTTAATTAGCTTCCGTAGTAACATAAAAGTCGAAACCCCCTTACAATAGTGAAGCATCTGACTTTAGCTTCTCTTTCTCAAATTGCGGGGTGAATTATATCATATTATGATGACGGTTACTTTACCTTAAACTCTCTAATCAATTGCAGTTCATTGCACAATACCTAATCCAGAATTCCTAATCCCCTAGTGGGCTCAACCATGAGTTAAAATAGAACATAGAAATCGACACCACATTACAGGCCCTTCAGCCCACAATGTTGCGCTGACCATGTAATCTACTCTAGAAACTGCCTAGAATTTCCTTACCACATAGCCCTCTATTTTTCTAAACTTCATGAACCTATCCAAAAGTCTCTTAAAAGACCCTATTGTATCCTCCTCTACTACCGTCACTGGCAGTGCATTCCACACATCCACCACTCTCCATGTGAACAACTTACCTCTGACATCCCCCTTGTACCTACTTCCAAGCACCTTAAAACTATGCCCCCCAGTAGCCCGAAACGTCCACTGTACCTCTTCCTAGAGATACTGCCTGGCCTGCTGCGTTCACCAGCAACTTTGATGTGTGTTGCCCCCTAGTGTTAGCCATTTCAGCCCTGGGATAAAGCCTCTGGCTATCCACACGATCAATGCCTCTCATCACCTTATACACCTCTATCAAGTCACCTCTCAACCTCTGTCGCTCCAACGAGAAAAGGCCAAGTTCACTCAACCTACTCTCATAAGACCAGTTCTCCAATTCAGGCAACATCCTTGTAAATCTCCTCTGCACTCTCTCTACAGTATCCACATCCTTCCCAAAGAGAAGTGGCTGGAACTGAACACAGTACTCCAAGTGGGGTCTAACTAAGGTTTTATATAACTGTAACATTACCTCACGGCTCTTGAATTCAATCCCATGGTTGATGAAGGCCAACACACCATACGCCTTCTTAACAACACTGTCAACCTGCACAGCAGCTTTGAGCGTCCTATGGACACAGACCCCAAGATCTCACTGATCCTCCACACTGCCATTAATATCATATTCTGTCTTCAAATTTGACCTACCAAAATGAACCACTTCACACTTATCTGGGTTGAACTCCATCTGCCACTTCTCAGCCCAGTTCTGCATTCTATCGATGTCACGCTGTAACCTCTGACAACCCTCTAGACTATCCACAACAACCCCAACTTTTGCGTCACCAGCAAACTTACTAACCCATCCTTCCACTTCCTCAGCCAGGTCATTTATAAAAATCACAGAGGAGGTGTGCTAGAACAGATCCCTGTGGAACACTACTGGTCATCGTCCTCCAAGCAGAATATGAACCATCTACAACCACCCTTTCCCTTCTGTGAGCAAGCCAATTTGAGATCCACAAAGGAAGGTCTCCTTGGACCCCCTGCCTCATTACTTTCTGAATGAGCCTTGCATGGGGAACCTTATTAAATGCCTTAATGAAATCCATATACACTGCATCCACAGCTCTACCTATCAATGTGTTTTGTTACATCCTCAAAGAATTCAATCAGGTTCGTAAGGCATGACCTGCCCTTGATAAAGCCATGCTGACTATCCCTAATCAGATTACGTCTCTCCAAATGCTCATAAATTCTGCCTCTCAGGATCTTCTCCAACAACTTGCCCACCACTGAAGACTCACTGGTCCATAATTTCCTGAGTTATCTCTACTCTCTTTCTTGAACAAGGGAACAATGCTTCCAACCTTCCAATCCTCTGGTACTTCTCCTGTCCCTATTGATGATGCGAAGATCATCACCAGAGGCTCAGCAATCTCCTCCCTCGTTTCCTAAAGTAACCTGCGGTATATATTGTCTGGTCCTGGCAACTTATCTAACTTAATACCTTTTAAAAGCTCCAGCACATCTTAATGTCTATACACTCAAGCGTTTCAGTCCGCTGTAAGTTATCCCCACAATTGCCAAGGTCCTTCTCACTGGTGAATACTGAAGCAAAGTATTCATTAAGTACCTCCACTACCTCCTTCGGCTCCATGCACGTTTCCATTCTCACTCCTGATTGGTCCTATTCTCACAAGGCTCATCCTCTTGCTCTTCACATACTTGTAGATTGAGTTGGGGTTTTCCTTAATCTTGCTCGCCAAGGCCTTCTCATGGCCCCTTCTAGCTCTCCTAATTTCATTCCTCAGTTCCTTCCTGGCACCCTTACCATTTTCTAGAGCTCTAACAGTATCTAGATTCTTGAACCTTTTGTGAGCTTTTCTTTTCATAACTAGATTTTCTACATCCTTTGTACACCATGGTTCTTTTACCCTGCCATCCTTTCCCTGCCTCCATGGAACATACCGATGCAGAACTCCATGTAAGTGTTCCCTGAACATTTGCCACATTTCTGCCGTGCATTTCCCTGAGAACATCTGCTCCCAATTTATATTCCAAAGTTCCTGCCTAATAGCATCATATTTCCCCCACCCCAATTAAATGTTTTCCTAAATTGTCTGCTCCTATCCCTCTCCAGTACTATGGTAAAGGAGATAGAGTTGTGATCACTACCACCAAAATACTCTCCCATCGAGAGATCTGACACCTGACCAGATTCATTTCCCAATACCAGATCAAGTACAGTCTCTCCTCTCATTGACTTATCTACATATTGCGTCAGGAAACCTTCCTGAACAAATCAAACAAACCCCACCCCATCTAAACCTCTTGCTCTAAGGAGATGCCAGTCAATATTAGGAAAGTTAAAATCACCCATCACAACAACCCTATTATTATTGCACCATTCCATAATCTGCCCCCATCTACTCCTCAATGTCTCCATTACTATTGGGGAGGGGGGGTGGTCTATATAAAAATGAACAGTAGAGTTATTGCCCCCTTCCTGTTTCTGATTTCCACCTACAATGGCTCAGTAGATAATCCCTCCATGATTTCCTCCTTTTCTGCAGCTGTGATGCTATCCCTGATTAGCAATGCCACTCCCCCACCTCTTTTGCCTCCCTCCCATCCTATTTGAAACACCTAAAGCCCGGCACACTCAGCAGTCATTCCTACCTGAGACATCCAAATCTCTGTAATGGTCACATCATCATGGTTCCACGTATTGACCTATGGTCTTAAGTTCATCGCCTTGCTTATGATACTCCTTGCATTAAAATAGAAACATCTCAAACCATCTGGCTAAGTGCATCTTTGCTCTATCATCTGCTTATCCTTCCTCACAAACTCCCTCCAAGCTGTCTCTACTTATGCGCTAAACCCCCATCCTCTGCCTCTTCACTTCGGTTCCCACCCCACAGCATATCTAGTTTACAGGATTAGCAAACCTCCCTCCCAGGATATTGGTTCCCCTCTAGTTCAGGTGTAACCTGTCCCACTTGTACAGGTCACCCCTTCCTCAGAAAAGGGTCCAATGATCCACGAACTTGAAACGCTGTCCCCTGAACCATCTCCTCAGCCACTCATTCATCTGCACTATCTTCCTGTTCTGACCTTCCTTAGCTCATGGCACTTGGAGTAACTCAGAGATTACCACCTTGGAGGTCCTGCAGTTTCCTTCCTAACTCCCTAAACTTACTGCGCAGGACCTCTACCCATGTCCTGCCTATGTCATTGGTACTAACATGTACCACATCCTCCGGTTACTCACCCTCCCCTTCAAGAATATTCTGGACCCTAGCACCCAGCAGGCAACACACTATCCTAGCATCTCTTTTGCTGCTGCAGAATCTCCTATCTATCCCCTTAGCTATCGAATCCCCATGACCATTGCTCTGCCTGACTTCACCCTTCTCTTCTGAGGCTCAGAGCTGACCACAGTGCTATTGGTCTGGCTGCTGCTTTTCCCAGATAGGTCATCCCCCTCAGAAGTATCCAAAGGGGTATACAGTGACCACAGGGGAACCCTGCACTGACTTCCTTCTCCCTTCACCCAGCTACTCCCTGAATTCTGCACTCTGGGTGTAACCACCTGATCAAGAGTCAAATCTATCAATTGCTCTGCCTCCAAGATGATCCTAAGTTCATCTAACTTCAGCTCCAGCTCCTTAATGCTATCCTTCATGAGCTGGAGTTGGCTGCACTTTCATGTAGATAACATGTAGTTATCAGGGAGACTATCAGGTTCCATGAATTCCCTAGATCCTAGAGGAGCATCCCACTGCCATATCTGCCATCCTGCCTGCATTGTACAATGGGCAACCAAGACCAGATCTCCTAACCTGTTTCTTTGGCCTCAGCTCCTTCTCGTCAAAGCCTCTTGAGTCAAAGCCTGACAATCCTACTCTCACTGCTGGCCTACTTCCAACAATGGCCGTTCGCTTGCCCCTTCTGTACTTTTATTTAATTTGAAGTACTTTGCTCCTACTGCTGATTGGGTCCCTGGAATGTCCAAATGCCTGCAAAGCTCTCCTTTTATACAAGCTTTGCCGACCTACAAGTAACCTTATTGAAGGGCTCTGCTCCTGAAGCTGACTGGGTCTCCAGAATGTTGTCTAAAAACCCATCTAGTAGACACTCTACAAAATTTTCCTCTTGTAATCTAGCACCAACCTGATTTTCTCAATTGACCTGCATATTGAAATTCCCCAGGACTATTGTAACATTGCCCTTTTGACATGCATTTTCTATCTTACATTGTCACTTCCAGACCACATCTTTACTCCTGTTGGGAGATCTGGATACAACTCCGTTTAGGTCTTTTTTACCCTTGCAGTTCCTTAGCTCTACTGACAATGATTCTACACCTCCAATCCTCTGTCACCCCTTTCTAAGGTGATTTGATTTATTTTTTTTAACCAACAGAGCCCCCCCCCCACCAACCCCTCTGCCTACCTTTTCGATACAAAGTTTCCTGGGATGTTAAGCTCCTAGCTATGATCTTCTTTCAGCCATGATTTAGAGATGCCGACGTCATATATGCCAATATTAACTGTGCTATTAGCTCATCTACCTTATTCTGTATATTGCCTGCATTCAAAAATAACATCTTCAGTCCTGCATTCATCTTTTTCAATGTAGTCCACCTTTTACATTGCAACTCATCCTGATCACTGCAATTTTGCCCATCATCAGCCTCTCCTTACTAGCAGTCTCCACTATACACTGCCTGTTTGTAACCAACTACCCCATCATCAGCACTATCATTCCTATTCCCACCCCCCAGCCAAATGGTCCCTCTCATGTTCAGTTGTAACTCATCCCTTTGTACAGGTCGTACCTTCCCGAGAAGAGATCCCAATGATCCATAAATCTGAACCCCTGGCCCCTACACCAGTTCCCTAACCACACATTCATCTGCCACATCATCCTATTCTTGCCCTCACTGGTACGAGGTACGAGAATCAATCCAAAGATTATTACCCAGGAGGTCCTACATTTCAGCTTTCTACATAGCTCCCTAAAATCTCTCTTCAGGACCTCTTCACTTTTCCTACCTGTGTCATTGGTGCCAATATGTACCAAGACTTCTGGCTGCTTTAGAATGCTGTGGACCCAAACCAAAACATCCCTGATCTTGGCACCTCGGAGGTAAATACCATCCAGGTGATTCTATCGAGCCCACAGAATCTTGACTCTGTTGCTCTGACTATCGATCTCCAATCACCACTGCAGTCCTCTTCATCTCTGTTCTCTTCAGCACCAGAGACCCAGTCGCTGCAGCTCCCCCCCACCCCACCCCCTGGTAGGTCACTCATCAACAGTATTCAAAGTGGTATACTTATTACTGAGGGGAATGTTCACAGAAGTACATTGAACTGGCCACCCACTACTTTTCTTTCTCCTGACAGTCACCTGCCTCCTGCAACCTAGGATTGTCTAACTCCCTATAGCTCCTATCGACTACTTCCTCAATCTCCCGTGTAAGCCAAAGCTCTCTGAGGAACTGCAGCTTGGTGCAAAGTTACTTTTAACTTTGATGATGAAAATCTAGCACCAGAAAGCTGCTTTTGTTACCCTGCACACATTATACTAATGGTACATAATCATTTTTATTGTTAAGTACATACATGATGAATTAAGTGTAAAACAAAGACTGCTTACTGGTAGTGTATAAATTCAGAGTCTGAAAAGATAGCAATCCCAAGCTATCTCATTATGTATTCCAAAATCCAAAACACTTCCAGCTCCAAGCATTTCGGATAACGGGTACTCAATCTGTATAAGATTTCTGAATGGTTCCCCAGTATGAAAAAAATAGACTCACAATCTGTCTCATTGTGACCTTCATCCTTATTGTCTACCCACATTGTACTCTCTCTGTACTCCAGCACATTATTCTGTAGTCAGCTTGTGTTTTACTGTGTATACCTCAATGCACTGTGGCAATGAATGCAAGACACATTTTTCACTGAACGTAGGTACATGCAACAATAATAGATTAATTTACCAACAGGTGCAGAAATTAACTGGAATGGTACCAGACTTAAGGTGGTTGGCAGTTCTGAACTCTTGAACTGGGAGTCATGGTGAAAACTTAAAATACAGCACTGAACCCCAGTAAGACCAAAATGTGTTCGAGATGAGGAAAGGTTTTGCATTTCATCTGCTTTCATAGATGGTGTTTGCTTTTATGTTATATGAGTAACAAACAGATAAAACAATTTAACTAATTCAGTGTTTCTGCCGTGCAAACAAATGCAGTATTTAACTATTAGCAAACAGCTAATGATCTACAGAACTGAAAATCGCTGTCCTAATATCTTTGAACAATTTCCATACTTTAAAACTATAAGCCTAGTGTGTAACCATTGTTTAGTGAATGGCTGTTGATTAATGTCCTCACAAACCAATTCCAAGGTTATAAGAATTAATAGATAAGAACTAGTCACGTGCTATTCGGCCACTAACTTTGATCGTATCTGAAACCTATAGCAAATAAAAAAAATGACAAAAACATTCTCAACTCTTGATCAAACTACACTACTTCCAACAAATCCCCTCAAGCCCAGTCAATGTGTGTTGTCATCACTACTACCTTCACCAAGGTTATTGATGTTTACTGGTATTTTTCCATACAAAGACAATCAATAAAACCTCAAAATCAGCAACTCCAAAGAAACACTGATGCAAATAGCAACGAGGGCAAACAAATTGTGATGTTCCTAAATATATGCACTACACCTGGAAATCAGTTCTGGAAAATTTCAATATTCAGTAGAAATCCACACACCATAGCCCACTGATGCACATTCATGCAGCCAAGCTGATGAAGAAATCAGCAGCCAGCTTATACTTACTTCACCACAGCCTCTTACAAACATGTATTACAACTCCACTGGAAGATCTTGGTTTGAGACAATGTTCATTACCAGTGAACTTTCAAATGTTATTGCTGTTTTTACTATTCTGTATCCTTATTTTTAGCTTATCTTGACTTTATATTGGAATTATCTCACATTATTCTTTACTTTATCTTCCGGTCAAGATGGCACTAGCATAAAACGCTCCCTTAGTCAACATCTTTCAGATAACAAACGAAAATATCTTTTTTACTCTTTTACATTTGTTTTTCACCTTAAATGTGCTTCTGGGACTGTTACAGCGTGTGATTTACAGTTTGGAGATCATCTGAGTGATCCAGCACTTAGCTGTCTCCAAGAAGATTCCTGGAAGCGAGCACGTAGTTGCACAGTCTCAATGCAAAGAAACTTCGAATTGGGGTGCGATCAAATGTTTGACTCCATTTCGCTGTTTAAAGCATCTATTAATCACCAATTCAAGTGTCGATGAAGATTGAGACATTGAGACGAATGCAGAAGGCAAGCGAGAGTTTCAACGCCGACTGCCTGCCTTTTGATTGTTGTTGGAGAAGGAATCTATGAGTGACCTATCGCTGTGTGGCTCATTATGGCAGGCAGGCAGGTAGGCCTCCCTGCCTCATGTGGCGTCCTTCTCTTTTGATGAACGTCAGTGATATCAGAGGATGGTATCGTGGTACTGCATTTATGGACTGGACTTTTGGGTTTATGCACTGTGGATTTCTTTCAGACTTATAGTTTTTAATATTCTGTGTTTTTTTTAAAATCACTCTTTCCTTTTCCATTTTGTTGTGCAAGGGGAGGGTGTTTGGGGGTTGATGTTCTGTTTGTTCTGTGCGGGGGAGGGGTTTTGGGGTGGGGTTGATGTACCTGTTTCTTTTTGTGTGGGGGAGGGGGTTGATGATCGGGATGCCATTCTTTTTTATGGGGGGGGCGAGTATGAATAATTTTCATGTTCTTTGTTTTGTGGCTATCTGGAGAATACAAATTTTAAACCTGTATATGGATACATGCTTTAGTATAAATGAACCTTTGAACTTCAGTCTGTCTTCAGACAGAAACCTATCCAGATGCTTCTTGAATATGCAGTATTTATACCAAGAAAGAAGCTGATAGGTCTATCATCAGGGTCAAATCCTATGATGCAGGACACCGTCAAACAAGAATATGTATCAGGTAATACAAAGCTTAGGTTTTAAATACAAATTGATACAGATTTATGGCTGTATTTAAAACAGTAGCTTTCACAATCTTAGGGTAGCCTAAAATTGTTTCATTAGTCAAAGAAGTACTTTTGAAGTATGGTCATAGTTGTAAAAGCAGGTACAGCAGCTAATTTACATGCTGGAAGTACATACAACAGTAATATAACAATTAAAAAAAAAATGCTTGAGGAACTCAGTGGGTCAGGCAGCGATTTTGGAGGGAAATGGACAGTTGACAATTTGGGTTGAGATCCTTCATTGGGATTTAAGTGGTAACATAGTAATAATAACATAATCAGTGATCAGAACACAAGAGATGTCTCATCTCTCTTTCCAAACAGTGCGCATGAACATCTATCGCCTCCTTCCCTTTCTCCCATGGTCCCTTCTCCTTTCCTATTATTCCTTCTTCTTCAGCCCTTTACCTTTTCCATCTATCACCTCCCAGATTCTCACTTCATCTCCCTCCCCCACCCACCTACTTTCTCCCCCTTGCCTGGCCTCACTTGCCAGCTTGTGCTCTTCCCCTCCCGCCCTTCCTTTCAAGTCCCGATAAGGGGTCTTAGTCTCCATTCCTCTCCAAAGATACTGCCTGACCTGCTGAGTTCCTCCAGCATTGTGTGCGTGTTACTTTGGATTTCCAGCATCTGCAGATATTGTGCTTGTGTAGGAATAGCTGAATATCTCATGTGAAAGGTGTCAACCATGCAGCACGCACTGTGGAACAGCCACTCACACTCAATTTCAAATGCAACTTGGACTTCCCACTCAGGTGGCTACCGACTAACCAGCTTATTCCAGAACTACTCATATTACATAGTTGTCTATCTCTAACACCTTCTCATGTGTAATATTACGTGTTCTCTGTCTTTGGACAGTATAATTTACACATGTAATTATTTTCAGATATGCAGTACTCACAGTACCTGCCCATCCAGTGTAGGTGCTGCAATCAGTCTGATCAGCTTTTAAAAGCCCATTTTCCATATACTGCAGAAAATCACTGATCTTGCTCTGCAGATGTTGAATGAAGCTGCTGGTTAACTGTAAAGAGTTAATAAAAGGAGATTTTTTTTCAAAGATTAGATCACCAGAAAACAATGCATACAACTTATTCAGGTATCTTCATCTGTTCTGCTCTTAACAAAGTTCCAAAGAAAACAGCCTAGCTTCATAAGTCTCCAACCATACCAGAATCCCTCATCCAGTAGACTATGCTTCAATCAATAGAAGTATCTTTTACAGTTTATCAGTTTATCTTATCTATTAATCCTTCCATCTTCAGGGATCTGTAGACAATCTATTTCATGTGGTCTCTATACTTCTTACCATTCTACCATTTACTGTGTGTGGAAAGTTTGTGCTCTCCAAATGCATCACCTTATACTTCTCTGAAAGCTCCTTTGCGAAGTTTTAGTCTCCTAATTAGTTTAATATTAGTAGTGTACACAATTAATAAAATCATTTTTTCATTGGATGGCGATGGCCTTCCTGAACTGCTGCTGTTATTCCTGCTGAGTTTCTCACCGCTACAGAAAGCAATCTTCAGAAGATTCAGTTCATGACAGACAAAATCAAGGAATACTGAATGCTTGGATACATCAACGACTAGATGGTTGAACTATAGTACTATAATATATACTTTAGATTATGAAGTCACGCAGTCCTCTTTTATTGCCATTTAGTAATGCATGCATTAAGAAATGATACAATATTTCCTCCGGTGTGATATCACAAAACACAGGTCAGACCAAGACTGAAAAAAACTAACAAAACCACATAATTATAACATATAGTTACAACAGTGCAACAATACCATAACTTGATGAAGAAGTCCATGAGCACAGTAAAAGTTCAAAGTCTCTCAAATGTCCTACATCTCATGCAGATGGGAGAAGGAAGAAAAACTCTCCCTGCCATGCCCGACCACGGTCTGACTCTGAGTCAACCAAAAACTTCGAGCTCTGGTCAGCTCTCCAACACCGAGTACTGAGCACTATCTCTGTCCGAACGATTCGACCTACTTCTCGGTCGCCAACAGCAGGCAAAGCCGGGGAATTTGAGGCCTTCCCTCTGAAAGATTCCCGACCGCGCAGTAACGACAGCAGCGAACGAGCGTTTCAGAAATCTTTCCAGATGTTCCTCTGTGCTTTCACGTCCCTCTCCATCAAATCAGAATTGTCCACGGCCCCTATTTAATGGGTACAATATCATTTTTCACCGGAGGGCTGCGCACGCACAACGTGCTGCTTTCTCTCCTCCCGCCTACTACTAGTACACCCTCTACTACTAATCCCGATAATTCATTCCAGGCACTTATCTCTCTCCGTATAAAAAAATGTGCCAGTAACATCTCTCCTAAACTTTGCTTGGTTATAGTACTGTATAAACCAGCCACAACTCCAGCTTACCTGTTTCAGTGCAACCTGAACAAAGGCAGCTCCCTCAGAATGTTAAAAATTGCCAAGATACGTCTTGTTCACAATTGAGCTGCATGTTCTATCCACAAAACTTAATCAAGGAGTCAGTGTATCACACTGCATGGAAATGGCCCATTTGCACCACTATATCCATGCCTAACAGTGGGCACCCATCCACATTAATACCATCTTTCAGCACTTGGTGGAAAGCCTTCAATGCCCAGATTATTTCAGTGCCTGTCTAGACACATCTCAACTGCTGTCAGTGACTATTTCCACAGTTCCTCTGCAGTGCACTCCAGGTACCTATCACTCTCTAGGTGACAAAATTCCCTCTCAGATCCCCTCTAAATCTCTTATCCCTCACCCAAAATCTATATCTTCTAGTTTTATCTATCTCTGATATAGAAAAAGGTTTCCTGCAGTGTACTCTCTGATCACAAGAAATGAATCAGTCTACTCTCAATCATTAAATGAGTCATCAACAATATTATGAGGAGTAGAGGTAGGGTAAATGCAAGTAGGCTTTTTCTACTGAGGTTGGATGAGACTAGAATTAAAGGTCATGGGTTAAGGGTGAAACATGAAATGCTTAAGGGAAACATGAGGGGGAACTTCTTCACTCAGAGAGTGGGGAGTGTGTGGAATGAGCTGCCAGCAGAGGTGGTGGATACAGAATCAATTGTAGCATTTAAGAAAAGTTTGAATAAGTACTTAGATGGGAGGGGGTGGAGGGCTATGGTCTATGTATGTAGGTTGATGGGACTAGGCAGAATAATAGTTTAGGCCTGTTTCTGTGCTGTAGCTCTCTATGATTTAATCAAGAAACACTTACTTATGGAGACTTCCGGTAGCGCTCATGGAGTGAAGTCGCGTTCTTGACTCGCTCCATTACCTCTGAGTTTTTTTTCTCTATGGTCAGCTATACTTTAATTAACCATTAAGGCATCAACTCTTACAATACTTTGAATTAAACTGAATTCTCTGACAATTGGATGATACTTAGATCTGCTATGTCTAAGAACGAGAAAGACGGCAAGGATGGTAAACCTCCGGTTAAACCGAAAGCTACGGATCTCCCTCCGACTGAATCACCGGTGACTTTGAAAGCGATATCGGAGCTAATTCAGAGGGAAATTTCAACCTCTGTTAGGGAGATGATTCGTACGGAAATTGCAGGCCCTGTTAAAGACCTGATTCATACGGAAATCTCAACTAATTTCCAGAAAATTGCCGATTTAATTGATAAGATGCAAACATGTATTGCGGAACATCAGTCGGCTATATCTGATCTTCAAAAATTCGCGCAACAAAGTGAGCTTAAGATGGGGAAAATCGAAGAAACAATTAATGTAATGAAGAAGAAACTTGACTTTTTGACTTTTAAAAACTCTGACTTGGAATCTAGAATGCGACGGCAGAATTTACGAATGATTGGCGTGAGGGAAGCCGCTGAAGGTAACAACCCCATGAAATATTTCTCCCAACTTTTAAAAGATGCATTCCCTACTGTATTTCCTGACCAACCACCGCTACTGGATCGTGTTCACAGAATCCCATCATACTCGTCTAGGTCAGATAGACCTAGGCATGTTATCTTACGTTTTCATTACTTTCAAGACAAGGAGAGACTGTTTCGATTTGCTCGATCTAAAGGTTTCATTGATTTTTCGGATCTTAAGTTCCGATTCGTGGAAGATTTCAGTAAACCAATCTGGGACCAACGGGTCCGTTACAGATCCGTGATGTCGGAATTCTATAAGATGGATTTAAGACCAGCGCTGCTGTACCCTGCACGTCTAAGGATTCGCATGTCAGATGGAGCCCTTCGTTTTTTTGATTCTCCATCGGATGCCCAGAGTTATCTGGATCAACTTTCATCTCCAACATCTTAATTGCTTTCTTTTTAATTTTCTCCGTCGATCGGAGGCTGTGAATTGGTTGGTTTTAACTTTTCTGTGCCCTATTTGGGCAGAAAAGTTTACTTTCGATTTCTTAATATGGCTACTAAACTTTCTTTTTAACTGCGTCATTTCTTTCTTTTCCCAGGGGATTCTGGGTGGTTACTTCCCTTTTGTCATCTTACGTATTTCCTGTGCGGCCTTAAATTTTGTAGTTTTTGTTTAAATTTTATTCTGTTTTGCTTTTTATAATCACTTTATGTTAATAATCCTATTTTTTTTTGTTGTTGTGTCTATTCATGAGTTTGAGGTTTATTGTGGTTTTTTTTTAATATATATTTTCCGGCTTTTGTTCTGTTCTGTGTGTATTCTAATTGAGCTAACTTTTTTTTACTTATTTTTTTACTGTTTTACAATTAGCTGATCCTTTTCATATTTATACCTTTTTTTTAGGGAGCGTATACCGGAAGTCATGGGGGTAGTTTTAGCGCTTGCTTCTTTCTGGCGGGTCTGCTTTAGATTTTGCCTTGGGGTCTTGGGCTGGGGGGTGGCGGGAGGAGCTTCACGTTTTAGTTTGTTTTTCTTTGGGCTATATACATTATTGAAGTACTGGTTGCGTCCTTTTCCCCGGTATCTTTTGTATGTTCTGTTTCCTCTCCGGGTTTGTGGGTCGCGCCTATTGTCAATCCTCCTTGTCGTGGGTTGACTTTAGGATTTATGGAGTCTATTATTAATTTTGTCTCCTGGAATACTAATGGTCTTAATCATCCTATTAAAAGAAAAAAAGTTTTTAAAGTGTTCCGGAGACTTAAAGCACAAATTTTATTTTTACAAGAGACCCATGTACGGAGGGGGGACAGACTACGTTTTTTCAAATTCTGGAAGGGACAACAATTTCATTCGAACTCCAATGCTAAGATTCGAGGCGTCTCTATTTTTATAGATTCCTCAGTTACTTTTATACAACAGGATATTATCTCTGATCCGAATGGTAGATTTTTATTGGTTAGTGGTTTACTATTTAATAAAAAAGTAGTTTTGGTTAATGTTTATGCTCCTAATATGGATTGTCCGGAATTTTATAAATCATTGTTTGATCAGTTTCCGAATTTGAACGAGTTTTCATTGATTTGGGGCGGAGATCTTAATACCTGTTTATCTCCAGCTTTGGACCGTTCGGCTCCTTTACGGACTTTACCTAATAAATCTGCAAATTTGATTAATTTTTTCCTTTCTGATTCTGGGTCGACGGATATTTGGCGTTTTCTGCATCCTCAGGAAAAAGATTTTTCCTTTTTTTCACATGTTCATCATTCCTATTCAAGAATTGATTATTTTTTTATTGATTCTCGTCTCATTCCTTCAGTGATTAAATGTGATTATGATTCTATAACCATTTCGGATCATGCTCCACTTAAGCTTTCTATTAAAATTATGGCCAATATACCAAACAATAGACAATGGCGTTTTAATTCGCTGTTGCTTCAGGACTCGGACTTTGTTAATTTTATGAATGAACAGATTGAGCTTTTTTTTATAATTAACCATACAGAAGATATTTCGGTTAACACTCTTTGGGACACTTTTAAAGCCTATATTCGGGGTCAGATTATTTCGTATTCCGTTGCTTTGAGGAAGAAACAGAAGCAGGAGGAGATGGCAATTGTGGACAAGATTAAAGAAATTGATAAGAAATATGTTATGGCTCCTTCTGAGGAGCTATACAAACAAAGAACTGAACTTCAAATGGAACACAGTTTACTACTCTCGTCCTCGATTGTAAACCAAGAAGTGATTTTTATGTTCACAGTGATAAAATTGGCAAGCTGCTGGCTAATCAATTGAAATCTAATTATGTTAAATCTCAAATCAATCAGATTTATAACCAAAATGATCGATTGATATTGGATCATGTGGGGATTAATCAAACCTTTTGTGATTTTTATTCTTCTTTATATCAGAGTCTCCTCGAGATTCTAAATATATGAATGATTTTTTAGATAAGTTAGACTTTCCTCAGATTTCACAGGATATGTCTTCTTTATTAGATACTTCCATTACAATGGATGAGATTAAGAATGTTATTTTTTCTATGAATCTGGGGAAAGCTCCTGGCCCTGATGGGTTTACCGTTGAATTTTATAAATGTTTTGCTTCTTTATTGATTCCTTGGCTCTATAAGGTTTTTGAGGCTTCTTTGAAACTTGGTAAACTTCCGGAATCTTTTAATAGAGCATCAATTTCTTTAATACTAAAGAAGGATAAAGACCCTGCTCAATGTGCATCTTATAGACCAATATCTTTATTAAATGTTGATTCTAAAGTTTTTTCTAAGTTATTAGCAAATAGACTAGAAAAAGTACTTCCTTCTATTATTTCGGAAGACCAAACGGGTTTTATTAAAGGTCGTTACTCTTTTTATAATATTCGTACATTGTTAAATATCGTTTATACTCCCTCACAAAATGTTCCTGAGTGTGTTATTTCTTTAGATGCCGAGAAAGCTTTTGATAGAGTATGGTGCTTGAAATGTTTAATTTTAGCCTGAAATTTATATCCTGGATTAAACTGTTATATCACTCCCCTGTAGCCTCGGTTCTTACTAACTCTTTAAACTCACCTTTTTTTCCTCTCTTTCGTGGTACTCGACAAGGCTGTCCTCTTAGTCCCCTATTATTTGATATTGCATTAGAACCTCTTGCAATTGCTATTCGAGAATCTTCAAATATTACTGGGATAACTCGGGGATTAAAGTCCCATAAATTATCACTCTATGCTGATGATTTACTTTTATATATTTCTAATCCTGAGAGATCTATTCCTGCTGTTTTAGAGTTATTAGCACAATTTGGTCTTTTCTCAGGTTATAAATTAAATCTTAGTAAGAGTGAACTTTTTCCGATTAATAAACATCTTCCCTTATATTATAAATTTCCATTTAAATTGATTAATAATTACCTTTCATATCTTGGGATTAAAATTACTTGTAAACATAAAGATTTATTTAAGACTAACTTTCTACCATTAATAGACCATATTACTCAACTTTCATCTAAATGGTTTCCTTTATATTTAACTTTGATTGGTCGTATTAATGCAGTTAAGATGTTTTTTTTGCCAAAATTTTTATATGTGTTTCAGGCATTACCAATTTTCGTTCCTAAATCTTTTTTTGATAAAGTCGACTCTAAAATTTCTTCATTTATTTGGCAGAATAAGAATCTGAGACTGGGTAAAATACATTTACAGAAAGCTAAGAGAGATGGAGGTTTAGCATTACCTAACTTTAGATTTTATTATTGGGCTATTAATATTCGACATATGAAATTTTGGTTACTTGACCGGGATATACTATCTATTCCTAAATGGGTAGCATTGGAATTACAATCTGTTCAGGGTTATACACTTGGTTCTATTTTAGGTTCATCTCTTCCTTTTGATTCGAAATGCCTTAAGCAGGTCTCTAACCCGATCGTTAAATATGCTTTGTGTATTTGGTTTCAATTCAGAAAATTTTTTGATCTTAATCAATTCGGGTTAGCGATTCCTATTTTAGGTAACATATTTTTTCCTCCCTCTTTTACGGATCGCGCTTTTCAAACTTGGAAGACTAAGGGTATTTTACGGTTTTTGGATTTATTTTTAGATGGTTCCCTTATGTCTTTTGAACAATTATCTAATAAATATAACCTATCAAGAATACATTTTTTTAGATATTTACAAGTTAGAAATTTTCTAAGTACTATACTTCCTTCCTTTCCAATGCTTCCTCCTATATATATTTTAGATTCGATAATTAACCTTAATCCATGTCAGAAAGGTGCATCGGCTATGATTTATAATATTATTATGAAACTCAGGAAAGCTCCATTTGATAAGATTAGGGTAGATTGGGAACAGGAATTGGGGCTTACCATTTCTGTGGATGATTGGGGGCAGATTTTACAATTAGATAATACTTCCTCTATTTGTGCTAAACATTCCCTAATTCAATTTAAAGTGGTGCATAGAGCACATATGTCCAAAGATAAGTTAGCGCGTTTTTACTCGCATATTAATCCTTTCTGTGATAGATGTTCGGGGCAGATAGCCTCTTTAACTCATATGTTTTGGTCTTGCCCTACTTTGGAAACTTTTTGGAGAGATATTTTCAATATTATTTCTAAGGTATTAAATATAGATATCTCTCCTCACCCTATTACTGCTATCTTTGGACTACCTAAAATTTCTAGTAATCTTTCCCCTTCAGCCCGTAGAATGATTGCATTTCTTACTTTAATGGCGAAAAGATGTATTTTACAACATTGGAAAGAGCTTAATGCTCCAACTACCTTTTTTTGGTTTTCTCAGACGATTTTATGTTTGAATCTGGAGAAAATTAGAAGTAACCTTTATGATTCTTCATTTAAATTTGAACAGATTTGGGGACCTTTTATTCGATATTTTCATTTAATGTAATATTTACCCTTCTTGTTTTTTTTTCACTGTTTTAATGGAGGTCGGGATTGAGGACGTGATTTTAAGTTTAACTCTGTTTGGTTTCAAGTTAGCCCATTGCTTTGTTTTGCTTTTAGTTAGTTGCACGGTGGGTTTTTTTTTTGGGGGTTTTTTTTTCTTTTTTTCCATTGATATATATAAAATCTAGTATACTATTATGTTATCTTGGTTTCTTATGCTTAAATTACATTGTTTGTAGTATTTTCTTTTTGGTATTGTTATCTTTTGGAATTTTATTATACTTTAACATTGTATTAATGTTTATATGGCTTACCTTTTTTGTATACTTACTCAATAAAAAGATTTAAAAAGAAAAGAAACACTTACTTATAAAATAACTGACCCACATATGCTTAATTGGGTTTTGGCAGAATTACTAAGCTTTAGACATCACGAGCCTTTACCAGAGAAGATATGCAGACTGTTTTTTTTAAAAAACTACAGAGTTGTGTGTACCTGGAATGTTCTGCCATGCATAGTAATGGGTGCAAATATGAGAGGGCCATATTGACACTGCAGCAGAAAGCTTTAGTTTTAGAATATAAAATAGTCTAACACAGGACGGGATCTTCTGCAATAATAATGTGCTGACATATACAGCGCCTATAAAAAGTATTCACTCTCTCCCCTTGGAAATCTTTATGTTTTACTATTTTACAACATTGAATCACAGTGGACTTAAGTTGGCTTTTTTTAAAAACAGTGATCAACAGAAAAAATGATCTCTACAAAATGATCTAAAATATTTACAAATCTATAATATTTGTAATATATATACACATACATATACATATAAATACATACATATATACACACACACATATACACACACACATATATACACACACACACATATATACACACACACACACACACACACACACACACACACACACACATATATATATATATAATATGCGCCAGTCGTGCATGCAGCCTGTTACAGTTGTTCCATCTATTTTCTTACTTTTTAAACTAGTTAACTTAGGTTATTTGTTGTATTTTTTTCCTCACGGTAACACGTTGAAGCTGCACCCTCTCTAACATGCTGGTAGAGAGTGTTTTATTTGGTTTTTTAGCGCTGGAAATAGTTACATTCGGACATATCTCATTAGAGGGGCAGCAGTATGGTCGCATTGTTTATTCCAAGGACCAGCTGATTGCGCTTATGCCGGCCAGTTTAGCGAGCAGAGCAGCGGACACCCCAGCTGAAATCTGGAGGAAAACACACAGAGGATGCAGAGGGGGATCAAAAAGGCGAGGGAAGAAGACCGGGTTGAGACAACAGAGAACACTGCCCAACTTCACACAGTATGTGAGCTGTACAACCAGAGGGGAGAGGACTCTGGATTTGATGTACGCTAACGTTAAGGATGCATACAGCTCCTCTCCCCTCCCCCCACTGGGAAGGTCAGATCACAACCTGGTGCATCTAAAACCCTGCTACGTGCCTCTGCTGAAGAGTAAACCTGCAACCTTGAAGACAGTGAGGAAATGGTCGGAAGCTTATGAGGCGCTCCAGGGTTGTTTTGAGGTGACAGACTGGCAGGCACTCTGTGAGCCACATGGCGAGGATATTGATGGGCTCACAGAGTGCATCACTGATTACATCAACTTCTGTGTGGACTGCAATGTTCCGACAAGAACTGTCCTTTGTTATTCAAATAACAAGCCATGGGTAACAAAGGACATTAAGGACATCCTGAATGCTAAAAAGAGGGCGTTCAGAGATGGAAATAGGGAGGAGCTGAGGGCAATACAGAGGGATCTGAAAGCCAGGATCAGGGAGGCTAAAGACAGGTACAGGAGGAAGCTTGAGTGGAAACTCCAGCAGAACAACATGAGAGAGGTCTGGAGTGGGATGAGGACCATCACTGGGTTCCGGCAAACTAGCAACAGAGGAGCTGAAGGCAGTGTGGGCAGGGCCAACGAACTTAACCTGTTCTTTAACAGATTTGACATTTTGGCCCCTGCCCATCCCCATGAGTCATCTGTTGTCGGCCCCCAACCAACACATATTTCACTCTCCCTTCCTACCCCTCCTCACAGTCCCCCACCCTGCTCTCATGACTATACCCCTTCCCCACACGAAACCACCACGGTAGGCTTCACAGCTGAACAGGTGAGAAGACAGCTGAAACGTCTCAACCCAAGCAAGGCTGCAGGACTGGATGGTGTCAGTACCAGGGTGCTCAAAGCCTGTGCCCCTCAGCTGTGTGGAGTACTTCGCCATGTCTTCAACCTGAGCCTGAGGCTCCGGAGGGTTCCTGTGCTGTGGAAGACGTCCTGCCTCGTCCCTGTGTCGAAGACACTGCGCCCCAGCGACCTCAATGACTACAGACCGGTGGCATTGACGTCCCATATCATGAAGACCCTGAAGAGATTTGTTTTGGAGCTGCTCCGGCCTATGGTCAGGCCACACTTAGATCCCCTCCAGTTTGCCTACCAGCCCCAACTAGGAGTTGAGGATGCCATCATCTACCTGCTGAACCGTGTCTACGCCCACCTGGACAAGCCAGCGAGCACTGTGAGGGTCATATTTTTTGACTTCTCCAGTGCGTTCAACAATATCCGCCCTGCTCTGCTGGGGGAGAAGTTGACCGCGATGCAGGTGGATGCTTTCCTGGTGTCATGGATTCTTGATTACCTGACTGGCAGACCACAATACATATGCTTGCAACACTGTGTGTCCGACAGAGTGATCAGCAGCATTGGGGCTCCACAGGGGACTGTCTTGTCTCCCTTTCTCTTCACCATTTACACTTCGGACTTCAACTACTGCACAGAGTCTGGTCATCTTCAGAAGTTTTCTGATGACTCTGCCATAGTTGGATGCATCAGCAGGGGAGATGAGGCTAAGTACAGGGTTACAGTAGGAAACTTATCATTTGCAGCTTAATGTGAAAAAGACTAAGGAACTGGTGGTAGACCTGAGGAGAGCTAAGGTACCGGTGACCCCTGTTTCCATCCAGGGGGTCAGTGTGGACATGGTGGAGGACTACAAATACCTGGGGATACGAAATGGCAATAAACTGGACTGGTCAAAAAACACTGAGGCTGTCTACAAGAAGGGTCAGAGCCGTCTCTATTTCCTGAGGAGACTGAGGTCCTTTAACATCTGCCGGACGATGCAGAGGATGTTCTACGAGTCTGTGGTGGCCAGTGCAATCATGTTTGCTGTTGTGTGCTGGGGCAGCAGGCTGAGGGCAGCAGACCCCAACAGAATCAACAAACTCATTTGTAAGGCCAGTGATGTTGTGGGGATGGAACTGGACTCTCTGACGGTGGTGTCTGAAAAGAGGATGCTGTCCAAGTTGCATGCCATCTTGGACAATGTCTCCCATCCACTACATAATGTACTGGGTGGGCACAGGAGTACATTCAGCCAGAGACTCATTCCTCTAAGATGCAGCACAGAGCATCATAGGAAGTCATTCCTGCCTGTGGCCATCAAACTTTGCAACTCCTCCCTTGGAGGGTCAGACACCCTGAGCCAATAGGCTGGTCCTGGACTTATTTCCTGGCATAATTTACATATTACTATTTAAATATTTATGGTTTTATTACTATTCAATTATTTATGGTGCAACTATAACGAAAACCAATCTCCCCCGGGATCAATAAAGTATGACTATGACTATAACACTAAATAATTGATTGCATATGTATTCACCCCCCCCGCCTTAATATGACACACCGAATCATCACTGGCACAGCCAATTGGTTTTAGATGTCAAATAATTAGTTAAATGGAGATTTATTTTTGGAGACTTGGGTGCAACCAAGGTGTTTCAATGGATTGTAGTAAAATGAAATGAAATATCTTTATTGTCATTGCATAGTACAATTTGTCATGCACCAATACGGCGAAAATGAGTTTGCAACTCTCATACTCAATGCTATAAAACAAATAAACAATAAATAAAATCAAGTAACCAGCCAGTACAAGCAATGTCCAGCAGTACAAAAGCGCAACTCAGATGCATGACAGCTGTAAAACCAGCATTAAAGTTGCAATATAACAAATTTATGGATGATGTTTGATCGATTGGTTCAGAGCAATTATAGCTCTGGGGAAAAAGCTATTTTTCAGTCTAGAAGTGCGGGCATAGAAAATCTTATAACGTCTGCCAGATGGAAGAAGTTAAAACAGATGATTGCATGGGTGTGTATTGTCCTTACAGATGTTTGTAGCTTTCCTTAGGCAGCGAGGGCTGCAGGTGTCCTCCAGGGCTGGGAGCTATGTCCTGATGATCTTCTGTGTGCTAGAGACGACCACTGAAGTGCTTTCCTATCAGCTGCTCTGAAAGGTCCAACTGCTGGTGAGTCAGCTCTGGAAGGTCAACTGCTGGCAAAGTACAGGGAAATCCTGGAGGAAAGCCTGATGCAGTCTGCAAGAGAACTATGATTTGAGAGAAGATTTCTTTTCCAGCAAGACAATGACCCCAAGCATAGAGCCAAAGCTATGGAGAAATGACTTAAAAACAACAAAGTTAATGTCCTGGAATGGCCAATTCAGAGTCAAGATCTCAATCCAATTGAGAACTTGTGGCTGAGACTTGAAAAGGACTTCACTCACGATCCCTATGCAATCTGACAGAGTTGAGCAGTTTTGTAAAGAAGAATGGGGAAAAGTTGCAGTATCCAGATGTGCAAAGCTGATAGAGACCTACCCACACAAGGCTTAAGGCTGTAATTACTGCCAAAGGTACATTTACTAAATATTGATTTGAAGGAGTTGAATCAATTATTTTTGTGTTTTATATTTGTAATTAATTTAGATCACTTTGTAGAGATCAGTTTTCACTTTGACACGAAAGAGTCTTTTTCTTTTGATCAGTGTCAAAAAAGCCAAATTAAATCCACTGTGATTCAATGTTGTAAAACAATAAGAACTTGAAGGCTTTCAAAGAGGGTGAATACTTTCTATAAATCCACTCCATGATCAATCTAACTCCTCCCTCTGACATAGCCCATGACCCTCCATTTTTCTTTCATCCATGTACCTATGTAAATCTCTTAAATATCCCTACTCTATCAGCCTCCACCACCAACTTCAACAGTTCATTCCAGGCACTTACTATTTTCTGCGTATAAAAATCTGCCCATGACACCTCCCCTAAACTTTCCTCCAGGCAGCTTAAAAGGATATCAATTATTACCCTAAGAAAAGTCGCTAGCTGTCCGCCCTGTCCATGCTTCTTATAGTCTTGTACATCTCTATCGTCGCTTCTCATCTTTTCAAAGAGAAAAGCCCGAGTTCATGCAAGCTTTCCACATTAGACATGTCCTCTAATCTGGGCAGCATTCTGGTAAATCTCCTTTGCACCCTCTCTAAACTTTCCACATCAGAACTAAACACAATACTCCAAGTATGCCCTAACCAGAGTTTCATAGAGCTGCAATATTACAAAACAGACCCTGAACTCAATCTCATAAGTAATTAAGGCCAACGCACCATATGCCTTCTTAAACATCCTATCAACAACTTGTGCAGCAACTTTGAGGAGTCTATAGATGTGGACCCCCAAGACCTCTCTGGTTCTCCACATTGCTAAGAATCCTGTCAGTAGTAGCCACCCTGTACTCTGCCTTTAAGTTCAACCTTCCAAGGCGAATCACTCCACACTTTTCCAGATTGAATTCCATCTGTTATTTCTCAGCCCAGCTCTGCATCCCCTCAATGTGCTGGTGTAACCTATGACAACTTTCTTTGTTTTTGTAATTTATCTTTTATTGAGTTTCATCATCAAACATTTCCATAAGATGTATTTCAGATACTATACATATATCATATAATCATACTTGTCACAAATCTCCACATAATATTTATCTGAGGTATACACTTATAGAAAGAAGTGTATACTTATAAGTATACACTTATAGAAAGAAGAGGAAAGAAAGAACAATCAAAAGAAGAAAACTATGTACAAAGTAGGGAGTGATTTTTTTTTACAACATATTCATTGATTGTGAGAATAAAATCAGGCCTATGAGGTGTTATGTAGTTAAACCATTTTTCCCAGTATGAATAAAATTGTTCCAACTTATGATTAACAGATGTTGTTATCTTCTCCATTTTGTAAATGTCCATTGTAATTTCCATCCATACATTTAAAGTTGGGCTCTCCTGAGATAACCATTTCCTGGTAAGGGTCTTTTTACCAGCCACCGGCAGTACATTTATTAAATATTTACATTTATCTCTTTTCAACCATTCTTGAGGTATATACCTAAAATATATTAGTATAGCATTGAAATTTGCAGAATGTAACTTAATCGATCTATTCCCTGAACAAATAAGAACCAAGAAAAGTGATAATAAAAAAAGGTAACGAAGGTGTGATTCCAAGGCTGGGGTCTTTAGATGACCCTGGGTTGGGCTAGAAGAAAAGTCTAGCCATGGGGGATAGCCCCTCCAACCTGTGGGTTGAGGGCCCCTGCTGCAGTACCTATAAAAGTAAGTAAAAAAAAACTATATCCATTATACAGAAATGATTTCCCTATGTATTCCTTCCATGTATATATTCTCATTTAGGTGGGGAAAAAGGAATGAATAAAGGAATTTTTCAAAAATTGAGTAATATAAAATCCACATTATAACACGTTTTTTCGAGATAGGTATATCACCGTCTATTTTTGCTTCCGTTTAGTTTATCAGCACTTTTAAAGTTAGCCAAACCTTATGACTCTTCTGGAGGAGGTGAGGGCTGCCCTCGGAGAACTGACAGTCTCTTCCTAATATCCTTCTCTCATCCTGTTCCCGTCCCCTGCTTTCTACGTTCTCTTACTATTTCCCAAGCAGATCGGGATAACTGCTCAGCCAGACTTTCCCTTGGTTTGACCACGTCCTCTGTTGTTCATGTCTGCAGTCGCTTCCTCCATTGTCTGGTACAGTCGCATCCCTCCTTGGTAAAATACCCTCAGTTTAGCAGGGTACGGGGTTTGGAATTTAATCTTTTCTTGTTTTAATATTCGTTTCACTTCAGAATATTCCTTCCGTTTCTGTAGGACCGCTGGGGGGTAATCATGATCAAAGTATATTAACTTCCCGTTCCAAAACACCCTCTTCTTACTCCAGGCCCTTCGTAGAATCTCCACCTTGCTCTTGAATCGAAGGAATTTAAGTACTATGGAGCGCAATTTACCTTCTTTGTCTCCGGGAGGCCACTGGACGAGTGAATGATGTGCCCTCTCAATTTCAATCTCCATAGTCTGAGGAATCTCCAGCGCCTCCCGCAACAGCTTGTCTACAAAGTCCATCATCGACGATCCCTCCGCTCCTTCGGGAACATTGTAAATCCCGATATTTTTTCATCGCGATCTTCCCTCCTGGTCAAGCAATTTACTTCTCTGTTGATTTAATATTTTTATAGTCTTACTTAGTATCTGTTCCACGTCTTGCACGCGATCTTCCACCTTCTCAATTCGAGTGTCTGCCACTGCTATTTTCTGATTGACGTTGGTGAGCTCTGACTTTATATCATGGAGTTGTTGCTTTATATCTTTTATGACTTCCCTTATCTCTTCCAAAATCCTTATTTGCCACTTCACCTGTACGAGGCCCATTGTCAGCTTCGCCGCCACGCGCACGTGTAGGAGAGCCGTGCGCTGTACCTCTCTCTTCCATAGGCTCCACAGTGGTGCTTTTTTTTAATCTCGATTCTTTCTCCCCATTCTTGCCCCCCTTATCAATTCAGATATTTTCAAAAGATCTTATATTTGATGGATTAATGGGGCAAAATATGCGTTTTTCCGGAGAAGCTGTTGATTTAAGCTGCCATTCTGAAAGATGATGTCACCGGAACCCCTTATGACAACTTTCTATGCTATCATCAACACCATCGGTATTTGTGTCATGTGCAAACTGACTAACCCACCCTCTACTTCCTCGTCCAAGTCATTTATAGAAATCACAATGAGCAGTGGTTCCACAACAGATCCCTATGGAACACCACTAGTCGCTGACCTCCAAGCAGAATATATTCCATCTATTATCACACTTCGTATTCCGTAAGCAAACCAATTCTGTATCCACACAGCCAAGTTTCCATGAAGCCATTTATACCACATCCACTGCTCAACATTTTGCTTTGTCACTTCCTTGAAAAAAAATCGATCAGATCTTGAGACACAACCTTCACTCACAAAGCCATGCTGATTATCCCTAATGAGACTTTGGTTCTCCCCATGGTCGTAAATCCTGCCCCTAAGAATCCTTTTCATTAGTTGGCAATCGCCGATGTAAGATTCACTGGTCTATGATTGCCGGGACTATTCCTACTCCCTTTCTTGAACAAGGAAATAACATTTGCCATCTTCCAATCCTCTGGTACTACTCCTGTGGCCACAAAGATAATCATCTATGCCTCAGCAACCTCTTCCTTCGATTCCTGTAATAACCCAAGGTATATCCTGTCTGACACTTTCTATTCCTTATCCTCAACATCTTCCAGCATATCAGTCGGTTCTACACTGACCTTACATCTGTCAAGGTCCCTCTCCCTGGTGAACAATGAAGCAAAGTATTCATTAAGGACCTCCCCTACATCGTCTGCCTTCAAGCCTATGTTTCGCCTTTTATCCTTGAGCAGCCCTTACTCTAGTCATCCTCCTGTTCTTCACATATGTACAGAACACCTTGGGGTTTCGTTAATCCTATTCACGTACCCTTTTAGCTCTCCTGACTCACTTCTTAAGCTCCTTCCTGACTACCTTATAACTTACAAGAACCCCATCTGATTTTTACTTCACAAATTTTAAGTATACTTCCTTCCTCCTTGTGACCCAATTTTCCATCTCTTCTGTCAACTATGACTTTTTCACACTAGCATCCTTCCGTCTCAATGGAACAAACCTATCCAGAACCCCATACAAGTGCTCCCTTAACAATCTCCATATTTTCACTGTGTATTTCCCTGAAATCTGTTCCCAATATTCTTCAAAATTCCTGCCTAATATCACCATAATTATACTCCTAAAATTAAATACTTTCTCATACTTATTGCTCCTGCCTTTGTTTATGCTAAAGGCCAGGGAGATGTTGTCACTATTTCCAAAGTGCTCGCCCACCAACAGATCTGTCACCTGATCAGGTTCATTATCTAGTACTAGATCCAGTAAGGCCTTTCCTCTAGTCAGCCTGGACAAACTAACACATTCTGTCGCAACTAAACCCAATGCACTAAAGAGGAGTCAATTCAGGAAGTTGGAGTCTTCCATGCTAATAACAGTTATTTTTGCACATTTCTAAAATCTGCCTATTACCTACTCTTCAGTATCCCGTTGTATTTGGAGGTTATATAGAATACCCCCAACAGAGTGATTGCTCCCTTCCTGTTTCTAACTACCACTGACACTGAATCAATAGACAATTACGCTACAATATCCAACCTTTCTGCAGTTGTGATATTATCCCTGATTATGAATGTCACTTTCCCCTTCTTCTACCTCGATATCTCAGCCCCCTGTATATCAAGCAGCCAATCCTGCTCCCACATCAGCCAGGTCTTGGTAATGGCTGCAACATCATAATTCCATGTACTGATCCATGCACGAAGTTCATCATCGTTGTTCTTAATGCTTCTCGGGTTAAACCCATCCAACAGACTGCATTTATGCCTTATCTACTGCCTATCCTTCTTCAATTACTCTGCACATTGTATTCTCGTAGAATTCTCAAGTTTTGTGAATATAGCATTTATTAATTCACACAAGCTGCTATCAGTTCTTAATGTTAATTGCAAGCAATAATTAGTCTGAAGTTAAAAGGACAGCTTTGCAAACAAACAGCACTGTCTACAGAGAACAGGGCCAGCTGCTCAAGAGATATGTTTGGCAATGTGATGTGACCATGAGATGTTCTGTCTACATCAGCCAAACATAACACAGTAGAATTACGTTAATCCTACTGCATCAAACTGGGCATCTCTGACTAAGTTATTTGTACTGTTGTAACTGAATCCAAGCTGGCAGACCAGACTGAAGTTGTCACTAAGCACATCAAACATGGTCACAGGTATAGGTGATCAATCAATACTTCAGATATTTGTGTACTCTGAGAGTTGGCCCTCACAACATTAATTTTGGGTGTCTGGGATTTCGCTCCCCAAGAACTTTTAGGCCGTTTGTGTGAATGACTTTATCCCAGCTAAAGAGTTTGGATATTCAAAGGTGTCGTCCATTGTAGATATGCAGTGTTGCAGCACGTTAGGATGGTCTCTACTGTGCATCTGTAGATCTGGAACATCGGTGTGCTTCCTCAGAAAGTAGAAGCATCGGTGAGCCTTCTTGATTGCGTAGGTTGCGTTCTGGGATTTTAAAAGGTCATATGAGATGTGTACTCCCAAGTGTTTGAAACTGCTTGCGGTTTCCACGTCTGTAAATGGGTATGTGAGTGGTGCATGTTCTCCTGAAGTTGATAACCATCTCCTTTGTCTTGTTGACATTAAGGAAGAAGATATTTGCCCGGCACTAGGCGTCAAGCTCATCGACCTTCTCTCTGTAGCCATCTCATTGTAGTCGGTGATGAGCCCTACCACTGTCTTGCCATTGTCGAACTTGACAATATGATTATTTGAGTGTTTGGCCATGTAGTCCTGTGTGAGCAGAGCGTACAGCAATGGGCTCAGCACACAACCCTGGGGATCACCTGTGTTGAGGATGACAGGGAGGGAAGGAACAGTTGTGCACCCTCTCTATCTGAGGTCTGTTGGTCAGGAAGTCCAACACCCAGTTGCACGATGGTATATTTACGCTGAGGAGTTTTGTTCACTTGTATTGAATGCTGAATTGAAATCTAGAAACAACATGTTGAAACAAGTGTCCTTGTTTTCTAGGTGTATTAGGGGCAAGTGCATGACAGATGCTATATGCAGAGTGGCTCTGTTGGTAAGCATATTGTTAAGTGTCCAGTTTGGCAAGAATGGAGTTTTTTTTTTATGTGCATCATTACAAGCCTTTGGTTCCATAAGGTTGTTATAGCCAGGGGTGAAAATGGGGACAAGCTCCTACTACATATTAAATGTTCCCAATGGCATGCATCACAAATAGCCTCCGAAGACCAACTCCAGCTCCAGGCCTTCACGTGTGGCTTAGCTACTAAGCCCAGCAGAACCATTTCTACTGACAGGAGAAGGGAAAAGATGGGTTACTGGCACCTTAAAACCAGTCGCTTCAGGCAGTTGGTCTCATCAGCCATGGATAGCAGCTCATCTAAGAAAAGGAAAACTCTGGTCTCAAACATCTGCTGTCTTGCAGCTATATCCACTCATGGGAAAGGCTTTGGGAGTAAACACCAAGGAAAAATCTGGACCTGGAGTCCCTAAGGCAGTCCTACATTAAGTTCAATGCTGACTGGCTACTCCTGTGACGCTGCTGGAGCCAAATTGTATCGGTCTCTGCCATTACTTCAGATCCATCAGCTGTGTGCAGAGGGGGAGCCTGCTACATAGAAAACAGCTTTCTGTCCACATCACACTGTCCTAGCTTGCATATCATGTAGTCAGCTGGGGAGCAATGTCTACCATCAACCCTGACCAACGAAGGATCTACACCAGCCATTCAAGGCACTTCATAATGATTGGTGTCAGTGCCATCAGATGCTAGTCATTTAGTTCTGAAGGTGTAGTAGAGTTCCTTGGTACAGAGATTATAGTGGCTTTTGAAACATATGGAGTCAGCAGCCTGGATAAGTGAAGTGTTGAATATGTCTGTGAAGACATGAGTTGGTGTGCACACTCACTGAGTACTCAGCCAGGGATGCTGTCTGGCGTGGGAGCCTTATTGGGGTTGACTCTGTGCAGAGTCCTTCTCACATCTGCAGCTATTTCAGAAAGTGGCTGCTCACCTAGAAGGGAGGGTAGCTTTCGTGGCTAGTATTGTGTCGCATGTCTCGAAGCATGCATAAGTTATTTAGTGTTGGAGAGGGTGGTGTCACTGGTACAGTCGATGCTGTTTTTTTCTTCCGTTGTCAGTAATGCTCTTGATGCCCAGTTACATATACGGGGGCTTGTTATCGGATAGGTGTTTCAGAATTTTTTGTGCATAGGTGGTCTTTGCCCTCTTGATGCCCAGGTTGAGGGTTCCCCTGGCTGTTCTGTCTCCAGACTTGAAGGCGCTATCCCAGCGCACCTCAGCATTCAGCAGGGCATCTGGTTGGCCATTATATGACTGTACTTGCCGAACTAATGTCGTCTACACACTTACAAATGCAGCCTGTGACAGATGAGGTATATCCTTCAAGATCTTTGTCTTCTCTGTTTCTGGTGGAACCTCCTTGAACATCTGCCAGCTAGTCCATTCACAACAATCCTGAAGCATAGAGATTGCCTCATTAGGCCATACAGTGATGTTGCTCTAACTGGTTTATCCATTTTCAGCAGTGGTTGGTATGCTAGGATTAACATTATGGAGATGTGGTCAGAGAGGTCAAGATGAGGGCATGGAATAACTTTGTAAGTATCGTGTCTGTTTGTTCCCCTAATGGTCACGGTGATGTTTTGGTAGAATTTGGGTGAAAATATCCTGCAGGTTAACATGACTGAAGTCTCCTGCAATTATGAAGAGAGCATCTGGATGCTTGTTTTGTAGACAGCTGACGATGCTGTGAAGCTCTACCAGTGTGTCCTTGGTGTTCATGCTTGGGGGAATGTAGACAGTAGGAAACTCTCTGAGCAGGTAATTTGTCTAGCATTTAATTGTAAGATGTTCAAATGCCACAGAACAGTGACTGTTAACTACAGATGAGTTTGTGCACCAACCAATAAATAATACTGAGAACACAAGTTGTAGAGCCTTGAAAGTGAATCAATAGATTGTGGAATCAGTTTAGAGTTGAGATTACTGAAGTTATCCACACTGGTTCAGGAGCCTGATGGTTGAGGAGAAAACGACTGAAAGGATTCATCTTATCTATGTCCCTCACGATTAATCTACTCCTTTAAGGTCAGCCCTCAGCTTCCTTTACCCTAGGGAAACAGACCGAGACTATCCAGCCTCTCTTCATAATACAGGTCCTACAATCCTCCTGAAACTATTCTGCACCCTTTCCAACTTAATGGCATCATTTCCATAGGTGAATGACCAGAACCAAATGCAATACTCCCAAGTGTGGTCTCAGCTGTGACTTCCGTAGCTGTAACATGACATCTCAACTTCTGTACTCAAAGCCATGACTGTGAAGACAAGTGTGTCAAATGCCTGTCAACCTGTGTCTCCACTTTCAATGACCTATAATTTACTGTGCAAACCCTCTGCCATGTTTAACTTACCAAAGTACATTTTGCACTTGTCAGAGATAAATTCCAACTACTATGTTTGGCCCACTTCCACAGTTGACCTGGATCCTCTTGTAATCTTAGATAACCCTCTTCACTGTCTCCTATACCACCAAATTTGGTGTCATCTGCAAACTTACTAGTCAAGGCCAACTACACTCTCATCCAGATTGTTAATATAGATGACAAACAGCAGTGGACCCAACACAAATTCTTCAAGCACGCCACTACTCACAGGCTTCCAATCTGAAAAATCAACCGTCCACTTCAACCAAACCAATTTTGTATCCAATCGGCGAGCCCAACTTGGATCCATGTGTTCTAATCTGCCGAGCTATCCTACTACATGAGAACTCATCAAGGGCTTTGCAAAAGTCAACATAATTCATATACACTGCTGTGCCCTTGTCAATCGTTTTTAAATCACCTCTTCCACCAAATATGACATGATTTTCCATGCACAAAACCATGCTGACTATCTCTAATCTACCCTCGTCTTCCTAATGCTGGTCCACTCGTCCCTCAAAAACCCCTCCAGCAACTCTCTCACCACTTATGTTAAGTCCACTGGTCTTTAGTTCCATGGCCCTTTTTTTTAAATAAAGGTGAAACATTAACCATCCTTCAGTCTTCTGGTACCTTGCCCATGACTAAAGATGATGCAAATTTTTGCAAGGGGTAATGCAATTTCTCCCCAACTTCTCATAATATCTAAGGATACACCTAATTGGGTTTTGGGTATTTATCCACCCTAATATGCTTCAAGAACAACCAATACCTTTTCTTTTGTAATGTGGACATGTTGCAAGACATCACCATTCATTTCTCTTAAGTCTTTAGCTTCCATAACCTTCTCCATGGTAGATAAAGATCAGCAATATTTATTTTAAATGGAGTCTTGCTGTAATATTGAATGGAAATAGACCATATGGCCCCAATTATCCATTCAGATCAGGGTGCTCACCAACATCAGTCCCATTTGCCCTGATTTAGCCTATATCCATCAAAAACCTTCCTATCCAAATGTCTTTTAAATGTTATCTTGTTCATCTTACTTGGCTCCACAGAGATGGCCATATTGACCCTGAATGGGACTTACTCCCTCCCTAATCACCCTCTCAATATCATTGTAAAATCTCTTCACATTCTCCTTTACCTTATAAGCCAGAGCTATCACACATCCTCTTTCTGTCCTCCTAGTTTCCCCTTCAGGTGTACTCCTTATACTCATCATAAGACTTGCTTGATCACAGCTGCCTAGACCCATAACACAGCTCCTCGTTTTTCCTAGCCAAGGCCTCAATATCAATCCCAGTGCTCCCAAATTCTGCCAGTCTCTCTATTCATTCCACCAGAAACATGCTGTCTCTAAACCCTCCCTGTCTCAATGCTAAAAGCCTCCCACTTGCCAGACATCTTCTTACCTGCAAACAGCCTGTCTGAGTCAACTTTTGCATGATCCTGTCAAACGTCTTCATAATTTGCCTTGCTCCAGTTTAGGACTTTAACTCATGAACTAGTCCTATCTTTTTCCATAACTATTTAAAAAATAATCAAATTATGGTTATTGGTCCCAAACTACTCTCCCACTTACACTTATTCATATATCTTACTTCATTCCCAAAAGGAGGTGCAGTGCTTCCCGCTCTCTAGTAGGGGTATCTACATATTGTTGGAGAAAACTCTCCCAGATAAATTTAACAAATTCCACCCCATCCAGCCTCTTTGCACAAGGGCATTCCTAACCAATATGAGCGACATTAAAATCACCTTCCATTACAACCCTTTTATTCTTACAGATATCTGTAATCTCCACATGTTTTGCCTATCTAATTCCCTCAAACTGTTGGGGGTTGACGTGGGTTATAATAGAACCACATCAAAGTGATCATACCCGCTCCCAGAAAGAAAATCAGAAATATTCTTAACTGAAGAAGTTCAGCACCATTTGGGACAAAGCAGCCTGCATAATTCGTACTATACCCTCTTAACTTCATTATTCATTCTCTCCACTCATCAATGCACTAGGCCACTCCTACACTGCTTCCAAAACCTGGCCCATGAAGATAAAGGCAGCAGGCATGAAGCAATACCACGTGTCATCCTCACTTAGAAAAATATCATCCTTAATGTCCTAAATCTACGCTAGCATAGCATGACTATTACAGTTCAGGGCATTAGAGTTCAATTGCAGCACCATCTGCATGAATGTCTTTCCCGTGAAGTAACACACATCAAAGTTGCTGGTAAACGCAGCAAGCCAGGCAGCATCTCTAGGAAGAGGTACAGTCGACGTTTCAGGCTGAGACCCTTCGTCAGGACTAACTGAAGGAACAGTTAGTAAGAGATTTCTTTACTAACTCTTCCTTCAGTTAGTCCTGACGAAGGATCTCGGCCTGAAACGTTGACTGTAATTCTTCCTAGAGATGCTGCCTGGCCTGCTGCGTTCACCAGCAACTTTGATGTGTGTTGCTTGAATTTCCAGCATCTGCAGAATTCCTCTTGTTTCCCGTGAAGTATGTGGGTTTCCTCTGGGTATTCAGTTTCCTCCCACGTTCCACAGATTAATAGGTTAATTGGTCATTGTAAATTGCCCTGTAATTAGGCTAGGGTTAAATAGGTGTGTTGTTGGGCGGCACGGCTCATTAGGCTGGATGGGCCTGTTCTGCGCTGTATCTGTAAAAAGAATAATAATTCCACTTCAGATACTATGGAAGTATCTTCAGCAGGCGGCCTGCAGCAGCTTGCAGGTATTCTTACCGCCATCTTCTAAAACCATTTAAGGATGGAACACATACACTGAAAATTTTACAAACTAGAAAATATTCCACTGTTATTTGGGTGGAATTCCAGGATTTAGACCATTAGATAGCAGCAGTAGCATGCCTTTGTAGGTCAGGATAGTATGCGAGCTGGAAAACTCACTGGTGTTTCGATGTCTGATATCACTAATTCATCCTAAAAAAAATCATTTCACATTAAAGACTCACCTTCAGGTAAACTGATTTTATATTACAAAAATAATCTTTAAAAAAATACATACACCATTTCCTTGCTAGATTGCAACACTGTGGAAAATTCAAAAATAAAACATATGATATCACAACCAAAAAACATCAAAATTAATTTTGGGAGTTTGTTTCAAGTTCTCCAAAGGAGTGCCTCTGGGACACACCCAGTAGTGCATGCAGAGTCTATTTCTGGCAAAATATTTCTGAAGATTGTAGGTTTAGAATTGCACAATATTTTGCAAAGACTGGTTCATTTTGTTAAATCTGTGCCAGAAAGAAAAACAGAAATACTCTTGACTTAGTAAGTGCCATTCCAACTTAAAATACTCTCTATCATTCAGCAGAAAATAATATGGCTGACGGGCACTCTATCTCCCACCTTCAATATTTATTCCCTTCAATAATGCAATATGGCTGTGGCATTATCTACAAGGTGCATAGCAACCCTTGTGATTGCACCTTTGAAACCTGCAACATTTACCACCTTAAAGGATAAAGGAAGCCACAAAATGTTCAATCTCAAGTCCAAATATTTGTGAGCACTCACTATCACTGATTCAAAGCGCTACCCCTCATTTTTTACAGTTTTAAATCTTTCTTGTTGCAATTTTGCACCTCACATCCAACAGTGGAATGGACCCAGTCTTCTGAATTTTTGGAAAACTGATCAGCCTATGACAACTACAATTTAGAACCACAGTTACCTAAACTCCAGCAGTTACTCTGTGGTACACAGATGACAACTGTGTTTGAGTATGCGCAGCTGGCAACTCCAATCCAATGTAGCTTCATTCACCATAGTATGTGGAAGGATGGACCTTGAACTTCACATTTGAAAGATGAAGATCCTTTGTCCCCAATACGTTACTCATTTCTTTTACTTCCTTCCTTGCATGGGACCCTCGGACCATCAGTATTTTGCGGAAGATTTTTATGTCTCTTTCTTTAATCTAGCGTTATTTTTTCCATTCACATACTAAGTCCTGTCACTGTTGAGGATGCTGATGTTCTCAGAGCCTTCCACTCCTGTTATCTGTCCAAATGTATGCTGCTGTTCACAAATGGATGTGACAAGACACAGAGCCTAATTTGTACAGATAATCTGCACATTCTACTGTATGTCACACTCACAGTTCAGCATACATGTTGTCCTGGGTTGTAGTTTCACCATGCGCTTTATTTGCAGGCGTTGCTTCTAGTTTTCTCATATGTCAATCATATTTTTGAACTACACTCCTAATCTGTGAAATTCAATATAGGTTTCCCCCGCCATCCGAAGGTAGAGCGTTCCTATGAAACGGTTTGTTAGCCGAAATGTTGTGAAGCGAAGAAGCAATTACCATTTATTTATATGGGAAAATTTTGTGAGCGTTCGCAGACCCAAAAATAACCTACCAAATCATGCCAAATAACACATAAAACCTAAAATAACAGTAACATATAACAAAAGCAGGAATGATATGATAAATACACAGCCTATATAAAGTAGAAATACTTCTCTACGATTGTCTGCACAGATCTCTGTAGCGAAAATCTCACGCAAGTGCTCTCGGCAAAAAATCTCATGCAAGCGCTGTTGGCATAAATGGGCTCTCCAGTAACCTTTAAACTATGAAGTTGCCAAATCTACCAAATAACATGTAAAAATGCACAGCCTATATAAAGTAGAAATAATGTATGTACAGTGTAGTATCACTTACCAGAATTGGGAAAACAGAACCGAGCACACTGATGGATGGTGTGTTAGACTGAGTCGTTGCAGGCTGGGTGGTGCAGTGGCCCCCACCCTCCAGGCTGCTGACCCGATACACTGCCGCGAAGAACGCAGGGGTCCAAGGGTAGCCGGGATGCACACAGCACATCGTTAAGAAAAAAAGTCGAAATAAACATGCTAATTAATTAGGTGCTGCCCGGCACATAAATGTCGGTGCAGATCAGAGGCGATTGCCGATTGCATTGCCTCTGATCTGGGCCGACAATTACGTGCTAGGCGGCACGTAATTAATTAGCATGTTTATTTCGGCTTTTTTCTTCAAGATGTGCTGTGTGCCTCCCGGCTATCGCTGTGTTCTTTGCGAATCGATACAGTATCTGTCCAGGGCCCGGGTGTTGGGGTGGTGATCGTCGATCAGGGCAGGCAGCTCATCTTCTCCTATGACTGCCCACCTCAATGTCGAAGGTCGAGGTTCGTCGTCTGCTGTGGCTGATGTGGAAGGCTTGCTTGACTGCTGAGCCTCGCGCATTTTTCTATTATACAGTTGTTTGTAAGCACTCAAACCATCCTGCAAATATCCCCTAAACCGATGTACCCTTTCAAAATTAAAGTCGTACTTTATCATTGCAGCGAAAATCTCACGCAGTTGCTTCACTTTCTGCATTCGGTTTCGATTGTTATCCTTTCCTCTTCCAATTGCATCAGCTCTTCATCTATCAGTTCTTGGTCATGGGATGCCAAAACCTCTTCAACATCATCTTCATCAACTTCCACAAGCCAAACTCACTTTGTCCTTGCTTCGTTCACCATGATCGAAAAGCTTAATTATGTCTAGTTTTACGCTAAGTGTAACACCCTTACTCTTTCAGGCTTTTCCGACACCTTAGAACTCATCTTGCTAACGGCTGCTCAATGCAATGTGTTTAAGCAATGCCGTTCCGAATCCAGGGCGGAGCGGCTGCTCGGGGCGCGCGCTGCCTTTTATCACGCACTGATTTTTTCGTGTGCTAATTTTTTATCACGCGCTGCCTTTCTTCGTAACAGTGAAAACACCTTCTCAAAGCGAAAACAGGGTACTAATGTAGTTCTTTCGTAACAGTGAGGTTTCGTAAAGCGAATGTTCGAAAAGCGGGGGACACCTATACCTAAGGCTACAAGGGATGCAGAATAAGCTGACACTTTTAAATGCCAGCTCAAAACCTATTTATTCAACCTTCTTTTTAATTAATATCTTTTTGTCTTTTATTTTCAGGTGTCTTTTTATACTTAATTTTTATGGTTGTACTTTTATCCCATTGTAAAACATTTTAAACTAGATGATCCGTATGAAAATTGGTCTATAAATAAAGTTACTATTATATATTAAATGTAGAGGTTTGTAGATAAATACAGATATTAAAGAATAGTGCATAAAGCTCTTCAGAACTGATTACCCAAAATTCCTGATGATCATGAACAAATTTTGTCTCCAACATCAACTTCCCTTAGTTCCCATGGGCTTTTAGTGTTTTGGACATTGTGCAATTTGGAATTTGCTAAAAATCCACATTTTGGTGTCAATTCACAAGGTTTCATTATAATTACATCTTTAAGGAGACACGCCATTAGTACATAATTTTTATTTGTTTTAATAACAGGATCCCCACTCATTGACATTTTCACCAACCATTTATCAATTCTCATATTGCTGTGGATGCAACATGAGCAAATGTCAATGATAAAATTGATCACTGTCTTCAAATGAGGCAGCACCAACTTTGGTTGATAAGGATAAGGATATTTGAAGATTAAAAGATCAGACTCAGCTCAAAGTTTGTAGTCTTCTTGGATGCACCTTGCAGCACTGGAAAGGCATCACCATTGTCTCCTCAAAAAAAAGCAACACACAGAAAAGGCTAGAGGAACTCAAGTCAGATAGCAACTATTTCTTGTTGAAACCCTTCAATCAGGACAGGTCTTGGTGAAGGATCACGGCCAGAAACATTGACTGTTCATTTACCCCCACAGATGCTGCCTGACCTCCTAAATTCCTCCAGCATTTTGTGTGTGTTGCTCCAGATAGCTGAGCAGGCCTGGGAACCCAAGCATCCATGGGTCAAGTTCTAGCTCAGGCCCAGATCCAGATCCAACCCGTAGTTATTCAGGTTCCTCTCTTTCCTGGGCGAGCCTAGATCTTTCACCCTACCCCCACCCCCCGCCCCGATTCTGCCCCCTCCTCTCCCGAGGAGATTCCTCTGCAGCTGTCCCTCCTACACCTAGACTCGGACCCACCACGGCACAGAAAATCCTCAACCGAATATCCAATTCACATTCCTCCCAACACCAACTACACCTCCTCACATTACCGGGGCTACGTCCTCACCACCCCCCCCCCCCCCACCCTCATCTCCCTGACCGCAGCTTCTAGGACCCTGTCTCCCACACTCACATGTCCTGTGGAGTCGAACAGGCTTTCGGTAGATGCTGGGCTCTCATAGTCCAAATAGGGGTTTTTGAAGAACCGCGAATCCATCCCTCGATCAGTTTGATGGGGCCTTAAACTCCAATCAAGCTCGGGTTTCGCACAGTGCAGACGACCCACTAGGCCTCGGTAACCACAGCAACCAGCTCCAACCGCCCAAAGCGCCAACCAACCAGATTGTCGATCACATGACGGTCCCGCCCACCGCTGGGCAGTCACAAATGACCCACCCCTTAGTCTCCGCCAGCTGCCTATCAAAAGGCGCGGTCGTTTGTTAACCACAGGGATTATAGGCAGAATTTACTGTCAGTCACAGCAATACCACAGCCCTGTCGGCGCTACGAAACAACTGTCAGAAAATTGGTGGAAGAACCGCTACAGGCTGGAGAAAATCTGCAGATGCTGGAAATCCAAGCGACACACACAAAATGCTCGAGGAACTCAGCAGGCTAGGCAGTATCTACCCTTATTTTATCACGGCTATCAGCTGTCGCGGCAGAGCAGGTGATGTGCTGCATATGGTAACTTTTGGAAACCATAGGGACCCATCGTGCAAGGCGGAGAAAAGAAGGGAATATGTCTATAATGAATCTTTGCAATTCACTAGCGAGGTAGGGTGTGATGCTGAGTTGACAAATATGTTCAGGGCACTGAACATACTTCCATTATGTCCCCAATCATCCTGTTTCTTTCCCCTCTTCCACCTAAACCATCCGCCCATCACTCACACAACTCCTCCCTCTGATTCCCTTCACCACCTCCCTCCCTTGATTCCATGCTCCATCTGCCTTTCCATTGTCTGTAGTCCCTTGGAAACAAAAGAGACTGCAGATGCTAGAAATCTGGAGCAACACCCCAAGGAGCTAGAGAAATTCATTGGGTCAAGCAGCATCTAAGCGGAGAAATGAACAGTCAGTGTTTCGGGTCAGGACCAGTCACAGATCACACCTGATATTACTCCCATTGTCCCCCTCCCCCACCTGCCAATCACCCCTCTTCACCTGCAAAGTTTTGTTCCACCCTTTCTTGACACCTTTTGGTACTGCCTAATTACATCTTCCATTGCAGTCCAAGTGAAGGGTCCTGATCCAAAAAAAATTGTCTAATTCCCTTCATAGATGCTACCTGACCGCTGAGTTCCCCCAATTTCTTTGTGTATGTGCACCCTTTATACCATTATTTCCACTCTCCCCTCTTCCATCTGCCTCCTCACCTGAATCCACCTATAGACTGTCAGCTTCATGCCTTCCCTACACTTCTTTATAATGGCCATCTCCCCTCTATCTTTCAGTCCAGAAAAAGGGTTTTGACTAGAAGTGTAAGCTGTTCATTTCTTTCCACAGATGCTGCCTGATCTGCTGAGTTCCTCAAGCTTTTTGTGTGCGCTCTATATTAGAAACCATAGAAAAACTACAGCACAGAAACGAGCCTTTTGGCCCTTCTTGGCTGTTCCGAACCATTTTCTGCCTAGTCCCACTGACCTGTACACGGACCATATCCCTCCATACACCTCCATTACATGTATCTGTCCAATTTATTCTTACATGTTAAAAAAGAACACGCATTTACCACCTCATCTGGCTGCTCATTCCACACTCCCACTACGCTCTGTGTGAAAAAGCCCCCCTTAATGTTTCCTTTAAACTTTTCCCCCTTCACCCTTAACCCATGTCCTCTGGTTTTTTTCTCCCCCTGCCTAAGTGGAAAAAGCCTGTTTGCATTCACTCTATCTATACCCATCGTAATTTTATATACCTATATCAAATCTCCCCTCATTCTTCTACACTCCAGGGAATAAAGTCCTAACCTATTCAACCTTTCTTTGTAACTGAGTTTCTCAAGTCCCGGCCAACATCCTTGTAAACCTTCTCTGCACTCTTTCAACCTTATTGATATCCTTCCTGTAATTTGGTGACCAAAACTGAACACAATACTCCAGATTCGGCCTCACCAATGCCTTATACAACCTCCTCATAACATTCCAGCTCTTATACTCAATACTTTGATTAGTAAAGGCCAATGTACCAAAAGCTCTCTTTACGACCCTATCTACCTGTGACGCCACTTTTAGGGAATTTTGTATCTTTATTCCCAGATCCCTCTGTTCTACTGCACTCCTCAGTGCCTTACCATTTACCCTGTATGTTCTAACTTGGTTTGCCCTTCCAAAGTGCAATACCTCACACTTGTTTGTATTAAACTCCATCTGCCACTTTTCAGCCCATTTTTCCAGCTGATCCAAATCCCTCTGCAAGCTTTGAAAACCTTCCTCACTGTCCACTACACCTCCAATCTTTGTATCATCAGCAAATTTGCTGATCCAGTTTACTACATTATCATCCAGATCATTGACATAGATGGCAAATAACAATGGACTCAGCACTGATCCCTATGGCACACCACTAGTCACAGGCCTCCACTCTGAGAAGCAATCCTCTACTACCACTCTTTGGCTTCTTCCATTGAGCCAATGTCTAATCTAATTTACCACATCTCCATGTATACCTAGCGACTGAATTTTCCTGACTAACCTCCCATGCGGGACTTTGTCATTCAGCAAAAAAGGTTGATGGATTTTTGAATATTATGAGAATCAAGAGTCATGGGGCTTCTGCTAGAAAATTATGCTAATGTAAAAAAAGAGATGTGCTTTTATTGGATAGCAAATAAGATGAGGGGCTGGCAGTCTAATAATAATGAGTCCAGCATTATTTGTGCTCATGATGGTGTGTGATGCAGGCGTCTTTGCTATCTGAGAGGATGTTATAATCGAGCAGATGCCAATGCTTGGGCTGGGAGTGTAAATGTATGTTGGTAATGTATTGTGCTACTGCTGCAAAAATGAGTATCATGGCATTTATACCTGCGAGTGTATGCTTATGACAATAAACTTGAACTTTAGTGATCTGTAACATCTTTTGTGAAAAAAGTAGGATGGTTGTGCTCCAAACTTTATTGCCTTCAGACTATAAGGTTAACACAAGACAAGGGAAAATGTGGAGCACTTCCCAAATTTTGGGAACCTTCACTCAATGGAGGCAGACACTCATTGTGCAATTCATTACCAACTTCAGTACACCAGCACAGCCTTCATTCAATTAAGGAAAATGATGTTTCAAGATCAAGACCACAAACATGACACAAAACCTAGGCATCAGTGCAGGTGTTGCATTTTCACAAAGAAACCTTGAACTTATTTCTCTATGTGGTGATCCCTGTCCTCTTCTTGAAATGGGGCTACCTACAGTTGACATCTCAAGTCACAGGAAAAATACCATAAGACCATAATATATAGCAGCAGAATTAGGCCATTCAGCCCATCATGCCTGCAACTCCATTCCATCATGGCTGTTATATTATCCCTCTCAATCCCATTCTCCTGCCTTCTCCCCGTAACCTATGGTGTCCTTACTAATAAAGAATCTATCAACTTCTGCTTCAAATATATACCCAATGACTTGGCCTCCACAGCTGTATCTGGCAATGAATTCCACATGTTCATCAGCCTCTGGGTAAATAAATTGTTTCTCATCTCTATCCTAAAGAGATGTCCTTGTATTCTGAGTTGGTGGCCTCAGTTCTAGATTTCCCCACTGTAAGAAACATCCCATCTGTGTCCACACTATCTAGAACTTTCAATATTCAATAGATTTAGTGGCGTGAATAGTTCAGAAACAGCTGATCTCCTGGGATTTTCACATAGGACCGTCTCTAGAATTTACAGAGAATGGTGTGTGACAAAGAGCATCCAACAAGCATCAGTTTTGTGGACAAAAAAGCCTCGTTAATGAGAGAGGTCAGAGGAGAATGGCTAGACTGTTTCAAACGGACAGGAAGGTGACAGTAACTCAAATAAATGTGTTACAATAGTGGTGTACAGAAGAGCATCTCTGAATGCACAATATGTCAAACTTTGAAGTAGATGGGCTACAACAGCAGAAGACCATGATAATACACTCAACGGCCACTTTATTACATACAGGAAATAGAGGGGCCACTGAGTACGTTCAACATCACAGTCCTGAACCAGGTTCTCTATTCTGAGCTCCATCTTGGGAAGAGGTTATCAGATAAACAAAGAAAACAGTTCAAGTCTTCCTTGAGGAAATGCAACATTTCCACTGATGCCTCGGAATGTCTCGCTATGGTCCTTGAAAGAGGAAGAGGAGCATTCAGGATGGTATTGAGATCCTCGAGTTAATACACTGGAAACACATGTATCAGTGGTGGGTGGAGAACACCTCCCAATCTGCCTTCGGACAATCTGTGGAAGAGTGTCTGGTTCCTATATCAACTTTATTAACCATCTCAGAACCCAGGAGACTGGAATGGAGGCAAGTCATCTTCAGCAGCGAAGCACAGCCTGAAAAGAGGAAGCAGCTCTTGGTGAGCGGGGAGGGGAAGCAGCGTACTTCAGTCACTTCAGACCGGGAACGGCTGAGAAGAGCACAAAGGCTGGTTTAGAATGTTTCTATGTAGAGCAGTGTGACACAGGGACAGGTCCTTCTTGCCCACAATCTGTGTGCGGAACACAAACCAAATTCATCTAAGTTAGTCCTGACGAAGGGTCTCGGCCTGAAACGTCGACTGCACCTCTTCCTACAGATGCTTCCTGGCCTGCTGCGTTCACCAGCAACTTTGATGTGTGTTGCTTGAATTTCCAGCATCTGCAGAATTCCTGTTGTTTGCGTCCAAATTCATCTAAGTTTCTTCTGCCTGCACATGACCTTTATCCCTCTGCACTGTGTATTTTAGGTGTTAATCTAACAATCTCTGAAACACCACTATCATATCTCTTTCTAACACCACCCCTGGCTGCCCATTCCAGGCACCCACCACTTTTTAT
Source organism: Mobula hypostoma (assembly GCF_963921235.1). Lineage (NCBI taxonomy): Eukaryota > Metazoa > Chordata > Chondrichthyes > Myliobatiformes > Myliobatidae > Mobula > Mobula hypostoma. The sequence continues at coordinate 114,595,503 of NC_086102.1, read as the reverse complement.
ATAAAAGAACTTGCACCACACATCTCCTTTAAGCTTTCATGTCCTCTAGCACTTGACATTTCTACCTAAGAGAAAGAATTCTGATATTCCCCCGTTGCTTTTGTAGTGTTTGCAATATTTCTGTAATATTGTAAAGATATTGTTTGATTGAGCATCCTTTGTTTCTTTACATAATACATTATGGGTAATATGGAAGAAGTATGTAAATGGTACAAGTTATTATGCCATCATGTAATATGTGAGTGCCTCATTAAAAAAAGGAAAGAAAAATTAAGGAGATAAGTAGCCCAGCTCCTGTATTTTTCTTTCAATTAGTTTCTGGAATTACAAAACACAACAGTGGCAATGAGGAAGTTTTAAAAGAAATCCAAGGCGATCACCTACCTGTTGAAGTGCAGCAGGTTTTTCTCCAATAGCAGAGCGAGAGAGAGCCATTCAAATGTTTAAAAAGTACAGCACATTTTTCTTCAGAAGTGGAGGGAAATGTTTGAGTTTAAAAAAAAGTGCAACACTTTTGAGAGAGACATTCGAGTTTAAAAATAGGTAGAAAATGGACTAAATTAACAAGCAATGAGTATAACCATGGGTTCATAATCAGTGAGTATCAGGTAATAAATAAATAGATAGATAGATAAACAAACAAACAAACAAGCAAGCAGAAATGGCTGGCTACATCAGAAAAATAGACACATTTGGTTGTATAACAGATAACTGGATTACGTATATTGAATGAATTAAGCAGTGTTTTGAAGCAAATGAAACGTGATTAAAAACAAGTGCTTGTGTTGCTGAGTGCAATAGGTGGAAAAGCGTATAGTGTGCTTAGAGGTTTAACAGCTCCATCAAACCAGCCAGAATGAGCTTTGCTGATATTGTGAATGTAATGCAGGAACATTTAGAACCAAAACCGTTATTGATGGCAGAACACTTTAGATTTCATATGAGGAATCAAAAGGAAGGGGAGTCCATTTCAGTTTATGTGGTTGAATAGAAGAAATTGTATGAGCATTGGCAGTTCAGTGATGGGCTTAATGATGCACTAAGAGATCATTTAGTTTGTGGAACCTTACAAGAGCGCTTTCCAAAATGACTCCTAACTGAAGCACAACTCAGATTTAAAAGAGCAGTTGAAATTGTTGTATCAATGGAAACAGCAGCCAGAAACACAATTGAGATGCAATCAGGAATGAAAGTGAGCGTGACCAAAATTGCAATGTCCAAACAAAAACTGACCTGGCTGGACAAATTGTGTTACCATTATGGCAGGGGCTCGTGTACACCAGACCAATGGAGTTTAAAGGTGAAATCTGCAGAAAATGCAACAAAGTAGGATACATATAAAGAGCATGTCGGACAGACAAAGGTAAATAGACTGTACAGAGAAGAGAAAAAGATAAAAAGTCAAGTTTCAGTTTCAATAAGAGCACTATTATGCCAGCTGTGACGAAACATCTGATAATTATGAGAATGAAGAAGGACTGAGTAGCCTTGAGAAAATTAACAAGTGATGAACAATATGGCTTACACCAGAAGTGAATGGCAAATCAATTAAAATGGAATTGGATACTGGATCAGCTGTTTCAGCCATTTCACAAAATGTATTTGAATGGAATTTCAAAGGTACGGAACTGAATCCTGCAAATATCTAACTAAGAACCTATACTGGAGGAAAGATAACTCCTGTAGGATTGACATTCTTAATAATGAAATACAACAACCAACAAGCCAAATTGGGCTTGTTCGTGGTAAAAACAGGAGAATCAGCATTGAGAGGCTTGATTGGCGATCCATCCATTATTTGCATGCCACATCCCTTACAATACAGTCAACTGAAAGAGAATTAAGAAAGGTGCTGGACGATGCCATAGCAGTATTCAAGGATGGCTTTGGAAAACAAACATATCAAGGGTAAAATAGTGTTAAATGAAAACACCACATCCAAGTTTTACAAAGTCTCTCTGGATCTATATAACATCTGTGATAAAGTAGCCAGTGAGCTCTATCGCATGAAGGTGAAGGAATTCTTTCTAATGTTGTGTGGACCCTGTGGACAACACCAGTTGTCCTAATAGCCAAGAAGGATGGGTCTGTTAGGATTTGTGATGACTTTAAAGTCACCATCAACCCATGTCTGAAAGTAGATCAATACCCTCTGCCCAGAATAGAGGATATCTTTGCAAACCTTTCTGGGTTTATGATATGATTATGAGGACATGCAGTCTCCTTTTATTGTCATTTAGTAATGCATGCATTAAGAAATGATAAAAATGATTTTCCAGAATGATATCACGAAAACACATGACAAACCGACTTAAAAACTAACAAAAACCACATAATTATAACATATAGTTACAACAGTGCAAAGCAATACTGTAATTTGATAAGAACAGACCATGACACAGTAAAAGTCTCAGAGTCTCTCAAAGTCCCATCATCTCACGCAGACGGTAAACCCCCAGCGCCGCCAACTTGCCGATGCAGCATCCCAGAAGCATCCGACCACAGTCCGACTCCGAGTCCGTCTGAAAAACTCCGAACCTCTGACCACCTCCCGACACCTACGTACTGAGCACCATCTTTGCCAAGTGTTTCGACCCCGGCCCCAGCAACAGGCGATACGCAAAGCCGAGGATTTGGGGCCTACGTCTCCGGAGATTCTCGATCGCACAGTAGCAGCGGCAGTGAAACAGGCATTTCAGAAGTTGCTCCAGATGTTCCTCTGCGCTTTCACAGCTGTCCCCATCAAATCCGGATTGATGCACGGCCTCCCTAAACACATATCGATATTCATTCAGAACGGCTGCGTGTGCTGCGTCACGTTGCCATCTCTATTCGTAGCCTACCTACGAATAGAGATGGAGGAAGAGTCCAAAGTCATAAACACTCTTAAAGGCTTCATCGCTATAATAGGCTTACTTTTTGCAATAGCATCTGCACTCCAGCAGAAAGCTATGAACCAGGGGCTTCAAGGTTGCCCAGGTACTCAGTGGTACCTAGACCAGATAATTGTTTACAGTGAGTACGATAAGGAGCATTTCGAAAGTCTCAAGAAGTGTAAAAAATTTTAGACAATTATGGGCACAATGTGACAAGTGTGAATTCTTTAAACCAAGTATCACTTACTGTGGTCACACAATTGACTGACAAGATCAAAGCAGTGGTGGATGCTTCGGGGCCAAAGGAAGTGTCACAGTTGCTGTCCTTTTTAGGATTTGTCAATTAATATAACAGGTTTCCTGCCAAACCTGGCTACTATGCTCCACCTCTTGAACTCATTACTACACATCAGGAAGAAATGGCAATGGACAAAGCAGTGTGAAGTGGCTTTCCAAAAGGTAAAGGAAATTATGATGTCAGACACTGTACTCACACATCATGATCCATTTCATCCTGTGAATTTTGCATGTGACGCCTTGCATAAAGGTATACATGAAGTTATGTTACAGGTTATGAGTGATGGAAGTTAACAGCCTTTGCATCACATTCCCTTACTGCTGCAGAGAGAAAAATTGTGCACAGATTGACAGAGGGGCCTTGAGTCTGTTTTGGGGTGTACAACATTTCAACCAGTACTTGTATGGGAGAGGGTTTAACATCATTACTGATCAACCAATAGTGTCTACTTTGAATCCACAGAAGGGTGTTCCACTAACAGCAGTGGCATGAATGTATAGATGGGCTCTGTTTCTTGGAGGGCACAATTACAGGACTGAATTCAAGAGGACAACTAATGGACAAACAAGAGGAAGTCTGCAGATGCTGGAAATCCGAGCAACTCACCCAGAGTGCTAGAGGAACTCAGTAGGCCAGGCAGCATCCATGGAAAATAGTAGTCGATGTTTCAGGCTGAAACCCTTTGGCAGGACTGGAGAAAAGAAGCTGAAGAGTAGATTGAAAGGTGGAGGGAGGGGAGAGAGAAACGCCAGACGATAAGTGAAACTTGGAGGGGGAGGAATGAAGCAAAGAACTAGGAAGTTGATTGGTGAAAGAAACAGAAGGCCACGGAAGTGTCAGTACCTTCAGTTGAACTGTCTTTTTGTGAGTTTCCCCCTAGCCGTCAGTCTGTGGTTTTGTATTGTCATGTGCTCCTGTCCCCACTCCTGCTCTACTCTGGCCCCTGTATCACTGAGTACTCCGTTTCTCATCTGTTTCTCATTATTACCTGTTTGCTGCCACCTATGCCTCATTGTGCTCCACTTATTATCTGTCTCTCTGTTTATTGCTCCGTGTATTTCAGTCCTCTGTTTACACCTGTTTGTTGTCAGATTGTGCCAGTGAGTTTTCCTGAGCCTTTCCAGCATTCGTACCTGTACTCCGTCCATCTGAATATCAACTCTGCCTGTTTCCCGATTCTGGTTTTTGGATTTCTCAGGATGTTTTGATCTCTGCCTGAACTTTAACGCTGACTTTGTTTGCACTTTGGGATTTTTTACTCAATTAATATCACTGTGTGCACAGTACTGGGTCTGCGATTGGATCCCTGCTCCAGCGTCCTGGCAGGAAGAAAGAAAAAAGGGGGGAAGAGCACCAGAGGGAGGTGATGGTGGCCAAGGAGATAACATGAGAGATGAGAAATGGTGAAGGTGGTGGGGGGAGGTGGAGGCATTACCGGAAGTTTGAGAAATCGATTTTCATTCTATCAGGTTGGAGGCTACCCAAACAGAATACAAGATGTTGCTCCTCCAACCTAAGTGTGGCCTTATCCCAACAGAAGGAGGCCATGGATGGACATATGGGAAGTGGAATTAAAATGGGTGGCCACTGACAGAACTAATTATGGAAATGCTGATGGATTGTCTGGTTTACTCTTGGAAAAAAGAAATACCTGAAAATTTTACAAAAGGGGACACTCCTCTAGATATATTCTCCCTAATGCAAATCAAAAGTTTCCCTATTATAATAGAGATGATCCAAAGGGAAACCAGTGAAAAAAAAACCCTCACTGTTTCAGGTCTACATGCCCACCCAAAATGGCTGCAATGTGCAACAGAAATTCCAGATTCCCCCAGTGCCGGGATGAACTTACCCTTGACAGGGGTTTCTTTATGTGGCAATTTATAGTTGTTGTACCATCTAAACTGAGAGCTAAAGTGTTGGTTGAGCTACATGCTGGTCATCTAGGTGTGGTCAAAAATAAAACTGTTGGCTCAAGGCTTTGTCAGGTGGCAAAGGGTAGATCAGTAGATCAAACAGCTTGCCATGCACTGTTTGGGATGCCAACACGTCCAGAAGGTGCTAAGAGCAGCACCTCTCCATCCCTGGGAATGGCCCACATTGCCCTTGCAGAGGATTCATGTGGATTTTGCTGGACCATTCTCAAGAACACATTTCTTGGTAGTAGTGGATGCAGCTACAAAATGGCCAGAAATGTTTCCAATAGACTCCACTACAGCTTCACACACTGTTGATGGTTTGAGAAAGCTCTTCTGAAGGACTGGTGTTCTAGAACACTTAGTCAGTGACAATGGACCGCAGTTTGTTACAAAACAATTTAAGTCATTCCTGAAAAGTAATAGAATAACACATATTACATCTGCACCATACTACCCTGCTACAAAGATTTGACCAGGGTCTAAAGAACACACTGTGAGCAATGTTGGTAGAACACACTACAGTGACACTGAATCAGAAGCTCATCAATTTCCTTCTTGCATATCACAATGCAGCTCACTCCACAACCAACAACTGACCGGATATGCTGCTCCTGGATCATCCCTTACACCCACACTTGGATCTCCTCAAATTCAATCTCAGAAGAACTATACAGGACAAACAGGTGAGACAAATTGAGTGCTCCCCAAGCAAAGAGGTTTACTGTTTCACTCTTGGACAAGTAGTCCTGGTGAGGGACGACATAGATGATCAGAAGTGTGTACTTGGAAAGATTAAGGACAGACTGGATCACACTCCTACACATGGAGATTGCATCTGATGTCATCTGGAGGCGACAGCTCGATCAGTTGATAAGAGCAGAGGCTCTTTTATATACATATGATGACCAGAGAGCAATACATTATGTATTTGAGTTGAGTTGCATTCTATATTGAGTTGGAGTTTATAGCCTAGCAGGAAGGAGTGGAGTGCCTTCAATATTTGAGTAATATTGTAAATATATTGTTTGATTAATCATTCTTTGTATGTTTACATAATTCATTTTCAGGAGTATGTGAATGGCATATGCCATTAATGTAATCTTTATTAATGCATCATAGAACCCATCCTATCCTATTGCATCAGGTCTTAGTAATGGATCTGCTCTGTTCAAAACTGCAAGAAACTGCAGAGAGATGTGGACAAAGCACACTGTGTCTACACTTCTCACTGCCTTGGTAAAGCAGCCAACAAAATCAAAGACCCCTGCTACCCCAACCGTTTTCTGTTCTCCCCCAGCCTATTGAGTAGAAGATACAAAAACTTTAAAACACATACCACAAGGACAGTTTCTCTCCAGCTGATAAAAGATTCTTGAATGGACCTCTTGTGTGGACAAGGATGAGCTCTTGATCTCCCAATCTACTTAATTGTGGCCCCTGCACCTTTTTGTCTACCTGCATAACACTTTCTCTGTGATTGTAACTGTAAAACCATGTATGTTATTGCTTTTCCCTTTATACTACCTTAGCATTCTTATGTTTTGGAATCATCTGACTAGATGGCATACAAAACACAGTTTGTCTCTGTATCTTGGTACGTGTGACAATAATAAAATAATTACCAGTTAATGTAAAGCATTCTTCTGAATACATACCATTCCCATGAAGATTCCAGTATTACCTGTTCTGTCTCTGCTCATTTTGTTTCTATTTTATTCATTTATTTAGTGAAACAGCGCAGAACAGCTCCTTCTGGTCCAAAGAGTCACGCCACCCAGCAACCCACCTACTTACTGTGGACTGATGGACACTCAGGTCTTTAGAAATGCTTTTGTAGCCTTTTCCATCTTCATGCATCTCTACAATTCTTCTTCTAAGGTCCTCTAAAAGTTACTTTGATCAATGCATGGTGCACATAAACAGATCTTTATTGAGAAGAGCAGGCTCTGTCAGTAACCTGACTTTCTGTGTCTTTTTTATAGGGCAGGGCACCTCTGCAAGCCTCATCTCCAATCTCATCTTGATTGGAACATCTTGAAATAACTCTTGTAGAAGGCGTTACCCCAGATACCTTTTCCAACAAATACAGTATATGTAATATTTGGTCATTTTTCTCAATAAATAAATAAACAACTATAATGTTTTCGTGTTATTTATTAAATTGGGTTCTCTTTATCTAGTTTTAGGATTTACTTGTAGATCTGATCACATTTTAGGTCGTATTTATGCAGAAACAGAGTTCCCAAACTTTCCAGCACCACTGTATAACAGTAGAGAACAGGACAGGCCCTTCAGCTATTGATGTTGTGTTAACTTTTTAAACTACTTCATGATCAATCTAACCTTTCCCTGCTACACAGCCTTTCAAAGTGAGTTCAGGGAGTTAGATGCTAACTTAAAGGGCAGGACCTCCAGGGTTGTGATCTCAGGATTGCTACCCATGCCATGTGCTCGTGAGGCCAGAACTAAGAAGATTATACAGTTTAACCCATGGCTAAGGAGTTGGTGTAGGAGGGAGGGCATAAGATTTTTGGATCATTGGGCTCTCTTCCAGGGTAGGTGGGACCTGTACAGAAGAGACGGTTTTCACCTGAACTGGAGGGGGGGACTAATAGCTTAGTGGTGTTTATTAATGTTGCACGGTGGGGGAGGGGCACAGAGGAAGGCGGGTATTAATGGGGGTTTGAACTATAAAGCACGGGGGAGGGAACCAGAGTACCAGAACAGATAGTGGAGAGGTTGTGGAGACAGATTTTGTTAAGACCTCAGACAAAGTAAGGAATCAAAAGTTTGAGCATGGTGCAAATAATGTTCTGAGCTGTGTATATTTCAGTGCAAGTATTGTCAGAAATGCAGAAGAGCTCAGGATACCTTTTGTGCTACCTTAGTGCACTGATGTGATGAAATGATCTATATGGATGGCATGCAGAACAATGTGTTTCATATGACCACAAGAAACCAACTTACCAAAGCACCTTCTGGCTATTTCAGAGGTAGCAGGTACTGGACTGGACTCCAAGGTCAGCCTAACCTGACTGACAGTGCCCAGTCCTCATCTCCAGAGCCATTCTTGGAAACTCCTGCTACACTCTACTCTGGGATAGTTGTGTCAAAACGGGACACAATATTCCAGTGAAACATGGCCAACAGCTTGTACAACAGTTTAGCTTAACCTCCAGGCTAAACTGACTCTATTTATAAGGTCCAGGATCCTGTTCGGTCTCGTTAACCCTTTGGTTACATGTCCTGGCACTTTTATCCTTTTATACATAAATACCGGTTCTTTCCTTCTACCTGACACTTATTTTCAGCATGTCATGTCAATAATTCTTGGAAGGAAAGCGTATTACATTATTCCATATATTGAATTTCCTCTCATTTTACTAATGGGTGCCCATAGCTACACCTTTAGTTTGGAGGTTAAAGAAGCCTAGTGCTTTGAGACCTTCCTGATGGGGTATGGAAGTATATAGGGACTGGACATCCATGGTGAAAATAAAGCGGTGGGGGCCAGGGAACTTAAATTAAAGAAGCGTAGAGCTTTGAGACCTTTTAAAGAAGCGTAGAGCTTTGAGACCTTTTAAAGATTCCAGACCTAATCAGTTCCCCTCTACCACCACTCTGCTCCGTCTAGCGGAATTAGTCCTTACCCTTAATAATTTCTCCTTTGGCTCCTCCCACTTCCTCCAAACTAAAGGTGTAGCTATGGGCACCCGTATGGGTCCTAGCTATGCCTGCCTTTTTGTTGCCTTTGTGGAACAATCTATGTTCCGTGCCTATTCTGGTATCTGTCCCCCACTTTTCCTTTGCTACATCGACGACTGCATTGGCGCTGCTTCCTGCACGCATGCAGAACTCGTTGACTTTATTAACTTTGCCTCCAACTTTCACCCTGCCCTCAAGTTTACCTGGTCCATTTCCGACACCTCCCTCCCCTTTCTAGATCTTTCTGTCTCTGTCTCTGGAGACAGCTTATCCACTGATGTCTACTATAAGCCTACTGACTCTCACAGCTATCTGGACTATTCCTCTTCTCACCCTGTCTCTTGCAAAAACGCCATTCCCTTCTCGCAATTCCTCCGTCTCCGCCGCATCTGCTCTCAGGATGAGGCTTTTCATTCTAGGACGAGGGAGATGTCTTCCTTTTTTAAAGAAAGGGGCTTCCCTTCCTCCACCATCAACTCTGCTCTAAGAACGCATCTCCCCCATTTCACGTACATCTGCTCTCACTCCATCCTCCCGCCACCCCACTAGGAATAGGGTTCCCCTGGTCCTCACCTACCACCCCACCAGCCTCCGGGTCCAACATATTATTCTCCGAAACTTCTGCCACCTCCAACGGGATCCCATCACTAAGCACATCTTTCCCTCCCCCCCCCCGCATTCCGCAGGGATCGCTCCCTACGCAACTCCCTTGTCCATTCGTCCCCCCCATCCCTCCCCACTGATCTCCCTCCTGGCACTTATCCGTGTAAGCGGAACAAGTGCTACACATGCCCTTACACTTCCTCCCTTACCACCATTCAGGGCCCCAAACAGTCCTTCCGGGTGAGGCAACACTTCACCTGTGAGTCGGCTGGGGTGATATACTGCGTCCGGTGCTCCCGATGTGGCCTTTTATATATTGGCGAGACCCGACACAGACTGGGAGACCGCTTTGCTGAACATCTACGCTCTGTCCGCCAGAGAAAGCAGGATCTCCTAGTGGCCACACATTTTAATTCCACGTCCCATTCCCATTCTGACATGTCTATCCACGGCCTCCTTTACTGTAAAGATGAAGCCACACTCAGGTTGGAGGAACAACACCGTATATTCCGTCTGGGTAGCCTCCAACCTGATGGCATGAACATCGACTTCTCTAACTTCCGCTAAGGCCCCACCTCCCCCTCGTACTCCATCTGTTACTTATTTTTATGCACACAATCTTTCTCTCACTCTCCTTTTTCTCCCTCTGTCCCTCTGAATATACCCCTTGCCCATCCTCTGGGTCCCCCCCCCTTCTCTTTCTTCCTGGACCTCCTGTCCCATGATCCTCTTGTATCCCTTTTGCCTATCACCTGTCCAGCTCTTGGCTCCATCCCTCCCCCTCCTGTCTTCTCCTATCTTCTCCTATAATTTTGGATTTCCCCCTCCCCCTCCAACTTTCAAATCCCTTACTCACTCTTCCTTCAGTTAGTCCTGACGAAGGGTCTCGGCCTGAAACGTCGACTGCACCTCTTCCTAGAGATGCTGCCTGGCCTGCTGCGTTCACCAGCAACTTTTATGTGTGTTACTCTCACATAACCCCCCACCTTAAATTCCTCCATATACCTGTTTAGTAGTCTGTTAAACTTGACTAGTGTATCTGCCTCCACCACTGACTCAGGCAGTGCATTCCATGCACCAACCACTCTCTGAGTAAAAAACCTTCCTCTAATATCCCCCTTGAATTTCTCACCTCTTACTTAAAGCCATGTCCTCTTGTATTGAGCAGTGGTGCCCTGGGGAAGAGGCGCTGGTTATCCACTCTATTTATTCCTCTTATTATCTTGTACACCTCTATAATGTCACCTCTCATCCTCCTTCTCTCCAAAGAGTAAAGCCCTAGCTCCTTTAATCTCTGATCATAATCCATACCCTCTAAACCAGGCAGCATCCTGGTAAATCTCCTCTGTACCCTTTCCAATGCTTCCACATCCTTCCTATAGTGAGGCGACCAGAACTGGACACAGTACTCCAAGTGTGGCCTAACCAGAGTTTTATAGAGCTGCATCATTACATCGCGACTCTTAAACTCTATCCCTCAACTTCTGAAAGCTAACACCCCATAAGCTTTCTTAACTACCCTATCTACCTGTGAGGCCTTTCAGGGATCTGTGGACATGTACCCCGAGATCCCTCTGCTCCTCCACACTACCAAGTATCCTGCCATTTACTTTGTACTCTGCCTTGGAGTTTGTCTTTCTAAAGTGTACCACCTCACACTTCTCTGGGTTGAACTCCATCTGCCACTTCTCAGTCCACTTCTGCATCCTATCAATGTCTCTCTGCAATCTTTGACAATCCTCTACACTATCTACAACACCACCAACCTTTGTGTCGTCTGCAAACTTGCCAACCCACCCTTCTACCCCTACATCCAGGTCGTTAATAAAAATCACGAGAAGTAGAGGTCCCAGAACAGATCCTTGTGGGACACCACTAGTCACAATCCTCCAATCTGAATGTACTCCCTCCACCTTCTGCAGGCAAGCCAATTCTGAATCCACCTGGCCAAACTTCCCTGGATCCCATGCCTTCTGACTTTCTGAATAAGCCTACCATGTGGAACCTTGTCAAATGCCTTACTAAAATCCATATAGATCACATCCACTACACTACTCTCATCTATATGCCTGGTCACCTCCTCAAAGAACTCTATCAGGCTTGTTAGCCATGATCTGCCCTTCACAAAGCCATGCTGACTGTCCCTGAGCAGACCATGATTCTCTAAATGCCCAGAGATCCTATCTCTAAAAATCTTTTCCAACAGCTTTCCCACCACAGACGTAAGGCTCACTGGTCTATATTTACCCGGACTATCCCTACTACCTTTTTTGAACAAGGGGACAACATTTGCCTCCCTCCAATCCTCCGGTACCATTCCCGTGGACAACGAGGACATAAAGATCCTAGCCAGAGGCTCAGCAATCTCTTCCCTCGCCTCGTGGAGCAGCCTGGGGAATATTCTGTCAGGTCCCGGGGACTTATCCGTCCTAATGTATTTTAACAACTTCAACACCTCCTCTCCCTTAATATCAACATGCTCCAGAACATCAACCTCACTAATATTGTCCTCACCATCATCAAGTTCCCCCTCATTGCTGAATACCGAAGAGAAGTATTCATTGAGGACCTCACTCACTTCCACAGCCTCTGGGCACATCTTCCCACCTTTATCTCTAATCGGTCCTACCTTCACTCCTGTCATCCTTTTTTTCTTCACATAATTGAAGAATGCCTTGGGGTTTTCCTTTACCCTACTCGCCAAGGCCTTCTCATGCCCCCTTCTTGCTCTTCTCAGCCCCTTCTTAAGCTCCTTTCTTCCCTATATTCCTCAATAGACCCATCTGATCCTTGTTTCCTAAACCTCATGTATGCTGCCTTCTTTTACCTGACTAGATTTTCCACCTCACTTGTCACCCATGGTTCCTTCGCCCTACCATTCTTTATCTTCCTCACTGGGACAAATTTATCCCTAACATCCTGCAAGAGATCTCTAAACATCGAGGTGTAGGGGCTCAGGAAGGATGAGGATAAAATAAGGGATGAAGTAACACAAATGGAGGGTGTTAGCGGAGGGAACCCAGGGAGGATGGGGAGGGATTAGGACAAGGGGAAATTACTGGAAGAGGGAGAGGACAGGAATGTCAGGGAAAAGTCTGGTGTCGGAATGTGATGGCCTATGTGGGAATGTGTGTTTTTGAGCAATTGTGTGGGTGCGCATTCATGCATCTATGGTATGGATTTGTACGTTGTTTTGTGTGTCTGTTAAGTGTCTATGTGTGACCTGTGTTTATATGTGTGTTGTGTGAGTCTGCTGTGTAGGTTGCATGTGTGCACATGTGCTGTATGTATAGTATATGTGTGTTGTGTGTGTGGGTGTACCTGTCTGTGTGTGTGTCTGCCTATCTGTATAGTGCCTATTCTCCCATTGTTTTTGCCTCCTCACCAGAGCCGTGAACCTTTCCTCCATGTGGTCCGTGTGCGGTGGTTGGAGTGTGACAGATACCCCAGGCAAATCCAGAATCTACACATGGGCAACAGTCACCCCAGTTCTGTTCCTATCTAGTTACTTCTAACATTTCAGCCAGTGATCTTGCTGCAGTGGTGGTGGCCGGGGGGGGGGGGGCAGGGGTGGGGGTGGTATTGTAGCAGATTGGAGAGTGGTGTTTAAGGAGCTTGGACCTGGTCATTGCTTCACATCAATAGGCACCTGGGTAGGAGGCTGTTACACTATGTGAATGTTTCTGCCTCCAAGTCTGGTGTAATGCAAGATCACTTCTCTCAAGGAGTGTCATCTGTCTTCAATCCCATCGATAAGAGAAAATGCATCACTCTCAGGGGGAGGAGAGTTATTGCTCCAGTCTCCAGTATGGCTAAGTGTTGGTGAAGAAGCCGAGGGAATTGGTCAGCTCCCTTGACATGGTAGGCATCTGATGAACTTTTCATTCCCACTTCAGTGCATTCATCTGGATGTCTCTAAAGGAGAGGCCCTCAAATTGGTAGCCTGCACATTTCACAGGTGTACACCTCCTGTGCATTTCATAGGTGTACACCTCCTGTACATTCTACACATGTACAACCCAGTACATTTCACAGTTGTAAACACAAAATAATCTGCAGATGCTGGGATCAAAGCAACACTTTCAGTATGCTGGAGGAACTCAGCAGGTCGGGCAGCATCAGTGGAAACGATGAGTCGACGTTTCGGGCCGGAACCCTTCGTCAGGACTGAAGAATGAAGGAGAGGGAAGGATTTGAAGAATGCTTGTAGGTTCAGTTGAAAGACCAGTAATTTGAAAGACGAAGGGGTGGGGGAGGGGAAGCATCGACATCATAGGCAGGAAAACAATGGGTAGAAGAAGAAGGAGGCGGAACCATGAGGGAGGTGATAGGCAGCTGGGGGAGGGGGCAGAGTGAAATAGTGATAGAAAAAGGGAGAGGGAGGGAATTACTGGAAGTTGGAGAGTTCTATGTTCATACCAAGGGGCTGGAGACTACCTAGACGGTATATGAGGTGTTGCTCCTCCAGCCTGAGTTTAGTCTCATCATGGCAGTAGAGGAGGCCATGTATGGACATATCCAAATGGGAATGGGAAGCAGAGTTGAAGTGGGTGGCTACTGGGAGATCCTGTCTGTTGTGGCAGACGGAGTGGAGGTGCTCAACGAAGCGGTCCCCCAATCTGCGTTGGGTTTCACCGATGTAGAGGAGGCCGCAGCGGGAGCACCGGATGTAATAGATGACCCCAACAGATTCACAAGTGAAGTGTTGCCTCACTTGGAAAGACTGTTTGGGGCCCTGAATGGTGGCAAGATAGGAGGTGTAGGGACAGGTGTAGCACTTGCGCTTACAGAGATAAGTGCCGGGTGGGAGATCCGTGGGGATGGACGTGCGGATAAGGGAGTCGCGGAGGGACCGATCCCTGCGGAAAGCGCAGAGGGGTGGAGAGGGAAAGATGCGTTTAGTGGTGGGGTCCTGTTGAAGGTGGCAGAAGTTGCAGAGGATAATGTGCTGGATCCGGAGGCTGGTGGGGTGGTAGGTAAGGACAAGGGGAACTCTGTCCCTGTTGTGGTTGCGGGAGGATGGGGTGAGGGCCGAAATGCGGGAAATGGAGGAGATGCGGGTGAGGGCATCATTGATGACGGTAGAAGGGAAACCACAATCCCTAAAGAAAGAGGACATTTGAGATGTCCTGGAACTGAAAGCCTCATCCTCGGAGCAGATGCGGTGGAGACGGAGGAACTGGGAATAGGGAATGGCATTTTTGCATGTGGCGGGGTGGGAAGAGGTATAGTCGAGGTAGTTATGAGAGTCAGTGGGCTTGTAGAAGATGTCAGTGGACAGTCTGTCTCCAGAGATGGAGACTGAGACATCAAGAAAGGGGAGAGAAGTGTCCAAGATAGACGTAGTGAATTTGAGGGCTGGGTGGAAGTTTGAAGTAAAGTCGATGAAATTGACGAGCTCAGCATGGGTGCAGGAAGCAGCACCAATGTAGTCGTCAATGTACTGAAGGAAAAGTTGGGGAGCAGTACCAGAATAGGTTTGGAGCACAGACTGTTCCACATAACCAACGAAGAGGCAGGCATAGCTGGGTCCCATGCGAGTTCCCATCGCTACACCCTTAGTCTAAAGAAAGTGGGAAGAGCCAAAAGAGAAGTTATTGAGTGTGAGAACCAGTTCCGCCAACCGGAGGAGGGTAGTGGTGGTAGGGAACTGGTGAGGTCTATTATCCAGGAAGTAGCGGAGGGCTTTGAGGCCTTCTTGATGGGGAATGGAGGTGTATAAGGATTGGACATCCATAGTAAAAATGAAGCAGTTGGGACCGGGGAATTGTAAGTTATTGAAGAGGTGGAGGGCATGGGATGCATCGCGGATGTAGGTGGGGAGGGACTGAACTATGGGTGATAAAATGGAGTCCAGGTAGGCAGATAGAAGTTCGGTGGGACAGGAGCAGGCAGAAACTATGGGCCTACCGGGACAGTCAGGCTTGTGTATCTTTGGGAGGAGGTAAAACCGAGTGGTACGGGGTGTCAGAATAATGAGTTTAGCGGCTGAGGATGGAAGGTCTCCAGAGTTGATAAGGGCGGTGATGGTGCAGGAGACAATGGTTTAATGTTTTTTGGTGAGGTCCTGTTTCAGTGGTAAGTAACAGGAGGTGTCAGCTGCCTATTACCTCCCTCATGGTTCCGCCTCCTTCTTCTACTACCCATTGTTTTCCTGCCTATGAGGTCGATGCTTCCCTTCCCCCACCCCTTTGTCTTTCAAATTACTGGTCTTTCAACTGAACCTACAAGCATTCTTCAAATCCTTCCCTCTCCTTCATTCTTCAGCCCTGACGAAGGGTTCCGGCCCAAAACGTCGACTCATCATTTCAACTTTTCACAGATGTACAACCCAGTATGTTTCATAGGTGTACACCTCCTGTACATTCCACAGATGTACACCTCTTGTGCATTCTACAGGTGTACAACGCAGTACATTGCACAGGTGTACATCTCCTGAACATTTCACAGGTGTACAACCACTGCATATTTTACAGGTGTACAACCCCTGCATATTTCACAGCGATACAACCCTATACATTCCACAGGAGTACATGTCCTGTACATTTCACAGGTGTACACCTGCTGTACATTCCACAGGTGTACAGCCCCTACACATTTCACAGGTGTACAACCCCTGCATATTTCACAGGTTTAAGCCTCCTATACACTACCCAGGTGTATCCCTTTCAGGTCTCAGAAGCTCCGTGGATTTGGTGCACATGCTCAGACCACCAGCTGGTGCAGCTGCACAAGCCTGGCTGACTGGAGGACGAAGCAGGTAGCTGTGGTGAGATGTGGACAGGGCTCACACCAGTCTGCTGCTAGGAGTATGCAAAAGAGATGAACAACCACAACCCACAGAACTCCGGGTTAAAGCTGTGCTGAGTTACTTGAGTATCAATGGGGATGTGGCCTGTCATTGTCCCATAGAATAACATTCACAGTTTGTTATTGCCATACCAATGGAAAACATGAGTGATTCAATCCCATTGCATTCCTCAAATACAGGTCCGAAAATTCAAAATCCAAAAACCTCCAAAATGCACATTTTTTTGAGCATTGATAAATGAACCAATGATGTCACAAATGGAAAATTCCATAAGGCACTGGGATAGTTCCCAGGTGATCACAGGTCTCTGTACCACATACAGTTCTGAGAAGTGACCTCACATTTGTAATGAACAGAAGTCGATGAAAAGTAGAAAAATGCTGCATAACGTGATAAATGAAGATCTCGAAAGAGTGGATTCATCAGTGTCAGAGTGAACATATGCCATTTACCAGTGTGCTGATCATGAAAGTGTACACCATAAACTGAATATTGGAGGTAATTGTGAATATTCAGCAGCCTGGTTGCAGAAACTGAAGAAAAGGCACAGTATTGAATTTTTAAAGCATCTGCTGATCACAAAGCAGCAGAGAAATTCATTGATAAGTTTGGCAAGATTGTCACTGATAAAAATTTAACACTAGTACAAATCTACAATGCTGATTGTTTTTATACTTTACATAATACCTAAAAAGGTGTAAAATACAGACACAGTGTACTGCAGCTTTTTATCAAAACACAGCATTGTAGGTGGAAGTTGAAATCCTGCCGTTGTTTGTTGTTCAACAACTGAACAGTTTGTTGTTGTTCAGGTATTCTCCCGATGCTGCTGTGCTGCTTTTGTGCACACATTATATTAATGATTTGTGATCATTTTTATTTGTAAGACAAAGACTGCTTACTGGTAGCACATAAATTCAGGGTTGGAAACTATGGCAACCTCAAGCTATCGCATTATATATTCCAAAATCCAAAACAGTTCTGGCCCCAAGCATTTCAAACAAGGGGGACTCAACCTGTATCCATTCTCACCAGGAATTGGGTATAGTTGGGGCTCTACTCTCAGCCCAGTTGGCGCGTGGCCAAGTGGTTAAGGAGTCGGTCTAGTGATCTGAAGGTCGCTAGTTCGAGCCTCAGCTGAGGCAGCATGTTGTGTCCTTGAGCAAGGCACTTAACCACACATTGCTCTGCGACGATACCGGTGCCAAACTGTATTGGCCCTAGTGCCCTTCCCTTGGACAACAACGGTGGCGTGGAGAGGGCAGACTTGCAGCATGGGTAACTGCTAGGTTTCCAGACAACCTGGCTCAGGCCTGCGTCCTGGACACCTTCCAAGGCGCAAATCTATGGTCTCACGAGACTAATGGATGCCTGTATATATATAAACTCTCAGCCCAACACTCTGATGGTCCTTCTGCATCCAAAGACTGAAGCCTCTGGGTATTCTGGACTGAGACTGCAAGGTAGGCAGAGGCTTAAGTGCTCTGGAAAAGTGATACTAACTGTCGAGGACTGGCTCTATGGCAAGCACGGAAAGGATGGTGAATCTGTGGAATTCATTGCCACAGATGGCTGTGGAGGCCAAGTTATTGGGTATATTTAACGTGGAGGTTGATAGGTTCTTGATTAGTAAGGACATCAAGAGTTATGGAGAGAAGGCTGGAGAATGGGGTTGAGAGGGATAATAAATCAGCCATGAAGGAATGGCAAAAGACTCAGTGGGCCGAATAGTCTAATTCTGCTCCTATCTCTTATGGTCTAAGTGCAGGATGCACAAAGGGTCCTGGAGCTTGATGTGTTCTACAGCATGAGGTTGTAGAAGGAGATCCACACGCTGCTGCTGATGCCCTCTTCATTACAGATCTGGAGGGTTCACTCCGTGCTCTCCAGTCCACCCAGCAAGGATGGAATTATTGTTGTGGAAGGACACGTCGATGATCAGCCCAGAAAACACCAGTATATTGGGTGCTTTGCTAATATTGACAGAACTGACCAATACTGTATACTGGCTGTGGGGTGACATTTATCCCTGGGGCTGGATAGGTCAAACATGGGGATCTCCGGTGCTCTCTCCAATGTGCTGATGGGGAAACTGATTTGTGCAGTTTCTGATATAAGTCTGGCAGCCAGGGAAATATCTTTCTCCCGGTGCAAGGTAGATTCCCTCCACAGTTCTCAGATCTTTGCCCTCCTGCCTGGGCTCCATGTTGGCCAAATGTTCCAACTGTTCATGGGCTGCTCTACTGATTCACCTTTCCTAGTGAGCTGGTCTGTCGGTCACCTTTCTCCCCCTTGAATTGGGAGGAACAGAGAGAACTTTTCAGGACTCTGTGTGTGGTCAGGGTCAGACTGCAATTTGTGGTCCAGGCCCAAGTGTTGTGTGCCTGGTGAATGTTAAAAGGTCTCCGATGGCACCCATTAGCTTTGGGAGATGTGCCGCAGAGACCTAATGGGAATCTAGGGGGCAACTTTTTCACCCGGGGGTGGTGCATAATATGAAGTGAGCTGTCAGAGGAAGTGGTTGAGGTAGGAACATTAACAACATTTAAAAGACACTTGGACTGGTACATGGATAAGAAAGTACAAGGGAAGCATGGGCAATTGGGACCAGCTTGTAGAGCATGGTCTAGTTGGGCTGAAGGGCCTGTTTCTGTGCTGTATGACTCCAGAACATTATGGGTGCATCAGGGATGTTGGTTGTATTCTACCTGTGGGGAATCTTTGCTTTACCTCTGATGGAGATGTACAGGTTTGGCTCTGTGTGCACTGGGCACGGAGGATGTCATCTTGGACTACGTCGATCATATTTGACCCGTGGAGGATGTGTGGAAGCTAGCATATCTTTTGGGCCATGTTCTCTGCACAAATCATCTGAGAGAGATGTACTGGATACTTGGTAGGCCAGGGGTGGGCGCACTCCTTGTTAGAGACAATGAGCTGGTTTGCAGCCAGTCTCTGGGAGTCTGTCAAATCTGTAGGAGTTGACCTAAGCCATGCTGAGGAAGCTTGACCAGCGTTCAGGCCTGATAAAGGGTCTTGGTCTCAGCCAAAATGTTGACTGCTCATTCCTTTCCATAGATGCTGCCTGACTTGCAAAGGTTCTCCTGCATTTTGTGTTTGTTACTAGGGGAAATTGCCTATGTTTTATTGGCACCTCTTCAGGTTTTGAGGAGGTGATGCTTTCAGTCAGTGTGCTGCCCTGCTGATGGAGAAGGGAGGCCTGGCTGACCAACAGCCAGACAGAGAGATGGGCTGGGTGATGGGGAGTGAGTTGCATGCCCCTTGGGCTTATGACCACTGCTTCCAACAGTTCTGTCCTAGTGGTTCTTGAGGGGGCTGAGAGTGTAAGGTGATTTGTAAGGTGAGTCAACTCCTGTTTGACCAGAATTGCTTGTTGGACCCAATCCCTGAATCCTTACGTTGGGAACTGGTTCCTCCCAATATAAACCATCCCTTACAAACACAAGAGATTCTGTGGACGCCAGATATCCAGAGTAACACACACAAATGCTCGAGGAACTCGGCAGGCTAGGCAGCATCTATGAGAGGAATAAGGAGTCGACGTTTCAGGCCAAGACCCTTCATCAGTTGGTTTGTTATACATCTCCATGCCATATGGACATGATGTGACAGGAAATTTCATCATCCCGTGGCAAGGCAATGCAGGTCTCTCACTGTAGGAGCCCTTCCCCTTTACAATGGAGATCTGAGTGGAGAGCGGTCTCATGCAGCAGGTTTTTAAGCTGGTTTGAGAGATTCAAGATTCAAGTTTATTGATTGCGTTAACATTGAAACGTAGAGTGAAATGTGGCATTTGCAATTAAAACGCCCTAGAGCCTTTTTTGCATCGCAGACCGGCTGACCGGGGGGGGGGGGGGTGGGGGAGTGGGGAATGCAGTTGTTCAAGTTCAACAGTGCATGACATGAAAGATGCAGCTGATTCATAGTGTTTCATCTCGCCAAATCATATTGTTTCCTCGCTGCCTGGTAGCACATGCTTCGCGGCCCGGTGGTTGGGGACCACTGCCCTAGCATGTGCTGGGAGCACACATTCTGGCACCAAAACAGCACACCCGCAATGCTTGGCAGAACAACACAGAACACAGACAACAAGACCACAACAACCAAACAGGCCCTGTTCCTCCCTCCCACCCACGTACATAAACAGTCCTTTAACTACAGGTCAGGCCATCGTCAGGGTCTTCAACCTCCAGCCTTCAGTGGACTCAAACTTGGGCCCGCAGACACTGGGTCTCAACTTCCCAGCAGGCTTGCAGGGAGTCAGAGGCTCAGCTCCTGCAAAGGAGGTTTGATTTCCTTTAATGCAGAGTCCCAGAGGCAACAGTCTGAGTAGATCTGTGCTGTCACAGCTGCACAGGCTCTGGGTAACCTCTGCTTGTGCACAGGAAGATCCCATCTCCAAGCTGATCTCCAGGTTAGGCAAAGTATCAGGTTCCGAGTGACGGCTGTAAGTGTTGGGTTGTGTGATGTTGTCATTTCACTGTTCTGCTCTCACTGTTCAGTCATTATTGTCTTGTTAAGATGGGTGCTTCCTTTCCTCCTCTGATCCCCTAGTGTTAGGAAATGTAGAGGGGCTTGACCCAGTCAGTGGGGATGATTTAGCAGTGAGCGGTAACTTTAATAACAATCTGTAAAACGTGTTCGTCCATTGTCATCGTCGATGAGGACCTCGACACCATTATGATGCGTGACTGGTGCGTGATTTGGATTTAAGTGAGGGAGAGTTGTGCAGCGTCGGCCTCACTGTCTGTTCCCATCTGGATCCAGTGGCAAGAAAGAGACAAGACGGCTGGAGATGGGACTAGGCGCAGTGGATGACCAGGACGTCTCCTGTGTCTTGTCCTGCTCTACATGTTCCACGACGCTTGCAGAGACCACCTTCTTGACCGTTGGACCTTCCATTGGTCTTGTCCGCTCAATCCGCCGGAGTCTGTCTTCACATGCTGGGATAGACAACTCCCTATCTCACCGAGGGTTTGAGACCCGTCGGCTACCCTCACCTGGTTTAGCCGGCTTGTCGAAGCCGTTGCCTGGGGTGTGGCCGCTGTCGCATGCAAACAGCTACGGGGAGCCACAGGTGAGAGCTGAGTGCCAGGTGGGGACCAAAGGTGGACTAACCGCCTTGAAAAGGACACGACATGTTCCCCCACCAGAGGTGCTACCCCTCCCTGACACCCCATACACCCCAACCTTTAAAATAACAAGCCACTAGGGGTCACAACGCAGAGAGAACAGATACTTAACTCAACAAGGTAACAGAAGGCCAGGAGCAACTGGTTTGCTGAGTGAGCAAGGATTGTGGATGAGAGTTCGGTTGAAGTAGGCTGCAGGAGATGAGTCGGAAACGAGTGGCAGGGGGCTCCTGTTAGTTGGGTGGAGACTGGCAGGTGCCTGCCTGCAGAGGCCTGATAGGATCCCACCCCTCCTACAGCCTGCACCTGCACACTCATGGTGGAACTCCTTAATCAGCGATGGATCTGCAGATGAAACTGGATCACTTTCCTGGGTTGTACCCTTCCCAGTCAACCAGGTAATGCACACCCTATCCATGACGACGTGAATCCATCAACCTGCAAACCCGTGTATGCTGGATCGCTTTCTACCACCTTAGGTTTGAGAGGCGATGGCTTAGGTGGGTTGAGTGGACAATGTGCTTGAGGCAGGACCCATGTGATCCTGAGGGATGATGGCAGCTGGAGACGGTAAGTGACTGGATCGATGCGATGGGTAATTTTGAAAGAACCAATGAACTGGGGCGAGAGCTTGCAGGTGTCTGTGTACAGGGATCTCAGGTGGACAGCTGGATATGGTCCTCAGGCCAGTGCCTTCAGTTAGCCTGGCAGCAGAAGGCATGTTTGGTAGCTAGGATGGCCCTCTGTGCCCTCTTCCAAGCATTCTGGCAGCAGTGAACAAGGGCCCTGGTCGATGGACCTCCACTGTTGACTTCTCCATGGGGAACAACAGAGGTTTGTAGTCCAGCTCTTGGCTCCATCCCTCCCTATCATTTTGGATCTCCCCCTCCCCCTCCCACTTTCAAATCTCTTACTAGCTTTTCTTTCAGTTAGTCCTGACGAAGGGTCTCGGCCCGAAACGTCGACTGTACCTCTTCCTAGAGATGCTACCCGGCCTGCTGCGTTCACCAGCAACTTTTATGTGTGTTGCTTGAATTTCCAGCATCTGCAGATTTCCTTGTGTCAGCACTTCAAAGGACATGTCATGGCAGAGGAGGTCTGTAAATTGTGGAACAGCTCAGCCCAGAGCAGATACTTCTTCCACGTGGAAGGGTTAGAGGCGGCGAAACATCACAGAAACTTCTCCATTTTCTGATTGGCTGTTTATGACTGATCATTGGTCTGCAGATGATAGCCAGTGGACAAACCCACTGAGGTGCTGAGGAAGGAGCAGAAGTCCGAGACGAATTGAGGGCCCTGGTCCGACACCATCTCCTGAGGGAAGCTATGGAGGTGAACCTGGTCTGCAGTCTCATTGGCTGATGTAATTTTGGGAGGGCAGTGAAGTGGGCCGCCTTGGAGAACCGGTCCACAACTGTCATAATCACCATGGCCCCATCGGAAGGTGGCAAACCCATGGTGAGATCCATGGCGATGTGGGACATGGTTGTTGAATTGGTAGGGGCTGCAGGACCCCAGAGGGCTGCTGGAAGGAGAAATTAGTCTGGGCACAAAGAGGGCAGGCAGCAACAGACTGATGTACATCTGTGATCATGGTGGGCCACCAAAACCGGCATTGCAGAACTGTGAGCCTGGATGTCTGGAGAGGGGTGAGGAGAGGGCCCACTGGAGTGCCTCAGAGCACATAGCTGCCGGCATGTACATATGGCTGTTAGGTGTGCCAACTGAGGTTCTTGGGTGCTGATTCTAGGCCGCTGCCCCTGACTGAAGCATCACAGGAGAACATGGAACATCGGGAGTTGTGGGTTAGCTGCTGGAGGTTGTGTGTCCAAAGAGCTGCGCCTTTCTGGGGCTGACTCTCCAGGTGCGGAGCTCGGAAAAAGTGATGCATCAGTTTTTTAACATTGTAAATCAGTGAGTAGTTTGTTATGTTTCCCCTCTCTCTGTAGAACGGGGACACCCCTTTTTCCCTTATTAGGAAGAGAGAGAACCTGTGGTACGTTAAATTACTGAGTGAACCAGTAGTCTTTGGGTTACTGCAAGTTTGTGTATTTATTGGTGCTTTGCTGCATGCTTGAGTGCTCGGTGGATGGCGCTGATGCTTTTTGCTGGTGGGAGAGGGGGGGTGACATTGCTTTGCTGCTGCTTGTGTGTTGGGGGGAGCTGGGAGGGCTTTGGGGTTCTAACGTTTAACTGTCATTCATTCTTTGGGGCACTCCTCTGTTTTTGTGGATGTTTGCGAAGAAAAAGAATTTCAGGATGTATATTGTATACAATTCTCTGATATTAGATTTGCATATTGAAACTTATTGAGACTTATTGGAGCAGGCTTGTGCTGCAGGACCTGGTGGATCTGCTTCGCAAGGTCGCAGACGATCGGGGTGAGAGTCTGGGAGGATGGAATGTTGTGCTAAGGGGTGATCTCTGTTTCAACTGAGTTAAACTGTTGTGACAGGGCATCTGCCTTTGTGTTCTTGAAGCCTGGTGGGTCAGAGATGGTAAAATTGAATTGCTTGAAGAAGAGGACCCAGCGAGCCTGATCTGGGCTGAGTCGACAGGTCTGTTGAATGGATGTGAGGTTCTGGTGGTCAGTCCAGGTCAGAAAGGGCTCGGTGTTCCCCATCGGCCAATATCTCCATTCTTCCAAAGCCTATTGATGGCCTAGTGGCAGGTGACTCCTGTTAGCTGGGTGGAGACTGGGAGGTGTCAGCCTGTGCAGGCCTAATAGCTAGCTCATAGACCTTCAGTTTCTTCAGATTTCGTGGACTCCATGGTCACCTGTGCATTCTATGAGAGGTTGCAGCCTCTGTTTGAATACCTAAAGAGGCTGCTATTCAAGTTTTGCTAGCTTGCCAGCCCCCATGCTACTAATCTTCAGATGCAGAAGAGAATTCATGTTATTGGGTAACTTTCTTGTCAGTCTGCTCCCAAATCTGGTCAGGATGGCCATTGGCAAGTGCAGGCAGCAGGCCATGGAGGGGTCTGTCCAAGCCAACTGTATGTCCCACTTCTGAGGATACATCTGTATCAGATTGTCCCAAGAAAGGAAGTGCATAGTGTCTGCTGGCTCACTGACGGTTTTCTAGGACAGTGTATACCACAGGGACTAGAGTGCATTTGGTACAAGGATAATGTTTCAATTCCAGAAGAGTTGCGGGGTCTTGTCTGAAACAGCAACTGTTTATTTCCTTTCACTGATGCTGCCTGTCCCACTGGGTTCCTCCAGCAGAATGTGTTTTGCTCTAGATTCCAGCTCCTGCAGGCTCTTGTGTTGCCAATGTGTCTACTTGAATGGGTGTGCTGTTGTAAGGTTTCTTACATGTTCGATACATGGTAAAGTTCCATAAGACTATAAGACATAGAAGCAGAATTAGACCAATTGACCCAGCTAGAATGATCTGCCATTCCATCATGGCTGATTCATTATCCCTCTCAACCCCATTCTCCTGCCACATGTTCCCTGTACACTGCACAACCAACCATCCCAGAAATAGTACTTTGAAAATGAGAATCTACAAATATTTCCCACATCTTTAAGTACATTGGTACATTAGTTTAATGTGGTTACATGCACCGAGATACAGTGAAAAGCTTTGTTTTGCATGCCATCATACAGACCATTTAATCACATCAGTTAATTGAGGTACTACAAAGGAAAAACAATAATGAAACACAGAATAGAATATTGCAGTTACAGAGAAAGTGCATGCTGGCAGATTGTAACGTGCAAGGTCATAATGAGGTAGATTATGATGTCAAGAGTCTACCTTTTCATTCCAGAGAATCATTCAATAGCCTCATAATAGCA
Source organism: Mobula hypostoma (assembly GCF_963921235.1). Taxonomy (NCBI): domain Eukaryota; kingdom Metazoa; phylum Chordata; class Chondrichthyes; order Myliobatiformes; family Myliobatidae; genus Mobula; species Mobula hypostoma. Next base: position 114,570,330 of record NC_086102.1, on the reverse strand, counting down.
GGATATAAGCTCTCATTGAGTCTGGTGGTACATGCTTTCAGGCATCTGTGTATCCAGCCTGATGGAGAAAAGGCAACGTCCATGGTGGCTGTGATCTACATGCTCTACACTGTCTGGTTAACAAAGGCAGTTAGAGTGGGGAAGAACAAACAGAGGGGTACGTAAACTGATAAAAGTGTAGCAAAGATTTGTGAAGATGTGTGAGTGGGTTATCAGGAGAGGTTGGCCAGGCTAAGTCTTTATCCTTTGGAATACAGAAGAAAGAGAGGGCGACTTATGGAAGTGTTTAAAAGAATAAGGTGCACGGCCTCAGATTACAAGATGTCACTTTAGAACAGAGATGAGGAGGAATTTCTTTGGCCAGGGGGTGGTGAGTCGAGCGAATTCATTGTGGAGGCCATGTCATCGGGCGTATTTGGAGTGGAGATTGATAGATTCTTGATTAGTAAACATGTGGAATGTTGCAGGGAGAAGGGAGGGGAATGGGGTTGGGAGAGATGTTGGATTGGTCATGATGGAATGGTGCAGCAGACTTGATGGGTCGGGGGGGGGCGCGTAGCTCCATTCCTATGCCTTATGGTCCTACGTTTATCAAAGCTTGCAGTGGGGTCTGGACCGGCTGGAAAAATGGGCTGAAAAATAGCAGATGGAATTTAATGCACACAAGTGTGAGATGTTGCACTTTGGGAGGACAAATTAGATTAGGACTTACACAGTAAGGCATTGAGGAGTGCAGTAGAACAGAGGGATCAGAGACCACACATACATAATTCCTTGAAACTGACATCACAGATAGATAGGTTGTAAAGAAAGCTTTTAGCCCACTGGCCTAAATCAAAGTATTGAGTACAGGGCTTGGGATGTTATGTTGAAGTTTATAAGACATTGGTGAGACAAAATTTGGAGTATTGTATGAAGTTCTGTTCACGTACCTACAGAGAAGCTATCAATAATATTGAAAGAGTACAGAGAAAATTTACAGGCATGTTTTCAGAACTTAAGGACCTGAATTATAGTGAAAGATTGAATGGATTAACACTTTATTCCCTGTAGTTCAGGAGAATGAGGAAAGGTCTGGTAAAGGCACACAACAACATGAGAGTATTAGTGAGAGTAAGAGTTCAGCATGGACTAGAAGGGCCAAGATGGCCTGTTTCTGTGCTGTAATTGTTATATGGTTATATTATATGATAAGGTGGATGGTAATAGTCTCTTCCCAAGGTTAGAGGAGTCCAAAAACTGGGGACATAAATTTACGGTGGCGGGTGAAAGAGGTAAGAACATTTTCAAGAACAGTTACTACTCCTCAACCATCAGGCTCTTGAACAAAAAGGGATGACTACACTCATTTAAAGTCTTTTTATTTAATGCTCATTATTTATTGCTATTTATTTATTATCTGCATTTGCACAGTTTGTTTACAGTTTATGCAGTTGACAGTTACTGTTCTATAGATTTGCTAAGTATGCCCGCAGAAAAAGAATCTCAGGGTTGTATGTGGTGACATGTATGTACTCTGATAATAAATTTTACTTTGAACTTTAAATGGGACCTGAGGGGCGTCATTTTCACGAGGAGGGTGATGAGTATATGGAAAGAGCTGCCAGAGGAACTGGTAGAGGCAGGTACAATAATATCATTTAGGAAGCACTTGAAGGGGCGTGATTCAGAGGAATATGGGATGATCATAAGAAATTGGGACTATCTGGATGGGCATTGTATGGACTGGTTGGGCCAACGGGTCTGTATACGCACTGAACAACAGGAATTCTGCAGATGCTGGAAATTCAAGCAACATACATCAAAGTTGCTGGTGAACGCAGCAGGCCAGGCAGCATCTATAGGAAGAGGCGCAGTCGACGTTTCAGGCCGAGACCCTTCATCAGGACTAACTGAAGGAAGAGCTAGTAAGAGATTTGAAAGTGGGAGGGGGAGGGGGGGATCCAAAATGATAGGATAAGACAGGATGGAGCCAAGAGCTGGATAGATGATTGGCAAAAGGGATATGAGAGGATCATGGGACAGGAGGCCCAGGGAGAAGGAAAAGGGGGAGGGGGAAAAAAACCCAGAGGATGGGCAAGGGGTATAGTCAGAGGGACAGAGGGAGAAAAAGGAGAGAGAGAGAAAGAATGTGTGTATATAAATAAATAACGGATGGGGTACGAGGGGGAGGTGGGGCATTAGCAGAAGTTAGAGAAGTCAATGTTCATGCCATCAGGTTTAGGCTATCAAGATGGAATATAAACAACAGGAATTCTGCAGATGTATACGCACTGTATTGCTTTAAGACTCTATGCATCAAAATAAGTGATAATTCTAACTTTTGGAATATTGCTGTTCTTTTTTTTCCTAATATAAAGTTTAAAACCACAAAAACTGTCAATCTTGTACATTAAAGTGAACTGCCAAAAGATTTAGGGTCTAGACCCGAAACGCCGACTGCTCATTTCTCTCTTCAGGCGCTGCACGACACGATAAATTCCTCTTGTGTTGTTTCAAAAGATCCCACCTACCAACACGACACCGTTAATCCCCGCTCCGACTTCAAGCCTTTCTAACATTAAGGTGCATGCATTTGCGCAAAATCGTAATTTTGTTAAAAGTAAATTTTAAGTCGAAAAACTGAAGAAATAATCCGGAATAATATCAATTATTTTCTGAAAATTTTGGAAAGACTTTGCAATAATCTGGTCAGTCACGTTTCATTGTGGTAATACGGTATAGATTTATTTATGTATCTTAACAGGCCAACAACGGCTTCATATTTCCAATGGAAATCTCCACAGGTAGGGTAAACCTGCTATTAAAGGCGCCGTTTGATTAGGAGAAATACGGTTCTGGCATCTCAGTGCGTCCCAAACGACTGAACGAATTGATGTGCTGTAAGCAGCTGATACGATTTCATCAGTTTATATGAGAAACCCCAGATCGAAGTGGAGTGAACCAACCCAACGAGATACGAGGCCGCTGCTGATCAACCTTTAACGTCAGTCAGCCCGCCGGGTCACCCAACACAATAGTACAAAAGCGCCGGATCCTGACCCCAGTCAGTGGGAGCCAGTTTGGAAGTGGATGAGCTTTATAGGAGGGACAGAAACAACTTCTGAAGACAATAAAGTAACTTTTAAAAGAAAGTAAATTGTTTGAATTCCAAAACCAATCATGACGAAGATACTCAGAGCGTGCAACTTGTTCAAATCCATTAAGCATGGCATTACAACCTGCAAGCTTGCACAACGACCAGTGTGGAGTTTGGAGAAATCAGGAGTCAGATTATACACCACCAAGGTAAATAGACTAAATCTGCGCATTAAAAATACATCGAGAAAATACGACTGTTAGTACGATGTTTACTTCATCCCCGATCAATTTGGAGTGAATGATAAGAACTAAAGTAACTTTTCTCGCTGTATTTTGAACGAATCTTTTCTGATATGCAAAACAAATCAAAATGATGCAATTAATTAGAATTAGTTTGGGAAACTCAGTTCCGCGAATAGGGGAGTGAGACGGCGACAAAGTGCAATGAACCGCGTGTTTGGCTTTGTGTTTGTTTGCTTCCGTCCTAGAAGGGTGGAAACGGCTGGGGCAGTTCAGCATTCCCTGCCGTGAGAGCTCCGATCTCTCGGACCACTCAGCGCCGTGGGCGACGAGCTGGTCCGGAGCAGCGCAGGCGCAGACGCGGTTGCTAGCGGCTGGCGTGAGGAGCGAGGAGCCTGGGCCGAGGCGATGGCGGGCTTTGGTTCACGAGGGCTGTCGCTCTCTGTTACCCGGCGGCGGGTACCCGAGCATAGTATTTGTACAGTGTATATCCTTAGTTGGAGAATCTGTTCACCGCGCAAGCCAGGTGGCGTTTTTGGGCAGATATTTGAATGCCGTCCCTGAAGTACATCAGAGTAACACTCACTCTAATATCGTTAGCTTCCCTCTTCAAGGATGTGTATGGAAACAATTATAATTGAGCTGTGGCCACTTTCTGTTGTAAATCTGAAAGCTGTTGAGAGAATCCTCCACTGACCCTATATTTCCAATTAATATGTTAACCACTTTTTAAAAGTTTTTTTTTGCTGTGGGAAAAGCATAGAACCCGACCTCGCGAATTGGGGACCTTCAGTAAAGTGGGCGAAGAGTTAGACCCAAAGCATTGATTGGATAGAGAGGAATACTATCGTAATTTATCAAAGTGCTGCCCTATGTTGATGGAGATGCGGATTCGATCCTGCTCTCTGGTGCAACGTGGAGTGTGCACATTGTCATTTAAAAAAGGATCTTATACGGGGGTATAGATATCACCAAACTAGACATGCCCAGGCATCATCCCTGATGAAGATGGCAGAGTTTGTCATCGGAACATCGGTTATAATCGATATCTGTATCCGGCTGGAAGCCCGAGAAGAGCTTATTCGTCATATTGTCATTATTTGTCAGTTCTTTATTTCCTGTCAGTCACCTTACGTACAGCCCAGGCTCACTTTATGGACACATAATCTATGTATATAAGCTATCATATGTATTTATATTTATTGTGTTCTTTATATTTTGTGTGTTTTTATTTGGTGCTGTTTTGGATCTGGAGTAACAATTATTTCATTCTCCTTTACGCTTATGTACAGGAAATGATATTAAGCAACCTTGAACTTTGTGTTGATTTCCTCTGGGTGCTCTGGTTTCTTTCCACATCCCAAAAATATGTAAGTCGATAGGTTACACGGTACTGTGAATAGCCCCTAGAGTGCAGGTGAGTGCTAGAATCCAAAATCTAGGAAGAATAAAACAGAATTAATGTAAATAGGTACTTGAATTTAGCACAGACTCTGCTTCTAAGCCCTCTCTGTGAATCCATGAAAAAGTGTGCAAGAATAGACTGCTCAGACCCTTGTGGCTGAACTAAAAACTGACACAATTTTGCTTCTCTATCCCCCTCCCCCACCCACCCATACCTCAAATATCCAGGTATCATTCACTTAGTTTCGAATGCAGCCTCTGCAATGTGATGATGATTTACTGAAATTGGTGAGGCAACACCTGTTGTGGGGAAAGGTGTTAACAAATTCGAAAGAGTGCAGAAAGGATTTACCAAGATGTTTCCTGCACTGGGAGCCGGGGGCCTGAGTCCTGAAGAGAGATTGCATAGACCAGTACTCCTGGAGAGCAGGAGATTGAGGGGTGTTGGTGGCCATAAATCCATCTTTAAATGGGCATGATGAACCATACAAGGTGTATGAGTGTAAGCTCAGAATGTGAAGACAAGTAAAGATTTTTTGCTTTACATTTCTTGGCATGTGGCATGCATGCCCAACCCTGATTTCTATTGAAAAGGTACAGTACCTAGAATATCTGTGGCCAAGAAACTACTCCTTACACTGCTGATGGTAGGCGCTCCAGGAATTGGGCACCACACCAAATGCTGGCATTCCATTGTGTTAAAGTTTTCTTGCATCTCCTGACATTCTCTATCACCTTAAATATCTGCACTTTTTTATGAACTTATTAAAATGGTCTGTGATTTTAAACACTTGCATCAAATTTGTTTCAAAGAACTTCACCTTTTCATCTGTCTAGCTACTGTAGTTGTGTCCAGTGTTCCCTTTGGACTCTAGACTTGGCCTTCATGTTCTTGCCAGGATGTGGTGTTCAGATGTTTTGTGCAAGATGTTGGTGAGGCAGCATTTAGAATATCAAGTACAGTTTTGGTTTAGAGGAATGTGAGCCAAATAGGAACAGGCTTGAATAGGTCTCAGCCTGAAACGTCGACTGTACCTCTTCCTAGAAGTGCTGCCTGGCCTGCTGTGTTCACCAGCAACTTTGATGTGTGTTGCAGGAACAGGCTTAGTGGGATTCTTGATTGGCGTGGACCTGTTAAGCTGGAGAAGTTGTTTCCGTGCTGTATGACTCTATGATTAAGGCTGACATGAGGCCCTCCATTAGTTGTGATCATCAATGGCTGTTACGTCCCAGCTGTCTACGTGATTTGCAAGCAGTACACAAGGTGTGATATGGAGAGCAAGCTGTTGCCCATGTAGCAGGCACCCCCTTTCCATGCAGCTGATGAAATCAAATGAATGGCAGAGACCAGTACTGTTCGGCACCACCGGCATCACAAGAGTTGCCAGTCAGTGATGAACTCACCGTAGGACTGCCTTAGGGACTCCAGCTCTGGATTTTTCCTCTGGGTTTACTCCTGAAGCCTTCCCCATGAGTGGGTATAGCCACAAGGTAGGGGAGGTGTGAGATCAGAGTTTTCCTTCTAGATGAGCTGCTAACAACAGCTGTTGAGCCCCATGTGCCCAAAGCGATTGGTTTTAAAGCACCAATAACCCGCCTTTGGCCCTTCTTCTGTCAGTAGAAGTGACTCTGCTGGGCCTAGTAGCCAAGTCACATGTAAAGACCAGGATCTGGACTCGGCTGTCAGAGGCTCTTTGAGACCCTTGCCATTGGGAGCATTTAGTAGGTAGTGGGAGTGTATTCCCACTACCACCCTTCCACCCTCCCAGCCCCCAGCTCAACAACACTGTGACCCAGGTTGACATAGCACTTCCGTAAATACAGCATAACATTCTTGCTTGGGTATTTCAGCTAATGTTGAGAAAGCCTGGGATTACATGTTGCTTTAACTTGTCTTGCCACTTCCTAAAGTGTCTCTGTAGACCCAGTGGCCACATCATTAGTTACATCCTGTACCTAATAAGATGGCCACTGAGTGTATGCTCATGGTCTTCTGCTGATGTAGCCCATCCACTTCAAAGTTTGACATTTTGTGTATTCAGCGATGTTCTTCTCCACCCTGCTCTTGTAATGCTTGAGATACTGACACCTTATTCTTCTCTGTCTTCTCATTAACAATGCATTTTTGCCCATAGAACTGCTGCTTACTGGACGATTTTTGTTTTTTTTTTGCACCATTCCTCGTAAACTCTAGAGACTGCTGTGCATAAAAATCCCAGAAGATCAGCTGGTTCTGAGATACTCAAGCCACCCTGTCTAGCACCAACAATCATTCCACTGTCAAAGTCACTTAGATCATTTCTTCCCCATTCTGATGTTTAGTCTGAACAACAACTGAACCTCATGACCACGTCTGCATGCGTTTATGCACTGAGGTGCTGCCATATGATTTGCTGATTAGATATTTGCATTAAAAAGCAGGTGTATTTAAGAAAGTGGCCGCTGAATGTAGATGTTCCTTGCATGTTTTTTCCTTTAATTCATTTTCAGGATCTGCACGTTGGTGAGAATTGCCCTTAAGAAGGTGGGGCTGAATCATTCCCTTGAACGGCCAATTCTGGAAATACTCAGATTATTATGGACTTGTTTGCAGTTCCGAATCAGAATCTAACAAACCCCTTTAATCTCTCATACTGTGGTGCAGAAAACACCGCTTGTACTTATAGGATCCTTAATGAACTTTTGTCTAGCCTGTGAATGCATTTCTTTTTAATTAGTCTTACTGATATAGAAAATGGTTTAAGAAAAGATGTGGATTGGTCGGTCACTGTATTACACTGGGGTACAATACTGGTGGGGGTGGGTCTGTCATTGTATAACTTTGGGGTATAGTACTGAGGGGACGGGTCTGTTGCTGTGTAGCACTGGGGTACAGTACTGGTGGGGTTGGTCTGTCAATGTAACGGGTACAGTACTGGTGGGGATAGGTCTGTCATTGTGTAGCACTGGAGATACAGTACTGGTTGGGATCGGTCTGTTACTGTATAACAATGGGTACAGTACTGTTGGGGATGGACCTATCACTGTATAAAACTGGGGTACAGTACTGATGGGAAAGTGTCTGCCACTGTATAATACTGGAGCCGTACTGGTTGGGAATTGTCTTTTGCTGTATAATACTAATTGGGGAATAGATTGCAACTGGTTCTAACTGCATATTACAAGAGTGCCTTCCATGATAGCTTGTGATATTCCTTGAGTTTATCCCACCCAAGCCAACAGGAAGTTCCTGTTGTTGGGACAGTTGGTATAAGACAATAAAATATAGGAGCAGAATTAGGCCACTTGGCTCATTGAGTCTGCTCTGCCATTCAATCATGGCTGATCATTTTTTCCCCACCTCAAAACCACTCCCCGGCCTTCTCCCTGTAACTTTTGATGCTGTAGCCAATCAAGTACCTATCAATCTCTGCCTTAAGTACACCCAACGACCTGGCCTCAACAGCTGCCTGTGGTAACAAACTCCACAACTTCACCCTCAGGCTGTAGAAATTTCTCCTCATCTCTGTTTTATATGGATGCTCCTCTGTACTGAGGCTGTGCTCTTTTGTCCTAGACTCCCCCACCATGGGAAACATCGTTTCCATATCTACTTTGTCTAGGCCTTTTAATATTTCCTTTTAAAGGTTTCAATGAGATTCCCCCTCATCCAATGAAATTCCATGGAATGCTGACCCAGAGCTGTCAAATGTTCCTCACCCTTTAATTCCCAGAATCATCCTTGTGAATCTCCTCTGAATCCTCTCCAATGCCAGCACATCTTTTCTTAGATAAGAAGATCAAAACTGTTCTCAATACTCAAGGTGAGGCCTCACCAGTGCCTTATAAAGCCTCAGCGTCACATCCCTGCTCTTACATTCTAGACCTCTTGAAATGAATGCTAAAATTTTATTTGCCTTCCTCACCACCAACTCAACCTGCAAGTTAACCTTTGGGGTATTCTGCACAAGGACTCCCAAGTCCCTTTGCATCTAATTTTTTTTTGGATTTTCTCTCCATTTAGAAAATAGTCTGCACGTTTATTTCTTCTACCAAAGTGCATGACCATACATTTTCCAACATTTCATTTGCCACTTTCTTGTCCATTCTCCTAATCTGTCTAAGACCATCTGCTGCCTTCCTGTTTCCTCAACACTATCTGCCCCTCCACCCATCTTTGCATCATCTGCAAACTTGGCAACAAAGCCATCTATTCCATCATGTAAATCATTGATATACAGTATAAGAAGAAATGGTTCCAACACCAACCCCTGCATAACACCACTAGTCCTTGCTGCCAAGCAGAAAAGGATCCTTTTATTCCCACTCACTGCCTCCTACCAATCAGCCAACGCTCTAACCATGCTAGTAACTTTCCTGTAATATCATGGGCTCTTAACTTGGTAAGCAGCCTCGTGTGGTACTCTGTCGAAGGTCTTCTGAAAATCCAAATATACAACATCCATTGCATCCCTCGCATCTATCCTCCTTGTAATTTCCTCAAAGAAATCCATCAGGTTCGTTAGGCAAGATTTTCCCTTAAGGAAACCACACTGACTTTATCCTATCTTGCCCTGTGTCACCAAGTACTCCATAACCTCATCCTTAACAACTGACTCCATCATCTTCCTAACCACTGAGGTCAGACTAACTGGGAAAAAATGAGTAAGGTTCATTTCTGTTGCCTTCCTCTTTTCTTAAAGAGTGGAGTGACATTTGCAATTTTCCAGTCCTCTGGAACCATGCCACAGTCCATTGTTTCATTACTGATGTCTTCACAATCTTTACTACTACCTCTTTCAGAACCCTCGGGTGTAGTTCATCTGATCTGTATGGCTTATGCACCTTTAAGCCTTTTAGCCTTTTGAGCACCTTCTCCCATATAATAGTAACTGCACTCACTTCTCTTCCCTGTCACCCTTCAAAACTTGGCCCACCACTCGTGTCTTCCACAGTGAAGAATGATGCAAAATACTCATTTAGTTCACCTGCCATCTTTTTGTCCTCTATTATAATTTCTCCAGCCTCAGTTTCTAGTGGTCCTATATCCACTCTCATCTCCTTTATTTTCATATACTTGAAAAACCTTTTTCTATCCACCTTAATATTGTTTGCTAGCTTGCTTTCATATTTCATCTTTTCCCTCCTAATGATTCTTTTAGTTGCTTTCTGTACGTTTTTAAAAGCTTCCCAATCCTCTGTCTCCCCACTAATTTTTGCTTTGTTATATGCTCTCTCTTTTGCTTTTGCATTAGCTTTGACTTCCCTCGTCAGCCACGGTTGTACTATTTTGCCATTTGAGAATTTCTTTGTTTTTAGAATACATCTATCTTGCACCTTACTCATTTTTTCCCAAAACTCAAGCCATTGCTGCTCTGCTGTCATCCCTGCCAATATATCCTTCCAATTTACTTTGAGCAACTCCTCCTCCATACCACTGTAATCTCCTTTACTCCATTGAAATACTCTTATGTCATACTTTCTCCCTATCAAATTCCAAGTGGAACTCAATCAAATTGTGATCACTGACTCCTTAGGGTTCCTTTACGTTAAGTTCCCTATTCATCTCTGGTTCATTACCTAACACTACTGATCCCCTAGTAGACTCAACAACAAACTGCTCTAAAAAGCCATCTTGTAGGCATTCAACAAATTCACTCTTTTAAGATCCATTACCAACTCAACTTTCGCAGTCTATCTGCATGTTTAAAATCTCCCATGACTGTCGTAACTTTGCCCTTCTGACATGCCTTTTCTATTTCCTGTTGTAATCTGTAATCCACGTCCCAGCTATTCTTTGGAGGCCTGTATATAAATACCATCAGGGTCCTTTTACCCTTGTAGTTTGTTAACTCAAACCACAAAGATTCAACATCTTCTGATTCTATGTCACATCTTTTTAATGATTTGATGCCATTCTTTACCAGCAGAGCCACACCACCCCCTCTGCCTACCTTCCTATCCCTCCGAAACAATGTGTAACCTTGGACATTCAGGTCCCATCTACAACCATCCTTCAGCCGCAATATCATACCTGATAATCTGTAAAAGTGCAACAAGATCATCCACTCATTTCTTGTACTCCATGCATTGGGATATGACACTTTGAGTACTATATTTGCTACCTTTTTTGATTCTGCATCCCTAATGCACTGGTAATCACCCTTCTAGCTGCTGTTTTGCCCTATCATCTGCCTGCCCTTCCTGACAGTCTGACTGCACACTACCTTTGCTTTTTCACCATCCCTTCTATCCTGAGTTCCTTCACTCCAGTTTCTATCCTCCTGCTAAATCAGTTTAAACCCTCCTCAACATCTCGAACAAACTTGCCCCTGAGATTATTGTTCCCCCTCGGGTTCTTCTGCAACCTGTCCCCTTTGTATAGATCATACCTTCCCCAGAAGATACCTCAATGATCCAAGAATCTGCAGCCCTGCCCCTTGCACCGACTTCTCAGCCAGCATTTATCTGCCAAATTACCCTGTTTCTACCCTCACTGGTGCTTGGCACAAGTAACAATCCAGAAATTACTACCCTGGAGGTCCTGCTTCTCAGCTTTCTGCCTAGCTCACTGAATTCTTTCATCAGGATCTCTTTGCTTTTCCTTCCTATGTCATTGGTACCAATATGTACCAAGACATCTGGCTGCTCTCCCCCTGCCCCAAAATACTGTAGATGTGACTTGAGATGTCCCTGACCCTGGCATCTGAGAGGCAATATATATTCTGGGTGTCCCGTTCATGTCCACAGAATCTCCTCTCTCTTCCTCTGACTAATTGAGTCCCCTATCACTACCGCTCCTGTCTTTTCCCTCTTTCCCTTTTAGATCACGGACCCATGCTCGTGCCAGTAACCTGGTCTCCATGGCATTCCCCTGGGAGGTCAAAACCCACAATAGTATCTAAAACAGTAGACTTATTATTGAGGGGAATGGCTACAGGGGTGCTCTGCCCTAACTGCCTATTCATTGTCCTATTTCTTCTCCTGACAGTCACCCAGCTACCCGCCTCCTACAACTTGGGGATGACTACTTCCCTGTAACTCTGATTGAAGATATCCTCACTCTCCCGTACAAGCTGGAGCTCTTCCAGCTGTTGTTTTAGATTCCTAACACAGTCTTCAAGGAGTTGGGCTTTATACAGATGTAGTTCCCTGGGAGACTCTGGGTCTCCCAGGACTCCAGCATCTGGCATGAAGAACACACAATCGCTCAGTACCCCGACACAGTAAGAAAAATGGGAAACTGATCAGAAACTTACCCAGAGCAGACACCTCTTCTGAGCTGAATCCTCCTTTGCGCCAAAGCCAGACACTTCCACTCTCACCACTGGCCCGCTCCCAACAATGGCCACTCCACTTGTCCCTTCTGTACTTTAATTTACTCCCCTCTGCATTGCGCTCACAGCTGATTGGGTGGCTGGAATGACACCAAATGCCCGCGAAGGTCTCCTTTTAAATGAGCGCCACTGACCTGCGAGGAATCTGCTAGCTGTGAGCTGCTCCTTCGGCTGATTGGGCCGCCAGAATATTCATGGAATTGAACTATAGCATAATCACATAAAACTACTGCTGTGAGGTGCTGTGGCCCGTGGGGCAAAAATGAATTTTATCCATGTTTTTAGCTGCAACAGTGGTGTGCATCGCTGAATGCACAACATGTTAAACCTTGAAGTGGATGGGCTACAGCAGCAGAAGACCAAACCAGGTATGGCCACCTTATGAGTTACACTTCAACACCTAATAAAGTGGCCAGAGAGTGTATTTTTCTAGAGAAGGGGTTTTGATGGGAAGCCAGTATTCAGTGCCCCGCTACAGTTACCTTTTGGTGGTTTGCTGTTTCCTTGAGTTATTGGAGTCCGTGGTGATGGTAATGCCATATTGTTTGTAAGGGAGTTATTTTCCATAGGCCCAGGGAAAATGATGAATAAACAGAGACTAAGTGATTTTGGGTCAAGATAATGTGTTCTCTTGAGGGAAGATTGCCTGCTGCCCTCATCTATCTAGAGGTGGGGGGGGGGAGGTACAGATGAGTGTTACACATCGCACCACATTACACTTTGGTGATGTTGAACATTGTGACACTTTACACATAGGTGATAGGGCTGGTTTAATGTACTGAAACAATCAAATGTCTCGCTCTCTCTGCAACTTCAAAGCCGGTAGCACTTGTATAGCCTTTCTGTCTGCATGCTTGTACAAATTAAAAAAATTAAAAGCTTTAATGGGGTGTTGGCTGTCATCTCCAGAGCAGAAACACCAAGAGTTAGGTGTTTTGTGCCACATGAAGCTTTACTCATCCAGTTTTTGGTACTGGGAAGTGTTGGAGATAGCTACAATGACTATTGCCATAAAGGGACAGAAAATCAGTTCAGGAAGTGGATAAGTGATGGAATTCTCACTCAAATAGAAATGTAGGAATTGAAAATAGTATTGTCAGTAAGGATTTTGAAAAGGTATGTCACTCTTGATCAATCATTGGATTATTTGGCGAACTAACAAAGGATAGATAAAGGTCATGATGTAGATGTAATGTATTTGGATTTTTGAAAGGTCACTTGATAAGGCACTGCATTGACTTGTGACCAAGGTCAGAATGTGTTTAGTCAGGACAAATACCTGGATCGATAGTACTTTGGCTACCAAGCACAAAAGAATGTAGGAGAAACTCAAATATACAAAGGGGAGGATGAGGTGCTCTGCAAGGATTGGTACAAATTCACCTTTCGGAGTCTGGACTCTTGAATCTAATTTCACAATGTGAGGAAGTCAACAAGTTGGGCAATGTGATTAGTGAGGAATGTGTGTTGCTAGTATGGCACCTGATCCTGTCTTATCTCAGAAGCTAGCTGGACTTGGTCAGTGTTTGGATAGAAGTTTGCCCAGGAATGCCAGGCTTACAGAATTAAGAGAGGCTAGTCCTGAGTAGTGAACTGGTTCAATTCTTACAGATCTCTAAGCAGGAAATGGCAGAAAAATCACTTTGATGCAACTGTACCTCCACAGTGTTGTATTGAAAGGCATCAAACACACAACACTGATAAGAAGGAATATTTACTAAAAAAGGGGGGGATGAAGAGAAACTGGATGAGGCATTCATGGTGAACCTATGCACACATCAGAATCCTGAATTTAATATTATGGGAGCTTGATTAGGGGGCCCATAAGTCAGATGCTCATACCTTGGAGACCACTTGTAGTGTGCTAAATCACAGGAGGACATTATTAAACTTACGGCTTTGCTGTGTTCTACTAGTGAAATGTGACCATTTTGGTCAGCTACAAACTCTTTCTTTAAAGATAGTAGATGTACTTAACTGTCAGAGCAGTAGAGGATTCGGAAGTTATTGATACATTCATATTACCAGAGCTGTAGGGCTAGGGGACTAGGCTCTTCTCACTAGGAGAAGTGGAGATGGGAGTGGTGTTGAGGGTGGTCATTAAGAATGTTTTCATAGAGCAGCCACAAAGGAAGTACTTTTACTTATCTGAGAAATGATGTGTTGGCATTAGAGGCGGTCCAGATGAGGCTCATGAGAATGATCCCAGGAGACTCTGCCACTGTACCGGATGACTGGAAAATTGCAAACGTTACTTTGCTATTTAAAAAGGGTGGGAGGCAAAGAAAGGAAACTATAGACCTGTCAGCGTGACATCAGTGGTTAGGAAGTTGTTGGAATGGATTGATAGGGATGAGATTATGGAATACCTGGAGGCACATGACAAGATGGGCCAAACCCAGCTTGGTTTCCTGAAAGGAAAATCCTGCCTGACTAACCTACTGCAATTTTTGAGGAAATTACAAGCAGGGTAGACAAAGGAGATGCAGTAGATGTGGTGTACTTGGATTTTCAGAAGGCCTTTGACAAGGTGCCGCACATGAGGCTGCTTAGCAAGATACGAGCCCATGGAATCACAGAGGAGTTATTAGCATGGGTGGAGTATTGGCTGACTGGCAGAAAACAGAGTGGGAATAAAGGGATCCTATTGTGTCTAGCTTCTGGTTACCAGTGGAGTTCCACAGGGGTTGGTGTTGGGACTGCTGCATTTTATGATGTATGTCAATGATTTGGACTATGGGATTAATGGATTTGTGACTAAATTTGCTGATGATACAAAGATAGGTGGAGGAGTGGGTAGTGTTGAGGAAACAAAGAGCCTGCAGAGAGATTTGGATAATTTAGGGGAATGGGCAAAGAAATGGTAAATGAAATACAATGTTGGAAAGTGTATGGTCATGCACTTTGGTGGAAGAAATAAACAGTCAGACTATTATTTAGATGGGGAGAGAGTTCAAAATGCAGAGATGCAAAGGGACTTGGGAGTCCTTGTGCAGGATTCCTTAAAGGTTAACCTCCAGGTTAAATCAGTGGTGAAGAAGGCCAATGCAATGTTGGCATTCATTTCTAGAGGTATAGAATATAAGAGCAGGGATGTGATGTTGAGGCTCTGCAAGGCACTCGTGAGACCACACTTGGAGTATTGCGTGCAGTTTTGTGCTCCTTATTTTAGAAAGGGTATACTGACATTGGAGAGGGTTCAGAGAAGATTCACGAGAATGATTCCAGGAATGAAAGGGTTACCATATGAAGAACGTCTGGCAGCTCTTGGGCTGTATTCCCTGGAGTTCAGGAGAATGAGGGGGGATCTCATAGAAATATTCCGAATGTTAAAAGGTCTGAACAGGTTAGATATGGCAAGGTTATTTCCCATGGTAGAGGAGCCTAGGACAAGAGGGTATAACTTCAGGATTGAAGGACATCCATTTAGAACAGAGATGCGGAGAAATTACTTTAGTCAGAGGGTGGTAAATCTGTGGAATTTATTGCTATGAGCGACTTTGGAGGCCAAGTCATTGGGAGATGACTGACTAGTAAGGGTGCAAAAGGGTATGGGGAGAAGGCAGGAAAATAGGGTTGAGAGGGATAATAAATCAGCCATAGTGAAATGGTGCAACAGTCGCGACAGGCCAACTGGCCTTATTCTGCTCATATGTCTTATGGTCTTATGAACATAAGGCGAGGGAAGGTTCATAAATAAAATATCATGGCTAATTAACCTAATAGCATGTTCTGATGGAAACTTTTCCCAGAACATGGATAAACCTGGAACTGATTAGCAAAAAGAATGGTTGAAGAGGATAGTTTGGATCTACTTCAGGGGATGGTAGATAATCTACATGGGGAAAAGTGGATAAAAAGGCATTTTATTCTGGTGAGTTAGAGTAGAATGGAGGAATTTGAATGCATTGTAAACTAGCATGAGCTTGGCTGCGTGGCTTATTTCTGTGTCTTGGGGGCAATGGAAGTCTGATAGAGTGAAACGTAGGACAACTTGTGGAGACTAGGTGAGGATATCTGTGTGAATGGGGTATTGATTGAATTGATGAAAGAGGAAAATGGAAACAAAATGTTGGGGACACACTACAAGTTAAGAACTGAAAAAGTTGAGTGAGTAGAATTTTTTCAGATGAAGGAAGCTGAAATGAATGTGTAGAACCTGATGTGGACGTGTCACAGAGCATAGAAACAGACCTTTGACTCATTCTCCTAAACTCCAATGAAAGAAATCCCAACTTGCTCAACCCCTTTACATAACTCAGTTCCTCGAGTCCTGGCAACATGCTCGTCAGTCTCCTCTGCATACCTTCCAGCTTACTGGCATACTTCCTATGGAATGGTGTCCAGGACTAGGGGTCAGATACATGGACTATTAATGCAGAGAAAGGAATTTTCATTCTACCGCAGCAGTTGTGAAATTAAAATGAGAGTATATGGAACTTTCTTTCTGGGGGAGTTGTTGAGAATGTTAGGAGAATAAAACAATGGGGTTAATGTAGGATTGGTGGAAATGGGTGACTGATGGTTATCATAGAGTCATAATGTGTGGACGCAGGCTGTTCAGACTAACTGGTCTTTGCTGACTAACTTTCCCAATCTAAACGAATCCTATTAGCCCATATTTGGCCCATATCCTTCCAAACCTTCCTATCCATGTATCTGTCTGGCAGCTCATTCCATATATCGACCACCCTTGAGTGAAAAAGTTATCCCTTATGTTCCTATTAAATCTCTCACCTCTTTCGTCTCGTCATAAACCCATGCCCTCCAGTTCTTAATTCCCCAACCCTAGGAAAAAGGCTGTGTGCACTAACCTTTCTATTTATTACCCCTCATGATTTTATACACCTCTAAATGTCACCTCTTCGTCTCCTACGTTCAATGAATACAGTCCCAATCTGTTCTACCTCTTTTCATAACTCAGTCTCTCAAATCCTGGCAAAAATATAAGCAACACACATCAAAGTTGCTGGTGAACGCAGCAGGCCAGGCAGCATCTCTAGGAAGAGGTACAGTCGCCGTTTCGGGCTGAGACTCTTTGTCAGGACTAACTGAAGGAAGAGCTAGTAAGAGATTTTATAAAATATAATTCTGCTCTGCACCCTTTGCAACTTCATGTAGCAGGGTGACCAAAACTGAATATAGAATTGGGCTGAAAGGCCTTTCTTTCTGCTCTTTTTCTCTATGGCTCTTAAAAACAAGTATTGTAATGTAAACACAAGAAATTCTGCAGATGCTGGAAATCCACAATAACACACACAGAATGCAGGGGGAGCTCAGCAGGTCAGGCAGCATCAATGGAGATGTTTTGGGCTGAGACCCTTTATCAGGACCCTGAAACTGTGACTTGATCGATGCTGCTTGACCTGCTGAATTCCTCCAACTTTTTATGCCTTGGTAATGTACCTCACAGATGCACAAATATTACTCTTGTGGCAAAAAAAACACCTTGACCTCCATTGCCCCACGGAATGACATCTGCTATCCTTCCCTGATATGGTCTAAATGTGATTCCAGACCCAACATTGAAGTCATTTGGATTTTAACTACATTCTCTGTTCAGGGATCAATCGCAAATAGAAAATAAATGCTGACATACCTACATTATGTGAATAAATTAATAAAAACTTAAAACCCTAATATATAGGAGCAGAATTAGGCCATTCAACCTGTCAGGTCTGCTCTACCATTCCATCATGGCTGATGTATTATCTAGTTCAACCCCATTCCTCTGCCTTCTCCCCATAACCTTTGACGACCTTACTGATGAAGGATCTATCAACCTCTGCTTCAAATATACCCAATAACTTGGCCTCCACAGCTGTCTGTGGCAACAAATTCCACAGAGTTACGGCCCTGTGGCTAATGAAATTCCTCCTCATCTCTGTTCTAAAGGGAGGACCTTGTATCCTGAGGTTGTTCTCTCTTGTCATAGACTCTTCTGCTATTAGAAACATCCTTTCCACACCCACACCACCCACTGAGAAACTGGTGGTAATAGTTTACAAGGCACAAATATGGCCTGAGTTGTGACTCATTTTCCAGTTTGGGTGCCTGTAGCGCTGCTTCAATCTTCTCTTGTGACTTGCATAAGCCAGATTTGTGTATGACATATCCACAATGAGAATTCATTCTTGAAAAACTCGCATTTCTCTCTTTGTGCTCAGACCATACTCATTCAGCCTGGTAAGCACTTTACAAAGATTCTGGAGGTGCTTTTCATCATTTTAGCCAGTTACAATGATGTCATTATGGTAACATTGTGTTCCTGGGATATCTTAGAGCACTTGGTCCATTGCTCTTTGCCAAATTGCTGGAGCTGATGCGATGCCAAAGATGAGACAATTATACTGGAACAGTCCCTTGTGAGTGTTGATTGTGAGGAATTTCCTGCCTGACCTCCCAATCTCCATTTGCATATAGGCTTGTAACAAGTCAATCTTTGAAAACCCTGCTTGCCAAAGATGCAAAAATATCTTCTATTTGTGTCAGGAGATACTGCACATTTCTCAGCACCTGGTTGATGCTCACCTTGAAATCCCCAAATTTGTGAATGACTCTTTCCTTTCTTGATCACCAGGACAATGGGCATAGCCCAAGAGAAATCCAGATGCCTCCAAATTCTGAAGTTCAGCATCCACTTTAGGACGTGGTGTGTAAGGCACTGGACGTGCTTTATGGAATCTTGGTGTTGCTGTTTCATCCAGTTCAATTCTGGCCTTCATGCCTTTGAGTTGACTAATCCCCTTCTCAAACACCTTCTCATTAGCATCAAGTAGCTGTGTCAGTCTCTGGTTAGTGCTACCATTTGGGCTGCAGTTGCCTATTGATGTAACACTAAGAGCTTTCAGTGCCAGTTTGGTTGCATTTTTCTCAACCATTCACTCCTGAGAAGTGCTAGCCCACCACTTTTCAAAACATAAAGCTGTACCTGTTGTGTTTGGCCTCCATATGTCACATTTACTTTCAGTTTGCCTTTGGGAGACATTTTTTCATTTGTGTAAGTCTTTAGCATCACTGAGGTCTTCTCTGATGGTATCTTAGAAAACAGTCTGTGTAGTCAGCCTCTGGAGTTATGGACAATGTTGACCCTGTATCCAGCTTCACTTTCTGTTTTACACCAGACACATCTATTGTGATCCAGATGATTTTGTTATCTCCTTCAGTCATACTATGCAGTTCTAGGCATGACAGTTCACCTTTGTCTGTCTCTATGTTGTCTGATTCTGATTTACATTCGATAACTTTATGCATTTGCTTATTTTTGTGTTTGAGACTTTTTACTTGTTTAGGCTTTCTGTCTGTCTTGTGCACTCTCGATGATCTTGTCTGTAACACTTTCTCAGACTTTTTCTTTGACCAACAGTCATTTGCGTCATAAGATATTTTGCCGCATCAATAACATTTTTGGCTTTTTGCACCATTCAGGGACTTTTGTGCATTTCACATTCTAACCTTTTCTGTGGTTCTGCTGCATCTTTTGCTGCAGCCTCTAATGATATTGCAATAGTCAATACTCATTCTAAGGTTAAGTCTCTTTCAGATAGTAGCCCTTCTGAGTGCTTTGAGTATACATGCCATACACAAGCCTGTCCCTTAATGCATCAGAAAGTCTGTCCCTAAAGTCACAATACCGAGAAAGTTTGCGCATTTCTGCAATGTATTCAGAAATGTCTTCATCTTTTAACGGTTCCTTTTGTAAAATCTAAATCTCTCAGCTATTACTAGCAGTTTAGGACTAAGTGATTTTGTAAAATTGTAACAATTTCATTGAACGACATGCATAGACAACAGATCAATATCAATATACATATGGAGCTTGGAGTGTTCCATGTAGATGTGCGCAATGTTGGGGAGGGCTTTACTCTTGATGGACTGGGCCATATCCGCTCATTTTTGTTGGGTTTTCCATTCAAGGGCATTTGTGTTTCCATACCAGTCCGTGATGCAACTCTCCACCACACGTCTATAGAAGTTTGTCTAAGTTTTAGATGTCATGCTGAATCTTTGCAAACTTCTGAGGACCCTCATACCCTCAGATGCAATCTCAGTTTCATGGCAATGGGAATAAAATCTCCTAAACTCCATATTCTCGTATGGCAATGGGCATGATTGTTACTGGGTTTTATTATTCTGGGGCAGGTGAAAAAGCAACTGAGAACCTGAAAGATTACCATTTAGTGTTTACGGTTTGTTGAAACATGGAATGACAAATGTGTAAGATTGTGTCCTGGCTTTGCTATTTCAGCGGTCAAGGAGGTAGCTCGTGTGCGCAAAATAATCTTGTGGATTTCGTTGAACTTGAAGGAGAAATGACTGAACATACTGTAGCTGAGATAACATGAATAAACATACAATAACTAAAGTAAGGTTGTGACAATGTCACTTGATAACAAAAATTTCAGTGACCTACTTAGACTTGTAAAGGAAAGCGTGTGGAGGAAAGAAATGACAGTATTTTGGATCCTTCTCTCAAAAAAAAACATATCCTGGCAGAAGAAAGCATTTGAGTTAGAATTTCCAGATATTTTAATTAATTTAGTGTTGGCATGAATTGATTTGAGTATATGATTAAAAATGTTAGATTGTCCATTGACTATTAATGTCTTTGATGGGATTCACATCCTTCAGGCTTCAAATTCTTAAAGTCCTTTTTCTTGTCAGAGTGCCAAACTGAAAGAATATTTGAAGATCAATGTACTGAACTCTACTTGGACTTACCCTTGCAGCCAAGGTACCTTATCTTACTGCAGTAACTAGAAAGTAGTTAGACAATATCATGAACAATCAGAAAGAAGCTGGCCACAATGGTTTAATGGTTCTATTTAATATTAGAGAATGTATACAGTATACAACCTGAAATTCTTATTCTCCGCAGACATCCATGAAAAACAGAAGAGTGAACCCCAAAGAATGAATGGCAGTAAAACTGGAGAACCTCAAAGCCCCCTCTTCCCCCATCCCAAACACAAGCAGCAGCAAAGAAATACCCCTCCCCCACTTATTTCAGCAGAAAGCATCAACACCTACCAAGTGAGCAATTGCAAAGTCCCCAAAGAGAGACCATGATCTGCAGTGCAACAAAAACTCAGGACCTCACCACGAAGGCGCACATGTCTTCCAGGCCGCATCCTTGGGATATCGAACCATAGCCAGCTGGTGAGTGCCAGACTGGGAACCATCACTGTAAAGAACTGGAGTTTAGGTAGATAGATAGATACAAAGGAAATCACAGTGTCACAGTAGCATTACAAGTGCACGGATATAAATATTAGAAGATAAGTTGAAATAGTAAAAGAATAAGTTACCACAAACAGTCTAACAGGAGGGGGTCATCACTTCCCCATCTATAGGTTGATTCATTATAGACCCCAATGGTCGAGGGTAAGAATGACCTCATATAGTGGTCTTTGGAGCAGGGCATGAGAAACATTGTCCAGAGTTGCCAGGATTTTCTGTAGGATCCTTTGTTCTACCATAGCCTCCAGTGTGTCCAGTTTGAATGCAGTTGTAGATCATGGACTCCGACAGAAACCCATCCACCTTGAAAAGGGAAAAAGAAACATTAAAGGGAAGAAATTAAGCTGTTTTTGCAGATGAGCTCGAAGAAGCTGCCTTCTGGTGATCCCTCAGCTTGTAGATTTGGTACAGTTCCTCTTTTATTAACAAAACCACCGAAGTCTTGTAACAAGGTTGAGGTTGCCTCATTTCATTGTGCCAAAATGATTCTTTGATATAACTTTTTTTTAATAGTTGTTATATGGGGGAGGCATATAGATGTCACTCTAAAGCAGGGGTGGCCAACCTTTTACATTCCATGTGTCAATTTTTTCACGCAGGAGTTCAGATGCGATTTTTTTTTCATGCAGAAGTTCTGCATTAACATTTTTACAAGAATTGTGAGGGTACAAGAGTTGTGTGGCTCATCTGAACTCGTGTGTGAAAAAATTGACACATGGAATGTAAAAGGTTGGCCACCCCTGTGATAAAGAATGTTCCATATTAAAACCCAAAGCTGAGTTACTGCAGAGGAATACCTGAATGAGACAATTAATACATTTTAATTTGGAAGAGGTAACCCTGTAACTGAATTTGTGATGGTGAGCAGACATACCTAGCTGAGCGAGGGCAGTATCTGGGAAATGAACTGAAGCAGTCAGAGGAGGGTAGAGCATGATACTGAAATAGCTGGTGTAGCAGATAGTTTAGAAGGTTATGAAAAATTCTAGGGCAATTTTGATTAGCTAGGTATGTGGGCTAAGGACTGGTGTCCCGATATATAATCAGTGGCTACTATTAGGTACCTCCTGTAACTAATGAAGTGGCCAATTATTCATGGACTTCTGCCGCTGTAGCCCGTTTACTTCAAGGTTCGACATTGTGTGCATTCAGAGATGCTCTTCTGCACACTACTGTTGTAATGCGTAGTTATTTGTGTTCCTGTGACCTTTCTGCTAATTTGAAACAGTTTGGACATTCTATGCTGACCTCTCTCACTAACAAGGCATTTTTGCCCATAGAACTTCCACTCGCTGGATTTCTATTGTTTTTTACACGACTATCAGTAAACTTTAGAGACCGCTGTGTGTGAATGTCATAGGAGTTCACCACTTTCTGAGATACTCAAACCACTCTGTCTGGTACCAATAATGATTTCATAATCAAAGAGTTAGGTCACATTTCTTTCCTGGTCTGAACAGCTGAACTTCTTGAACATGCCTGCATGCTTTTATGCATTGAGTTGCTGCCACATGATTGGCTGATGAGATACTTGCATTAACAAGCAGCTGTACTAATAAAGTGATCACTGATTGCATGTAAGGTTTTGCATTTTGACAGATCAAACCAAGTAGGACTCCTACAGTGAATAGTTGGGTCCTGGGGAGTTATGGAACAGAAGGACCCAGAAGTGCAAGTGCATAGTTTGCTGAAAGCAGAATCTCTGGTGGTGAAGCAAGCACTTGGCACAATGGCCTTCATCAGCCGGGGCATTGATTATAGGAGCTGGGAAGTTATTTTTCAGTTAGAAGTTGTTGGGGCTTCATTTGGAGTATTGTGTACATTTTAGTCACCCTGTAATAGGAAATATGCTAAAGATTTTAAACTAGATAATGTGCATCTAGAAAGATTTACCAGGCTGTTTCCTGGACCTGGGGCCCAAGTTATAAGGAGAAGTTATGTTTGACTTTATTCCCTGAAAGGCAGGAGATTGAGGGGTGTTCTAATAGAGGTATATAAGCTAATGGGGGGTATATACAGGAAGAAAAGCCATAAGTTTTTCTGATTATTACTCAGTTTGCATCAAATGTTGCTGTAAACAAGATGGTGTTTTGCAGCTTCATCATGTATATTTGGAATGAGTTCCCAGAAACAGCAGTTGAGGCAGGCATATTAGCAACAACTGAAAGCCATATGGATAGGAGAGGTTTAGAGGGCTATATGCTGAAGGCAGGCAAGTGGGACTAGCTCCCTGAACAACACAGTTGGCATAGGCATGTTGAGCCCAAGTGCATTATAGACTGTTTTCTAAATAGAGAGAACATTCAAAAATCTGAGGTGCAAAGGGACTTGGGAATCCTCATGCAGGATTCCCTGAAGGTTTATTTGCACGTTGAATCGGTGGTGAGGAAGGCAAATGCAATGTTAGCATTCATTTTGAGAGGACTAGAATATAAAAGCAAGGAAGTAACGCTGGGGCTTCACAAGGCATTGGTCAGACCACACTTGAGTATCGTGAGCAGTTTGGGCTCCTTATCTAAGAAAAGATGTGCTGACATTTGAGAGGTTTCAGAGGAGATTCATGAAATTGATTCTGGGATTGAAAGGCTTATCATATGAGGAGCGTTTGATGGCTGTGGCCCTGTACTCACTGGAATTCAGAAGAATATTGCTGGGGGAGTGGTGGGATCTCATTGAAACCCATTGAAAGTTGAAGGCCTTGATAGAGTGTATGTGGAGAGGATGTTTCTTGTGATGGTGGCAGAGTTTAAGACCAGAAGAGACAGCCTCAGAATGGTGGGACGTCCATTTAGAATGGAGATGAGGAGGAATTTATTTACCCAGAGAGTGGTGAACTGCTACAGATGGCTGTGGAGGCCAAGTTGATAGATTCTTGATTGGTTACGGCATTAAGGGATACAGGGAAAAGGCATGAAATTAGGGTTGAGAAGGAAATGGATCAGCCATGATGAAATGCTAGAGCAGACTTGATGGGCCAAATGGCCTAATCCTGCTCCAATATCTTTTCCTCTAACTTTATGACTCTGACACAGTCAAATATTTGTGGGAATTTAAAATTCAAAAGTTCAAAGTATGCACATATTGGTCACCATATACAACCTTTTTTTAAAGGACTTTCACGGTAAATGCAATGACTCACAATAGAATTAATGGAATACTGTACACAAGATTGACAAACAATCAATGTGTAGAAGACACAAACTGTCCAAATACAAAAAGATAATAATAATAGTAATAATAAGCAATAAATATCAAGAAAATGAGATGACGAATCCTTGAAAGTGAGTCCATAGGCTACGAGAACAGCTCAGTGTTGGGGTGAGTGAAGTTGAGTGAAGCTATCCACTCTGCTTCAAGAGCCTGATGGTTGAGGGGTAATAACTTTTCCTGAACCTAGTTGTGTGGTTCCTGAGGCCCCTGTACCACGTTCTTGATGGTGGCAGTAAGAAGGGAGCATGGCCTGGATGGTGGGGGTCCTTGATGATGGATGCTGTTTTCCTGCAACAGCGCTCCGTGTAGATGTGCTCAATAGTGGGGAGGGCTTTACCAGTGATGGACTGGGACAAATCCACTACTTGTTGTAGGATTTTCTATTCAAGGACATTGGTGTTTCCATAACCAGGTGGTGATGCAACCAGTCAATGTACTCTCCATTGCATATCTATAAAAGTTTGTCAAAGTTTTAGATGACATTCTGAAACTACACAAACTTCTAAGAAAGTAGAGGCACTGCAGTGCTTTCTTTGTAACGGCACTGATGTGCTGGGCCCATAAAATAGTAAAACTGAGGATTTTAAAGTTGCTGACCCTCGCCACCTCTGATCCCCTGATGAGAATTGGCTCATGGACCTCGGTGTCTGTGTCTGTCTCAGCCATGAAGAGTCTCTGCAAGAAACATCGACTGTTTATTCCTCTCCATAGGTGGTGCCTGACCTGCTGAGCTCCCCCAGCATTTTTAGTCGGTTGCTCTAGATTTCCAGCATCTGCAGAACCGCTTGTGTTGTGAGTGTTGCTTTGACCCCAGCATCTGCAGATTATTTTGTGTTTACGAACCGCTTGTGTTTTTCTGTCCCTCTCATTTGCATTGTGCAGAAGGAGCAGGGATATTAACATATGTATCTGACAATTTGTAAGCTTTGACCATTGTCACAAGGGTAGAGTGTCTTTTCCTTTTTGCAGTGCTGTTAGTGGAACTTGCTGAGCACCACATTGATGTTATGATCCCTACAGTTTGGCAGTGGAAGCACTTTAGAAATACTTTGCAGGCTGTTTAGAACATGCACTTTGTGAGACAATGAAGAGGATGGTGGAACTACTGTGATATGCTGTTCTGGTTCTGAATCAGCACAATGAGCAGCCCAGAATAAATCTGTTACCAGGGTAGGGAGGGTGAAACTAGCAACCAGCTTTTCAGGTAATGAACTGATTGGATGGTGAGGTGAATATCCCTCCCACTAAACTCCCCCCCAGCAATTTAGCCCTGCAAGTGGCTCATGTGCTACACCTACCCGTACACCTCCTCCCTCACCTCCACTCAGGACCCAAACAGTCCTTCCAGCTGAGGTAACACTTCGATTGTGAATCTGCAGGGGTCGTCTATTGTGTCTGGTGCTTCCGATGCGGTTCCCTGCGAATTGCTGGGACCCATCGTAAATTGGGGGACCACTTCGTTGAGCACCTCTGCTCCATCCACCACTAACGGGACTTCCTGGTGACCAAACATTTAAATTCTGATTCCCATTCCCGTTCTGACATGTCGGTCCATGTGCCAAGATGAGGCCACCCTCAGGGTGAGGAGCAACACCTTATATTTGTCTTGTATTCCAACAGAACAAAGTTGAAAATTCAATGTAAATTTATTATGACATTACATACAGTATATGTCATCATATACTACCTTGAGATTCATTTGCTTGCAGGCATTCACAATACAATAAGAAATACAATTTAAGTCTTGCGAGACCATGGATCTGTGCCTGGAAAGCCTTCACTCTCCAAGGCGCAGGCCTGGGCAAGGTTGTATGGAAGACCAGCAGTTGCCCATGCTGCAAGTCTCCCCTCTCTATGACACCAATGTTGTCCAAAGGAAGGGCATTAGGACCCATACAGATTGGCATCAGTGTCATCGCAGAGCAATGTGTGATTAAGTGCCTTGCTCAAGGACACGACAGGTTCCCTCGACTGGGGCTCGAACTCACGACCTTCAGGTTGCTAGTCCAATGCCTTAACCACTTGGCCACGTGCCCAAGAAATACAATAGAATCAATAAAAACCTACACAGGCTGGCAAACAATCGATGTGCTAAAGAAGACAAACTGTGAAAATACAAAAAAAGGCAAATAATAAATAAATAAACTAATACTAAATAAAGAATACTGAGAATGTGAACTGTAGTGTCCTTGAAAGTGAGTCCATAGGTTGTGGAATGAGCTGAGAGCTGGTGTGAGTGAAGTTACCAGTGCTGGTTCAGGACTGTATGGTTGAAGGGTAATAATTATTCCTGAACTTAGTGATGTGGGACTTAAGGCACCTGTGCTTATTTTCCTGATGGCAGCAGTGAGAAGAAATAATAGCCTGGATGATGAGGGTCCTCGATGATGGATGCTGCTTTCTAGTGGCAGTGTTCCTTGTAAATGTTGTCAATAGTGGGGAGGCTTTTCCTGTGATGGTCTGGGCTGTATCCATTATTTTTTGGAGCAGGAAGGGGTTTCTTGACCCTATTCTGTTATTTAGTAAGATCACGGCTGATCTGATTGTAACCTCTGGTTCAATAATAGACTACATCAGGATTGTAATGTGAATACACTGGTTCTTTTGTTATTGACTTATAACTAAATTGGTTGTTTTTATTTGCAGTTTGTCTTTTGCACATTGGTTGTCTGTCAGCCTTTGTGTACTTTGGTGTACTTTTTCATTATATTCTATTGTACAGGTTTCCCTCGCCATCTGAAGGTAGAGCGTTCCTATGAAATGATTCGTAAGCCGAAATGTCATAAAGTGAAGAAGCAATTACCATTTATTTATATAGGAAAATTTTGTGAGCGTTCGCAGACCCAAAAATAACCTACCAAATCATGCCAAATAACACAAAACCTAAAATAACAGTAACATATAGTAAAAGCAGGAATGATATGATAAATACACAGCCTATATGAAGTAGAAATACTTCTCTACAACGATTGCCCGCACAGATCTCCGTAGCGAAAATCTCACGCAAGTGCTCTCAGCAGGAAATCTCACGCAAGCGCTGTTGGCATAAACGCACTCTCCAGTAACCTTTAAACTATGAAGCTGCCAAATCTACCAAATATCACGTAAAAATATACAGCCTGTATAAAGTAGAAATAATGTGTGTACAGTGTAGTATCACTTACGGGAATTGGGAAGACATCAAGCACACTGATGATGGTGTGTTAGACTGAGTCGTCGCAGGTTGGGGTGGTGCAGTGGCCTCCACCCTCCAGGACGCCAACTGATACATTGCTGCGAAGCACGCAGGGGTAGCCTGGAGGCACACAGCACATCTTTAAGAAAAAAGCCGAAATAAACATGCTAATTAATTAGGTGCTGCCCGGCATGTAAATGTCGGCGCAGATCAGAGGCGATTGCCGATTGCATCGGCACTGATCCGGGCCGACAATTACGTGCTAGGTGGCACCTAATTAATTAGCATGTTTATTTTGGCTTTTTTCTTAAAGATGTGCTGTGTGCCTTCTGGCTACCGCTGCATTCTCCGCGAATCGATACAGTATCTGTCCGGGGCCCGGGGGTTGGGGTGGTGGGACATGGGGGTGTCATCTCATCGTCGATCAGGGCAGGCAGCTCGTCTTCTCCTATGACTGCCTGCCTCGATGTCAAAGGTTGAGGTTCATCGTCTGCTGTGGCTGATGTGGAAGGCTTGCTTGACTGCTGAGCCTCGCACATTTTTAGATCATACCGTTCTTTGTAAGGACTCAACCCATCTTGCAAATATGCTGTAAACCTACGTACCCTTTCAAAATTAAAGTCGTACTTTAGTGTCACGCAGTTGCTTCACGTTCAGTTCCTGGACGACTTCTCTTTCGCTACTGCATTCGGTTTCGATTGTTACCCTTTCCTCTTCCAATTACATCAGCTCTTCATCTATCAGTTCTTGGTCATGGGATGCCAAAACCTCTTCAACATCACCTTCGGCAGCTTCCACAAGCCAAACTCACCACCCCCCACGATTGAAACGCTTAATTATGTCTAGTTTTATGCTAAGTGTAACACCCTTACGAGCTCTTCCAGGCTTTTCCGACACCTTAGAACTCATCTTGCTAACGGCTGCTCAATGCAACGTGTTTAAGCAATGCCGGGAGAGCGGCTGCTCGGGGTCTGCGCTGCCTTTTATTGCACGCTGATTTTTTTATCGCGCTGCCTTTCTTCGTAACAGTGAAAACACCTTCTGAAAGCGAAAACAGGGTACTAATGTAGGTCTTTCGTAACAGTGAGGTTTCATAAAGCGAATATTCGAAAAGCGGGGGACACCTGTATTTCCTTTTTCTGTGAATACCTGTAAGAAAATGAATGTCAGGGTACAGTAACATACACACATGAGGAATTCTGCAGATACTGGAAATTCAAGCAACACACATCAAAGTTGTTGGTGAATGCGGCAGGCCAGGCAGCATCTATAGGAAGAGGTACAGTCGACGTTTCAGGCCGAGACCCTTCATCAGGACTAACTGAAGGAAGAGCTAGTCAAATCTCTTACTAGCTCTTCCTTCAGTTAGTCCTGATGAGGGGTCTCGGCCTGAAACGTCGACTGTACCTCTTCCTAGAGATGCTGCCTGGCCTGCTGCATTCACCAGCAACTTTGTGTGTCGCTTGATACAGTAACACACTCTGTACTTTGATAATTTACTTTAAACTTTGAACTATCAGGCAGGAGGTACAGAAGCCTGAAGTCCCACACCACCAGGTTCAAGAACCCCTACTTTAATTCATCCATTCAATTCTTGAACTAGCCAGCAAAATTCTGATCATTACAGTTTAGCTACACTATGAACACTTTGTGCTAAAATTAGACTTATTAAATTTTTCTAGTGGTAACATTGTGTATAATTTATGTTTTTTTTTCCTTGTGACTGCAGTTTGTGCCTGTGATACTGCTGCAGGTTATTCTTGGGACCTGTGCATATATGTGCTTGTGCTTATGACAGTCATCTAGGCTTTGGCTTTGCCTTGGCCTGTTTTCCCCAGTGTGTGCAAACTGCAAACACAATCAGAATCAGATTTAATAACATAGTCATATGTCACGCTGATTAGGTTTGGTTACTGTGGGTGTGGTTCTAAAGCAGTTTTCGAAAATGCATTTGGATAATGCAACTGGGATTAAAGGGTGTCATAAGTACTTTGATTGTAATGCATTGTAAAATCTCATGGTTAGTTCTGACGCACTGTGAAATTGACACTTGGCTGTAGCCAATCTGCATCTTGTCACTGGGAGATAGGAAACAGGAGCAGGCAGAGCCCACTTGGTCTTGTCTGATCTGCTGCTCGATATGAACTTGGCTGGTCTGCCTCGTGCCTCGTCTCCTTTTACAACGTTTGTAAAACCTAGAACAGAACCATGCAGGACCAGCCCTTTAGGCCAACAATGTTATGCTGAACCAACCAAACTACCAAGTACATCCCTAATCAAACTTAGCCCTCCTGCCTACACAATATGTGTATACCTCCATAATGTCCATATCCCTCCATTCTCTGCATATTCCTGTGCTCTAAACTGCCTCTATCTTATTTACCTCCACCACCATTCTAGGCACCCAGCACTCTGCTTTTTTAAAAGAACTTGAGCCACACATCTCCTTTGAATTTATCCCCTCTCACCTTAAATGCATGCCCTTTAGTAATGGACATTTTGACTGGGAAAAGGACAACAAAATGAGAGGCCATACTGGATCTAGTATTAGTCAATGAACCTTGCCAGGTGTCAGATCTCTCAGTGGGTGAGCAGTGACCACAACTCCCTGACCTTTGTCACAGCCTTGGAGAAGATGGTATGTGGAAGTAACTACTTGGGGGAGGGTGAATTATGATGCTATTAGGCTGGAACTTGGGAGCATAATTTGTGAGCAGATGACTCAAAGAAGTTCACAGCAGAAATGTAAAGGTTGTTTTGGGAGCACTTGCTGGGAATTCTAGATTAAGTTCATCAACGAGGGGTGATTGATAAGTTTGTGGCCTAAGGTAGAAGGGGTCAATTTTAGAAAACCTAGCACATTTATTTTGCAACATAGTCCCCTCCTACATTTACACACTTAGTCCAGCAGTCGTGGAGCATACGGATCCCTTCTTTGTAGAAGTGGTTCGCAGCAGGGATGATTGATAAGTTTGTGGCCTAAGGTAGAAGGAGATGAGTTATACAGCTCTTGTTACATGCACGTGCAGTTCAACTCTTTGAGTGAAAATGCAGAAAGTTTGAAGTTAATAACTCATCTTCTACCTTCGGCCACAAACTTATCAATCACCCCTGCTGTGGACCACCTCTGGAGGTCCAAGACACTGACTTCTACAACGAAGGGATCCATATACTCCACAACCACTGGACTAAGTGTGTAAATGTAGGAAAAATAAATGTGCCAGGTTTTCTAAAATTGACTCCTTCTTCCTTAGGCCACAAGCTTATCAATCACCCCTCGTATTTGAGGCAGGGAAATGATGGTAGGGTGAAGGGAGCATGGTTGACGAGAGATTTGAAACGTCTAGTCAAAAGGAAGAAAGAAGCTTACTTAAGGTTTAAGAAGCAAGGATTAGACAGGGCTCTAGAGGGTTACAAGGTTGTCAGGAAGGACCTTGAATATGGACTTAGGAGAGCTAGAAAGGGATAGGAGAAGGCCTTGACGACTAGGATTAAGGAAAACCCCAAGGCATTCCACACATACATGAAGAACAGGAGGATGTCTATAGTGAGGGTAGGACCAAAAAGTTACAAAAGAGGAAGTGTGTATCTGGAGTTGGAGGAGGTAGTGGAGGTTCTTAATGAATTCCTTGCTTCAGTATTCACCAGTGAGAGGGACCTTGACATTTGTGAGGATAGCATAAGACAGCCTGATATGCTTGAACAGTTAATGTTAAGAAAGGGGATGTGCTGGAACTTTTGAGAAACATTAGCATAGATGATTCCCTGGGGCCAGTCAGGATCTGCCCCAGGTCTATTTTTACTCCAGGTTCTAGCATCTGCAGTTTCTTGCGTGCCTGCTTATTCTGACTCCCTGACTTCCATGTGATAACCAGTCTTTCATCCATGTTACACACGTCTGCAAAAACCACGAGCACTCACAGTATTTGGTGCCCCTTTTTGTGTGGCGACTTATCAAAAGCTTACTGAACGTTACTTTCTTGTCGTTACTGGGACGGTTGAACATTGCATTATCCTACTAATCCCCTTCCCCAGCTGTCCAAGTCCAACAACTTTTGGGCATAGTCACTGTGCAATTCTTCATTTTGGAAATCTTGGCTCCATGTTTGTTGCTTTTTGATCTTTGGCATCGGAGTTCTGAAGTTGTGTTGCAATTCAGTGATGTGGCACAGACCAGGAAACAAAGTTGTACTTGGCAGTTTATGTAGGTTGGCAATTTACCAGTGGCATCCCTCTGCAGGAAGTTATATTTATGAGAGTATTCTTTCCTGCCTTAGAAGCTTGCACAGATTTGGCATGTCATCTAAACGTCTATAGATGCACAGAGGAGAGTATCCTGACTGGTTTTATCATGGCATGGTGTGGAAACATCACTACCCATGAATGGAATAAGTGGCAGACTCAGCCTTCACAAGCAAAGCCCTCCCCACCATTGAGCATGCCAACATGCAGTGCTACCACAAGAAAGCAGCATCCATCATCAAGGGCTCCACCATCCAGGCCATGCTCTCTTCTTGCTGCTGCTGTTGGGAAGGAGGTACAGGAGCCTTGGGTCCCACTCCACCATGTTCAGGTTCAAGCATTTGGCTGCTGAGCCAGGGTGGATTACTTCACCACAACATTGAACTGATTCTTTTTTTTTTGGTGTGTGCCTGCGTGCGTGTGAGTCTGCGTGTGTGCGTGTGTGTGCATCCGTCCGTGATGATGTCTCTTTCATGGCTTTTTTTATAAGGCACAGAGCGAGAGAGAGAGAGACTGTGTGGCACACCACTCCTCACAGACATTTTTGCAATATTTTCCCTTTATTTTACGAGGTCGAGTTGTGATCTCGACACTCAACCCGGCACGGATGGAAAGCGTACTCGGGAGCGGACCCGACTGGTTTCGAACCCGGGGACCTCCGCTCCTGGGTCTGGCGCCGATGTCGTTGCACCACCAGCCGGCCCAACATTGAACTGATTCTACAACCTATCGACTCAGCTTCAAGGTCTCTACAATTCATGTTCTCAGTATTATTTATTTTCTGTTTACGCGGTTTTTCTACATATGCACGAGTTGCTTTTGTATAGATTCTATTGTATTTCTCTGCTTTGTGGTGAATGCCTGCAAGAAAATTAATCACAGGGTTGTATATGGTGACACGAATGTGCTTTGTATGTTGTAACTGAAATATTTGACTTTTTTTTTTAGGCACTAACAGCACAACTGATTCTTGATGACGGGACAAAAATGGAAGGAATATCCTTTGGCTACCCTCAGTCGACTGCAGGAGAGGTCGTGTTCAACACTGGATTGGTCGGGTGAGTGCAGTGTGATCTTACTGGGCAGGCAGGGCACTCCCAGCAATCTGCGGTCTTCTGCATGACAGTGTTCCCCTTCCTGCCTTCCACGAGGCGGTGGGAGGGAGAATGCACGCTCAGTCTTGGTCTTAGCTTTCATTCTCCTCGCCAGAAGCACTTGGTACTTTTCCCTGATCACAGCTGGCACTATGTAAGCTCAGGTTACTGCACACTACCCCTCTCACGTGACATACAGAGCGACTGGCACTTGTGCAGTGTGGTGTGTGGCTGAGTACCTCCACTGTTAGCACATGCTCACTCTTTCACTTGACACTGACGCGCGGGGAGAAATGTATCTGCCTGTCCTGCTCGGTGTCTGATGATAGAATCACACACCCTTCCCAGCATTACCCCTCCCCCTGAGCTGACGTCACTTTAAGTGGAACCTAATCCTCGTTGGAGCACTCTGGACATAAACCAAGGTTACACTGTAGGCGCAAACTCACAGAGATTTACAGTACAGGAAGGAGCCATTTGGCCCTATGGGGACGATGAAGTTACTTCCCCATACTTGTCGCCTTGTATATTGTAATGCTTCAGGTCCTGATTCTGAGAAGGGATTCTACCTTTGACACCATCTTGGGCTGTGACCCCCTGACCTCATCAACCATTTTCTCAAACCCTTCACAGCCCCTGATAGAACATAGAATAGTACAGTACATTACAGGCCCTTCAGCCCACAATATTGTGCCAATCCTCAAACCCTGCCTCCCATATAAGCCCCCACCTTAAATTCCTCCATATACCTGTCTAGTAGTCTCTTAAACTTCACTAGTGTATCTGCCTCCACCACCGACTCAGGCAGTGCATTCCACGCACCAACCACTCTCTGAGTAAAAAACCTTCCTCTACTATCCCCTTGAACTTCCCACCCCTTACCTTAAAGCCATGTCCTCTTGTATTGAGCAGTGGTGCCCTGGAGAAGAGGCGCTGGCTATCCACTCTATCTATTCCTCTCATTATCTTGTACATCTCTATCATGTCTCCTCCCATCCTCCTTCTCTCCAAAGAGTAAAGCCCTAGCTCCCTTAATCTCTGATCATAATGCATACTCTCTAAACCAGGCAGCATCCTGGTAAATCTCCTCTGTACCCTTTCCAGTGCTTCCACATCCTTCCTATAGTGAGGTGACCAGAACTGGACACAATACTCCAAGTGTGGCCTAACCAGAGTTTTATAGAGCTGCATCATTACATTGCGACTCTTTCACTTGACTTATGAAAGCTAACACCCCACAAGCTTTCTGAACTACCCTATCTACCTGTGAGGCAACTTTCAGGGATCTGTGGACATGTACCCCCAGATCCCTCTGCTCCTCCACACTACCGAGTATCCTGCCATTTACTTTGTACTCTGCCTTGGAGTTCACCCAGTCTAAACCTCTAACTTCAGGCCTCTTGCCTCACCCTCCCCTTGGCCTACCTCAGATCCTCTAGTTTGAAGAAGACTGCAGATGCTGGAAATCTGAGATAAAAAACAGAAGATGCAGGTGAGGCGGCGCCTGTGGGAAGAGATGCTGTTAACATTACAGGAAGGAGAGAGAACATGTTAGATTTAATTTGCAGGGAAGCTGGGAGAAAGATGTATGGAAGAAAGGGAAAATCTCTGATAAGGTGAGGTCAGGGTTGCCCTGAAATTGAGCTTTAAACAAATGAGCTTTAAATGTGGCAGGGTCTGGTTGATAGGAGACAAAATACGGTCTTCAGTTACATACACACAATGCTGTAGGAATTCAGCTGACCAGGCAGCATCTAGGAAAAGAGTACAGTCAATGTTTGGGCCGAAACTCTTCTGCAGGACTGGAGAAAAAAGCTGAGGAGTATTTTGTGTGTGTTTCTCTTGTTTGTGAATGGTCCTTAGTTGATAAGACCTGTGGAAGTGATTGCAATTGGAGTGTGAGAATGCAGGAAAGGAATACAAGAGTCAAAAATGCAAAGCCTGACCTGGCCTCCATCACTTTGTCATTGTCCAGTCCTTGATCCTAGTCAACTTATCTTCACCACAACTGTATCCCACACCAGGAGTGCCTTGACCAGTTCCCCTCCACGAACAACTTGTCTTCGCATTGAACAACTTCTTCAACTCCATCCACTTTCTCCAGACCAGAAGTTTAACTTTGGAACATGTCCCAGCCCAAGTTCTGCCAGTCTGTCTGTGGGATTGTAATGTGGAACCAGATTTTCAGATTCCGTGAGTGGAACAGGGACACGGATTGTGAGTGAGCACATTATCTATTTATTTATAAGCAAACAGTGAAACACAAAGCCCGGCATCCTGCTAAATAAGTGCTCATCTAAGCTACACAAAACTGCAACATTCAGTAAGCCTCTTAACTCAATGGGTTTTCCATCAAATCTCCTCAAGTTATAAAACTCTAAAACTAAGCATGCTACGAACGAGTACTTAACTAAGTAAATGCCAGGAGCTCACCTATGTCTGCAACACTCTTTCGCGACTTCAGTCTGAAGAAGGCCCCTGGAGACAAAGGGAAGAAACGGAGTCTCTTGCACGCACTATTCTTATATTCCCGAGGCACCTTGAACCGAAAAACGGTGCCATGGCATACAAGGCAACCAATGGGAAATTGCTGCCGGATACTTTGAACAGGCCAACCAGTGACCGACATGGTGGAAGAGGCTTTTGACCGGTAAATAAGGCAACCCTTCACATTACAGGAATATGTGGCAGGGTCTTTCTTTCAGTCCCACCTGAGCTCCCTCCTCCCGCTCCCTCCGGTACATGAGCAGCTGCACTTTCGCAGTTTCCTGCACTTGTGCGGATCATCTCCTGGCCTTCTTTTACCTGCTCTCACCTTCAGGTGCTCACTTGATCTCGGGCACTTCCCTTTACTATCTCCAACTTGGGGGTGGGGCAGAAACCAACCTCCATTGCAACCTCACAAACTCTCTTGGGATTCTGATTTCTGCTTGCTCTACCTGGGTTCCTGCAACGATCCCTTTGGGTTCTCCCATTCCCCTATCCCTGTGTTTGCTCTGACAGTGGGGTTCAGCAGCACAAGAACCTCCCAGATGTCTTCCTTTCTCCATTAAAGCCACATTTATTTGTCACATGCACAAGTACATGTATGCATGGGTGCAGTGAAAAATGTATTTGTAGCAGCTTCATATGTACATAGCATCATGTTAGAAGAAAAACACAAGATAGACATAAATTATACATAATCTTTACAAGAAAGAATGCAGTTTAAATGAAACAGAGTCCATTTTACTGCAAAGTGATCAAAGTGGTTATGGCGTTGCTAAATTGTAGTGACTTGGGCTGTGCTGGTTGTTTCAAGAACCACATGGGTTGGAGGGGAGTCGCTTACTTGAACCTGGTGGTGGAACCTGGGAGTTCAAGCTTCCGTACCTGCTGTCCGCGATGGCTTCTGTACCTGCTGTCCGCGATGGCTTCCGTACCTGCTGTCCGCGATGGCTTCCGTACCTCCTGTCCGTGATAGCTTCAAGAAGATGGCATGGTCAGGATGCTGCGGAGCTTTGATGGTGGATGTCGACTTCATGTAGTAACACCATCTTCTATAGACTATAGATACTGTAACTCTAATGATGGGTGGGGCGGGGGGGGGGATGCTCTGCAACTTCTTACGTTTGAATTGCTTTGAAATGCATTTGCATCCAGTCAGGAGACATCCAACTTTACACATGTATAGACTTGCTAGAGTGTTCAGTGACATGCTAAGCCAAGTTAAACCGGCAGTAAAAAAGTGAGCATGCTTTCTTTGTGATTGAGCCTGCGTGTTGTACCTAGGATATATAATCTGATATGTTAATACACTGAAATTTAAAGCTGCCATATGATTTACTGGGCATGTCCTGCAGCCCTGCAATTTGTAATTCTTCTATCCTTTGTCTGCCTTCTCCCTCTCTTACTGTTCTTGGATTGCTGTTTTATGAGACAGGATGTAATAGAGTCATAGAAATAGGCCCTTTGTTCTATGTTCTATCAGGGGCTGTGAAGGGTTTGAGAAAATGGTTGATGAGGTCAGGGGGTCACAGCCCAAGATGGTGTCAAAGGTAGAATCCCTTCTCAGAATCAGGACCTGAAGTATTACAATATACAAGGCGACAAATAATTTATTATAAATTATTATCAATTACTATTGCACATTATGCAGAGACATAACTTAAAATCTGTGCCAAACCATTAATTTGCCTAGTCAAATTGAATAGAGCATTGAACACAATAACTTTTTTTGCCAGAGGGAAGGGGGGGGTTGTTGTTTGCTGCCGCTTACGCGCAGGAGGGAGGGGAGCTCGTGGGGGGGGGACTTTGGGGTTCTAGTATTTAACTGTCATTCATTCTTGGGGCACTCCTCTTCGTGGATGTTTTGCGAAGAAAAAGCATTTCAGGATGTATATTGTATACATTTCTCTGACATTAAATGAACCTTTGAACCTTTGAATTTTTGAACCTTAACACAGAAACAAGATTTTCTCTTTTTCTCTTTCTCTGTTCATTGACCTTATTTACAGCCCACATCCAGGGCAATGCTGGCCGTGTTCTACCAAAGTTCAAAGTAAATCTGTCACCAAAGTTCATATATGTCACCACAAATAACACTGAGGTTCATTTTCTTGTGGGCATACTCAGTAAATCCAAGAGCCATGATGGAATCAATGAAAAATTGCACCCAGCAGAGCAAACAAATAACTAATGTGCAAAAGACAGTAAACGGTGCAAATCCAAAGAGAAAATAATAATAAATAAACAAACAGTAAATATTGATAACATGAGATGAAGAGTCCTTGAAAGTGAGTCCATAGGTTGTGGGAACAGTTCAGTGATGGGGGTAAGTGAAGTAGAGTGAAGTTATCCCTATTGGTTCAAGAGCTTGATGGTTGAGGGGTAGTAACTGTTCCTGAACATGGTGGTGCGAGCCTTGAGGCTCCTGCACCTTCTTCCTGATGGCAGCAGTGGGAAGGGAGCATATCCTGAGTGGTAGGGGTCCCTGATGATGGATGCCGCTCTCATGGCACCAGCAGTGTCTTCAGATGTGCTCAATAGTGGGCAGGGCTTTACCCGTGATGGACTGGGCTGCATCCACTACTTTTTGCAGGATTTTCTGTTCAAGGGCATTGGTGTTTCCATACCTGGCTGTGATGCAGCCAGTCAATATACTCTCCACCACACATCTAGAGAAGTTTATCAAAGTTTTAGATGTCAGAGGTATTCCTTTTGTCCTCTTTATCACTCCCTGCAGCTGGATGTGGACACTTTTCCTCTCCCTTATTGCTGAACAGTCCCATCTGCTGAGTACCACACAGGAGCAGGCTCTTTGGCCCACAATATCTGTGCTGACTGTGACGCCAATTTAAACTAAATCCATTTACCTGCACACGATTCATATCCCTCCATTGCAATCTACTCCTTGACATTCCTATCCAGACTGGGAAGTAGGTATATGACAAACTGTCGGGGTTCCCGTGCTTTGGTAGGTCTTGGTCAGTGTGCATTGGGAATATTGTGAGCAATGGACCACGTATCTCGGGAAGAGCGTGCTGTCCCCAGAGAGGGTCTAGAGGAGGTTCACAAGAGTGGTCCATGGAATGAATGGCTTAACATATGACAAGCACTTGATGTCTCCTGGCCTGTACTTGATGGAGATCAGAGGAGGAATTTCACTGAGTCCTACTGGATACAGAAAGGTCTGGATAGAGTGGATGCTGAGAGGACATTTCCATTAGTAAGATAGTCTTGGATAGGAAGGTATAGCTTCTGAATAAAGGGGTTTCTGTTTAAAGCTAGCAGGCTGGTGATGTAGTGGTGACAGCAGTGAACTCCAAATCAACTACCTTTCTAAAGCGATTCTATAAGACCATAAGACACAGAATTGACTTGAATTGACTTTATTTCTTACATCCTTCACATACATGAGGAGTAAAAATATTTTAAGTTGCGTCTCTGCATAATGTGCAATAATAGTAATTGATAATAATTTATAATAAATACAACAGTCAATGTAACATTGTAACAAGGAGCAACAATGTAACAAGGAGCAAGAGTAGGCCATTTGGCTCATTGAGTCTGCTCCACAATTTCATCACAGCTGATTCTTCTCAACTCCATTCTCCTGCCTTCTCCCCATTACCTTTGACGGCATTACTAATGATGAACTATCAACCTCTGATTTAAATATACTGTACTTGGTCTCTGCAGCTGTCTGTGGCAGTGAATTTCATAGATTCACCACCTTGTGGATAAAGAAATTCCTCCATCTCTGTTCCAAAAGGATGACCTTCTACTCCAAGGCTGTGCCCTCCAGCCCTAGACTCTTCCAGATAGGAAACATCCTCTGCATGTCTACTCAATCTAGGTCTTTCAATAGGTTTCAATGAGATCTTTCCCCCCTCATCCTTCTAACCCGAAGCGAATAAAGGCCCAAAGCATCAAACACTCCTCATATGTTAACCATTTAATTCCCGGGATCATTCTCTAACCCTATTCCTTATATAATGTTATTTTTACTTTGTTTATCCACGGATTCTTAGGTGATGACCTACAGTCTTCAATCTGACAGGAGCAGAGGTTCTGGGAATTTATTTAAAGGAACAGCAGTGAAAGGCTAATAATTAAGGGAGAAAATAAATTCTGATAAGAATTTGCATATGCTGTCAAGACAAAGAGTAAATCTTTCACTGGGTATATAAAAATGAGTTGGGTGGCTGAGGTAAGTCTTAGAACATCTGGAGACTGAGATGGCAATATAGTCATCATTCCACTTGAGGTTCTGTTTCTGATGTTTTCCTGTGTCCTGCTGCTACCTAGAAGAGTTCCTCCTGCCAAAAGTCACTCTGTCACTTTATCATTTCCTGTCAGAGTCATCTTTTGTATAGATACTCTTGCACCTAGTGTCACTTTACATCCGTACAGTCAGTCTATGCTTGTAAGCTAATCTTGTGTACAGCCACACTCAGCAGTTACTTGTACATTGTGTTTTAGAGGATTGTTTTTATAGTGATATTCACTGTTTTTTTTAAGGTTGTGATATTTTTTAAATACTGCATCAAATCTGGTGTAACAATGATTTTGTTCCCTCATACTGAAAAATGGCAATAAACAATCTTGAATCTTGGACAGGAAGCAAAGAAAAGGCAAGTGCTTAAGGTCAACATTTTTCATCAGTCTTTACTGCAAATATCCCAAAAGTAAGAAATGGGCTAATTTCAAATACCACGGAGGTACCTGTACTTGTAATATCCCAATCATAGGAACAAAGTTTTGGAGGAAAAACTCATGGACAAGTCACCAGGACTGGATGGCCTGCACTCATGGGTTTTATTCGTTCCCAGAGTGAAACAAAATGGGTGGAGGAGAAGTCAAGATGAGTTCATACCACAGATGGATGCCTGACACAGGCTGAGAAATCAACTTACTGAAAGGTGTAGGATTTGATACTGAGTCCAGAATGCTGCAACATGCCTAGATGGATGATGAGGTCTGTTCCGACCTCCTTGTGACAGTAAAGGTCGCTGACCAAAAGATCAGAGTGGGAGGGGGATGAGGAGTCAAGGTCAATTTATTATCAAAGTACATATATGACACCATATACAACCCCAAGATTCATTTTCTTGCAGGCATACTGTACAGTACACAGCAGATCCAAGATACATAATAGAATCTATGAAAGCCTGCATCAACGGGATGCACAAACACCCAATGTACAAAAACTGTGCAAATACAAAAGAAAAAAAATATATATGCAATTAATATCAAGAACATGAGATGAAGAGTTCTTGAAAGTGACTCCATAGGTTATGGGAACAGTTCAGTGATGGGGTGAGTGAACTTACCCCCTCCTAATGGTTGAGGGGTAATAACTATTCCTGAACCTAGTTGTGTGGATCCTGAGGCTCCTGTACCACCTTCCTGATGGCAGTAGTGAGAAGAGAGCATGACCAGGATGGTGGGGGTCCCTGATGATGGATGCTACTTTCCTGCGGTACTACTCCATGTAGATGTGTTCAATGGTTTGGAGGGCTCCACCTGTGATGTACTTGGCTGTATCCACTACTTTTTGTAGGACTTTCTATCCAAGGGCATTGGTGTTTCCATGCCAGGCTGTGATGCAGCCAGTCAATATACTCTCCACCAGACATATGTAGAAGTTTGTCAAAGTTTTAGAAGTTGTGCTGAATCTTCACAAACTGCTAAGGAAGTAGAGGCCCAGCTGTGGTTTCTT
Organism: Mobula hypostoma; assembly: GCF_963921235.1. Taxonomy (NCBI): domain Eukaryota; kingdom Metazoa; phylum Chordata; class Chondrichthyes; order Myliobatiformes; family Myliobatidae; genus Mobula; species Mobula hypostoma. The sequence continues at coordinate 114,529,125 of NC_086102.1, read as the reverse complement.
CATAATGGCACTTTGTGCTGTGCCTAAGACAGCTCCTCTGAAATGAAAATACCAAGCTGTCCCTCTCCACCTCTGATTTCCCCCAGTGAGAACTGGATCATGGACCCCTGGTTTCCTCCTCCTTGGTCTTGCTGACATTGAATGAGAGGTTGTTATTGTGGCACCATTCAGCCAGATTTTCAATCTCCTTACTATATGCCAATTAGTCACCACCTTTTATTCGACCAATGGTAGTGGTGTCATCAGCAAACTTGAATATGGCATTGGAACTGTGCTTAGCCTCACAGACGTAAGTGTAAGTGAGGAGCGACAGGAAATTCAGGTTCAGGTTTGATCTGAAATATTGACTCTCTGACACATTTCCCCTATGAAGCTATGTATTGCCATCATGGCTAATTCCATGCTTAAAGTCACACAGTCATGCAGCAAGGAAACAGGTCCTTTGCCCCACTGAGTCCACTTGGATTTGTGGCTGCCTCTTACCTTATCCTTTCATCAATGATGTGGTTATTTATGGCCCTATTCATCTGTGCCTTGCACAGTTTGATGGCCACCATAGCACTCTTAGCTATTCTTCCCGTCAGTGTATACTGGTTAAATTCTTCCATTATCCACAAACTAGAAGACCTGCCTGTTGGCTCCCTGTGTGTGATCCTGCTGTGCATGCCAGTGGCTAAGATTGAACATGGAATTGCTGCAGCACCAATGGAGACTATTTGGGCCCATTGAGTCAATGCTGACTATTTGAAGTTTAGTCACGTTCTTCTCATTTCTCTCTTCTTTCTCCTTGGCCTTGAAGGAATGGAAGTGAAAGTGGCTGACAAAATGCATCCTTGTGTCCAGATTATAAGGTGTTATTATTTCTGTCAGTCTTTCACATTGTGTTTGAATGCCGGAATTAAACTTGCATGCACTATACATCCAAGTCTAGGTAATCAAGTCCAGGGTCATATCATAACAACTTCCTTTATTTCCCATGTTGTCCCAGGATCACTTGTCAATTGTAATAAATGTTGTACTTCAGACTTCTTCCTATTTACCATGTCCAAATTCATCATGCTTTTATATGTACATCTGAAAACTACTTCTGGAAATACTTATAACCAAAAGTCAAAGTTTCTTCTTTTGTTTGATGAATTTCGTTTCCCCGTTTTTTTTATATAGCTATCCTGAGACCTTGACAGACCCAAGCTACAGAGGACAGATCCTGACCCTCACATCACCCATGGCTGGAAACTATGGGGTTCCAGATACAAAGAAATTGGATGAATTGGGTTTAATGAAATATGTAGAGTCTGAATTTATCCAGGTAAATCTGTCTGACAACGATATTGATCCACTGATCTGCTGAATGTCTAGTTGTTTGTCTTGCTGTTGAGGGCTAAAAGTGGGGCATGAAATGTGATTGAGTTGGCGACCAGCATGGGGGCAGAAACACCTTAGCAGGTCAGGTAGCATCTATAGAGGGAGAAGCAGTATTAATGATTCAGGTAGATTGGCTTTCACCTGAACTGGGAGAAGTTAAAATAAGTCAAGGCGTGGAAGAGGAAATAGGGAAGAACAAAAGGCTGACCTCTGAAAGGGCAGAGCTTAATGGGTGAAAGGTTGGACTGGCTATTATGGCAAGGCCAAAGCAGGATAATAGGGTAAGGTAAGAAATGGAAGCTGGGTCTGGAGAGCAGTAGATTAGAATAGCAAATAGAATCTAATTTGGGTAAGTTCCGTGATGTATCTTGAGGGATTCTAAGGGTAAGCCATATAAGCCATGAGTGGTAGGCCCCTAAGGAGCCTCGAGGAACAAATGGATCTTGATGAAGAATGAGAAAGAAGGAGGTGGCAGAAAAATTAAGCAGGTATGTTGTGTCAGTCTTCACTATAGTGGATACAAATTGTTGCAGTGCAGACTGATAAGTCTCTGGTTGCTGATGGACCTCTCTGGACTCTTTAAACAAAGTGACCATTGAGATAGTGGTTGAGTTGGCTTGAATGTTGCAAAATCCTGTAGATTCAGGGGAAAAAATGGCTTCATTAGATTGGAAAATAGCAAGAAGGGAGTAAAACAGAAGCTGGGAAGTACAGGCCTGTTATCTTATGTTGTTAAAGATGTTAATCAGCCTCTTGTAAAAATTCAAGGTCATGTAAAATAAACACAATTTCTAGAAAGAGAAAAAAAAACCTCTTTGTATAGGAGGAAATGTTTGCATGGGCAGATGACTTGCTGGCCAGCAGGAAAATGAATGAGCATAAATGGATCTTTTCTCTGGTTGGCAAGAAGTGGTGTGTGCTTTGCCACAAGGATTGATACTGGCCTCAACCTATAAATGACTTGAATATTTAAGTTAATGGGAATGTAAAAGCATATAGATTAGTCAAATAAATGGCAAAGGGTATCATTTTTCCGATTAAAATGCCTTGGGATTCTCCTTAATCATGGCCCCTAATCACCTTCCTGCTCAAGATGTTTTCTATTCCTTTGTACTTCCTGAGGGTCTTCTCTGATATCGGCTTAAAGTTGCTTCCTTGATCTTTATCATTAAACTTAAAATATCTCTTATCATCTGAAATTCCAGAATTTTGTACCCTTTTGTGATATCCTCGTAGGAACATGCTGGTCCTGAATTTTAATCAACTGGTCTTTATAAGACTCCCACATGTCAGATGTGGATTTGCAGTCAAACAGCCATCTCCAGTTCCTGTCCAATACTGTTGTAATTAGCCTTCCCCAACATAGCACTTCCACCTGAGGATCAGTCATTCTTATCGATAACTATTTTAAAGCATATGGAATTGCGATCAGTTTTTCCAGAATGCTCCCCTACTGAAACTTTGATCGCCTAGCCAGCCTCATTCCCCAATATAAAGTCAGGTACAGCTCAAGTTCCTAGTTAGATTATCTACGTATAGTTTCAAGAAACCCTCCTGAGTGCACCATCACAAATTCTACCCATCTAAGCCCCTGGCACGAAGGGAATCTCATTCAATAATTAGGCAAAGTTACAATCACCCAATAAAAATAATCTTGCTGTTTCCACTTCTTTCCACGATCCTTCTGCAAATCTGAATGACTTCTGGTGGCTATTGGAAGGCCATAGTATAACCGTATCATAGTGATTGTACTCTTTATTCCTGAGTTCGACTCACAGGGCCTCTATGGATGAGTCCTCCAAGATGTCCTGTTCTACTTCAGCTGTGACATTCATGTAGTTTCAATGAAGCAAATCACCTCCCCCTCCTCCATGTTTTACATCTCTCTCTGTCACATCTAAACCCTGGAATACTGAGCTGCCAGTCCTGTCCCTCATCCAACCAAGATCCAGTAATGGCTACATTTCCATAAGAGATATAAGACATAGGAGTAGGGTTTGGCTATTCAGCACATCATATCTGCTCTGCTAATCCATCGTGGCTGATTTATTATCCCTTTCAACCCCATTCTCTTGCCCTGTCCCCATAACCTTTACATCCTTACTAATCAAGCAACTAACAACGCTCTCTTTAAATACGTCCAGTGACTTGGCCTCCACAGTTGTCTGTGGCAATGAATTCCACAGATTCATCAGCCTCTGGCTAAAGAAGTTCCTCCTCATCCTTGTTCTAAAGGGGTATCCGTCTATTCTGTGATCCTAGACACTTTCACTATGGGAAACATCCTCTCCACACACTCCTTATAGGCCTTTCAATATTTAGTAGGGTTAATGAGATAGCCCCTCATTCTTTTAAACTACAGTGAGCACAGGCCCAGAGCCATGAAATGGTCCCCATAAATTAACCCTTTCATACCCAAGATCATTCTCTTGAACCTCCTCTGGACTCTCTTCAATATCAGCACACCTGCTTAGATAAGGGACCCAAAACTGCTCACAATACTCCAAGTGTGATCTGACAGATTACTTATAAAACCTCAGCATTTCATCCTTGCTTTTATTGTATATTCTAGTTCTCTCAAAATGAATGCTAAAATTGCATTTGGTTTCCTTACCACTGACTCTACCTGGAAAACCTGCATGGGGATTCCCAAGTCCCTTTGCGCCTCTGATTTCTGAATTTGCTCCCATTTAGAAAATCTGTGCCTTTATTCCTTCTCCCAAAGTGGATGGCCATACACTTCCCTGTAATTCCATGTAATAATGCAGGTTCAAAACTCATCTGCTTCCCTGTTATATTTCTTGGATTGAAATAAATACACTGCAGATCATTGTTACCATGGTGATCCTTAAATTGGCGCTGCCTATTCTTCCTGTTTTACTACCCTCAAGCTTTCACTCAATCCCTCCACTTGTTGGCCTACTGCTCTGCCTCCCAACCCCCCCACCATACAAGTTGAAACTCTTCTGAATAACACTAGCAGATTTCCCTGCGAGGATATTGGCTCCCTTCCAGTTTAGATTCAAATTGTCATTCCTGTACAGGTTCCACCTGCCCTGGAGGTAACCTGATGGTTTATTTACCTGGAGTGTCTCTCCTTAGTTATGCATTCACTATACTCTATACTAATTATTTCCCTTGTTAGTTTGCACAACGCCATGAAATTACAACCCTAGAAGTTGATCTGATGAAGTGTCTTGACTGGAAATTTCGTCTCTTTATTCCTCTCCATAGCCTGACCTGCTGAGTTCCTCCACAGCATTTTTTTGTGTGTTGCTCTGGATTTCCAGCAACTGTGGAATCTCTTGTATTTACGTACCTAGAGGTCCTGCTTTTTAATTCCCCATATAACCCCCTAAATTCTCATCTTTCGTACTGCCTCTGATACCAATGTGGATAATGACCTTTGACTGCTCACCCTCTTCTTTCAGAAAGTCGTGTGCCCACTCAGAGACATCCTTGAACACGTGACCTGGGAGGCAACACACCATCCTAGAGTCTCCCATATGGCCACAGAAACAGTTGTCTGTGTTCGTGACTATAGAGTCCCCTATCACTACCACCACCTAGACTTTGATCTGTCTTGCTGTACAGTGTAGCCTGCTGTTGTGCCTCTGATCTGGCTGTTGCTGTGGCTTCCCTGAGAAGCTATCCTCCCAACAATATCCGAAGAGGTTATATTGTTATAGAGGGAAATAGCTGTGCAGGACTCCTGCACCATCTACCTACCCTATCTGGCTGACCATATCTCTGAAACCCCTATCGATCATGCCCTCTGCCCCCTGTATGCTTCTTGGTGAGTCTAAACTGATCCATATGGTCTGAGAGAAGCTGTAGCAGGCACTGCATCCCACAGATGTATGTGCTCAGCATGCTTGGCTGCCTCCAGTCTCCCACATCTCAGGGGAGGAGCACACCATTCCACTAACTGTCATCTCTACTCCTTGGGTTACTGCTGGTTTAAGGAAGGACCACCTTACCTTGTCACCACTCAGCCTCCTTGGTGAAGCCTTGCTTGTCAAAAAACTTTGGACTTCAAGCCAGCCCTTCTCTGCTACAGATCAGAATCCTTATAAATCACTTCTTTCCCTCTGTGGGATATATTTTAATCCCAAGCTCCATTCCCATTCTGACGGGTTGGTCCATGGCCTCCTCTGCACTTCCATTCCCCCTTCTGTGTCCCCTCTCACCTCTCCTGTTCTTACCTGCTTATCAGCTCCCTCTGGTGTCCCTCCTCCTTCCCTCTCTCTCCCATGGTCCACACTCCTGTCCTATCAGATTCCTCCTTTTTCAACCCTTTGCCTTTTCCACCTATCACCTCTCAGCTTCTCCCTTCTTCACCCCTTCTCTCCTGTCGACTGTTGGAAGGTCTGCGTCACCCCCCGAGCAAAATGACGGCAATCTTTTGTTCCCGGTCTCTACCCATAGGGCCTGATTTGTGGAGATTTCTAGGATATCCTCCCTCAATACTGATATATTGCAATCGTTGGCTAATGGTGTAATGTTATCTCCTCTTTTTCATCCCCCTCTGCCTTGCCTGGATAATTTAGACTGCTGGGACACTGCATTGGCAGCCCTGCCTGACTTTAAACAATGCCTCAGTGATAACAACAATACTGTAGATCAACCTGTTAACTACAGCTTTGGGCTCATCTACCTTACTAGTGATTATCCTTGCTTTGCAATCGATGCAATTTACCTTTGTATTCCCCTGTGTGCATTTGCTCTCAATTGTCCCCACTGGATTTACTATTCCTCTTCTAGGTGACTATGCCCACCTCTCTGACCAAACCTCATTCCTCTGCCAACTCAGTTTTAACCTTCCCCAGCATCCCATAAGGCCATGGGACAGAGAAGGAGAATCAGTCCATTCGGCCCAGTGAGCCTGCTCTGCTAGAAAGTTGCTCCGGCTCAGCTTAAGGCGCAATCTTCCCCTCCTGTAAAGGAGCACCTTCACCAGAAACCGCCCCAGTAATCCGAGAACCGAAAGCCCATTCCCCCTGCATCATCCCTTCAGCCACGTGTTCATCTGCCCATCCTTCTGTTCCTGTTCTTCCTGGATTTGAGGCACCAGGGTGAGGATCAGGTGTTGGAGAGTCGGGTGGATGAGGGGGTGGGATGGGGAGGGGCATGCTTTCTCTCGGGTTGAAACGAGCGCTGCCTGATTGGACTAATGTGCTGTTCTGGGATTATCAGGTGTCAGGATTGCTTGTGCAGGATTACAGCCATGAATACAGCCACTGGAACTCTGTTAAGTCACTTGGCGAGTGGCTGTATGAAGAAAAGGTATGGTTCTCGTTCTCTCGTTCCCAACTGCGTATTGCTGTGGTGTAGCTCCAAGCTTCCAGTCAACTTGTTGTGCCTTGTACATGTCACTGTTTCTGCATGTAGCCCTTCCCTGGATGGGCAGGCCTCCACTTTGCTGGGTGGTTGTACTTCCGACCCTGCTCAGAAGACATGGGGGTTACCTAGCACCACCAGTACTGACCCTCTCTCCACCCAGGAAGAAGAAAGACCACCAGGTGCCAGGCCTCAGACTGCTTGTTCTCCAGGGATTATTAGCATGCTGTGTTTGTCTGTGAGCCAACAGAGGTGTATATAGATGCCTGGCCGTTCTTTGGAAATGGCACAGAGTGAGGGAACCTGGGTCCTGGGTCTTGGAAGTTTTCCTTCGCATTTCTGAATTAGGTCTGTCTTCCCTGTTTTATTGAGTTGGTTACTAAGAGGCAAGGTACAAAGAGAGAAGGGAGTTCATGATCAATGGGTTTGGGGCCTGAGGTAATCTTAAACCAGTCTGGTCCTGTCCATCCCAACCTGGGCTGGTCCAGGCTTGGAGGTCATCCTGGTCTGGGTTAGTCTGTCCACACTACAGCAGACTGAGATCATCCTAGTCTGCCTGGTCGATTGCACAATTGATTGCCACAGATCTCAGGGTGATGCTTGGTGCTCTACCGTGCAAGAGCTGTGTCATTCTGAGAAGTGCCAGTGCTACCATGGTGGTTGACATATCCTGTTGAGGCTTTGATGGACAAATTTCCAATTGAAAAGTGGATTCAGTTAGAGCTGCAGCTGGCTGTTGTTTCTGGTGTCAGGGGGAACCTGATGACTTGATGCTTTATGGAATGTGCTTTTCTTTCTGAGCAGATCCCTGCCCTTTATGGGGTCGACACCAGAATGCTTACAAAGATTGTCCGGGATAAGGTAAGTGCCAAGGTGTCTACGTTGAAGTTCCTGCAACTAATTACAGTGTTTCTAGTTATTTAAAAAGCCCATTTAATGCAATTTTTAATATATATCTTCACAGGGAACAATTCTCGGTAAAATTGAATTTGAAGGTGATCCAGTAGAATTTGTAGATCCCAATCTGCGAAACCTAATGGCAGAACTATCAACCAAAGTAAGTTCCTATTTTATGTAATGAATACCCTAAATACCATGTTTACAAGTTTATGCAGTTTAAATTCACTACTCCAAGGGGAGGAAGTTTCAGTATCTCAGGCTTGGGGAGATCCCTGGTTGTGCTTTTGAGCTGAGAAAGCCTCTGCATATCCTCCAAGGAACTTGCTGAAAATTGGGATATTGCTTTTGGGAATTGCCATGGTTTCCTCTGTTTCTGGAACAGATTAATGGGCACAAAATGCTGGAGGAATTTAGCAGGTCAGGCGGGGCCTGGAAAGGAAGGAGGAAGAAGCCAGAATAAGAAGGTGGGGAAGGGGGAGGAACACAAGCTGGCAGGTGATAAGTGAAGCCAAGTGAGGGGGAAGGTAGGTGGGTGGGAGAGGGAGGATGAAGTGAGAAACTGGGAGCTGATAGGTGGAAAGGTAAAGGGCTGAAGAAGAAGGAATCTGATGGGAGAGGAGAATGGACCATGGGAGAAAGGGAAGGAGGAGAGGCACCAGAGATGATAGGCAGGTGAGGAGAAGAGAAGAAGTAAGAAGGGGCCAGAATGGGGAATGGAAAAAGAAGAGAAGGGGGAGGGGGAGAAATTGCCAGAAGTTAGAAAAATTGATGTTCATGTCATCAAGTTGGAGGCTACCCAAATATTAGGTGTTGCTCCTCCAACCTGAGAGCTGCCTCATCATGGCAGGGGAGGGGATCTGATTGAAACATATAAGATTATTAAGGGATTGGACACGCTAGAGGCAGGAAACATGTTCCCGATGTTGGGGGAGTCCAGAACCAGAGGCCACAGTTTAAGAATAAGGGGTAGACAATTTAGAACGGAGTTGAGGAAAAACTTTTTTACGCAGAGGGTTGTGGTTCTGTGGAATGCTCTGCCTCAGAAGGCAGTGGAGGCCAATTCCCTGGATTCTTTCAAGAAAGAGTTAGATAGAGCTCTTAAAGATAGTGGAGTGAAGGGATATGGGGAGAAGGCAGGAAAAGGATACTGATTGTGGATGATCAGCCATGATCACAGTGAATGACGGTGCTGGCTTGAAGGGCTGAATAGCCTACTCCTGCACCTATTGTCTATTGTCTATGGCAGTAAAGATGCCTTGTTCCCCCAGATTAATGGGCATGTCTTTTTCCTGGGAAGTTGGGGTCATTAGCAGGAGGCCTACCATCCTTAATTGCCTTTGAGAAATTGGTAGAAAGCTGGTGGTTTACTGTGCTACAGTCCTTGTGATGCAGCGTTCCCACAGTAAGGCTGTCAGGCATCTGTTAGTCTTGCGAGACCATGGATCTGCGCCTGGAAAGTCTTCACTCTCCAGGGTGCAGGCCTGGGCAAGGTTGTACAAAAGACCAGCAGTTGCCCATGCTGCAAGTCTCCCCTCTCCACGACACCGATGTTGTCCAAGGGAAGGGCAAGGGCCAATACAGCTTGGCATCAGTGTCGTCGCAGAGCACTGTGTGGTTAAGTGCCTTGCTCAAGGACACAACACGCTGCCTTGGCTGAGGCTCAAACTCACAATCTTCAGATCCCTAGTCAAATGCCTTAACCACTTGGCCACATGCCTACAAGGCTGTACAGGTTATGTTTTATTTAGGGATACAGCATGGTAAAGACCTCCTGGCCCAACGAGCTCATGCCACCTAATTACACCCATGTGATCAATTAAACTGCTAACCTGTACGTCTTTGCTAGGAAGGAGGAAACTGGGGCGCCCGGAGGAAATCCATGCAGTTATGGGGAGAATGTGCAAGCTCTTTACAGACAGCGGCGGGAATTGAACCTGGGTTGCTTGTCTTGTAAAACAATGTGCTAATTGTGCTGCTCCTGTGTTGACGAATGAGGGCTCAGCTTTTATGAGTGAGTGTTTTGTGGTGATGTGCAGTGTGTTTCAGCTCTCTGTCCTTCGACAGGAAATAAAAATCTATGGCAAAGGGAATCCAATCAAAGTCGTTGCAGTGGACTGTGGCATAAAACACAACATCATCCGACTTCTTGTCAAGGTATTTACACGTAACCTGTCTCTCGGTCTTGCCCAGTTGGGAATAGTTCCAGCCATTGCTTCCCTGTACTGGGGTGGTCTTGAACTCTTCATTTCCACTGCAACATTATTGCCTTCTTTTGCAGGGAGCTCCAATATCTCTGTTTAGGCACAGAATATTTTAATTTGTAATAATTTGCCCCCTGCAACCATGTTTCTGTAATGGACACTAAATCAAACTCCTTTGTACTGATTTGTGCACTGACATTTTTTTGAATACTAAGAGTATTCAGATAAAATACCCACACACTCGTTGTTCTTCTAGAATCTCATAACCTTTGTGTCCTTTGCATCTGACTTTTCTGTACTCCACGCTGACTTTTTTCTAACTTTTGCTTTGGTTTCTTCATTGCTTCCCTCCTTTCTGCCTTTATCCCCATCCCCCTGCCATATTAATTTAAACTCTTCCCAACAGTACTAACAAACAATCCCCTAAGGTAATTGATCTGAATATTGCCCGGGTGTAGTCCAGTTGATACTGGTCCCACCTCCCTCAAAACCAGTTTCAATACCCCAGTAATCTAAAACTCCCTTTTACCTCGCTGCTCAAGTCACATATTCATCCTAAATATGCTTCTGTTCCAACTCTGACTAGCATGTGGCACAGGTATTAATGCTGAGATTATTACTTTGAGGTCCTCTGTTTTAAATTAACTCTTAGCTCCCTAGATTTGGCTTACCCACCGCCCCACTTCTTTCCTTATTGTTGGTACCTACAGGCACCACAACAACTGGCTGTTCATTCCTGTCTTTCCTTAGGCCTTTAAAGGGCATTGTGATCAGCTCACTAACTGAGTTATCCACAAAGCAAAGTGAATCCACTCACAGCTCCAGGGTCATCATGCAGTCTGTCAGGAGCTGCAGCCGGACACATTTCCTGCACATGTGGTTGTCAGGGAGTCTGGCAGCTTCCCTGAGCTCCCACATTGTGCAGGAGGAGCGTGATGTTGACCTGCCTTGACTAAACAGCTTTGAGGGAAAATGAGACAAAAATAAACTAACTCCTTCAAGTGAAATAATAAAGAAAGAAAGAGAAACTTAACAGAAACTTTCCTTAGCTTTTGCCTCTTCTTGCCAAAGCCCCTTGAGCCAAAGCCTCAGTTCCTCACTCAAATCCTGTCATTGTCTGCTCAAACTGTGGCCACTCCCATGATGTTGTGCTGACCTTGATGCCAATTTATACTGAAGTCAAATTCAAGTATATTGTCATATATATGTATGCACTGATGCAAAGGAAAGCTTTAGAGGAATAGAGTATAGGAGCAGGGATGCGATGTTGAGGCTCTATAAGGCGCTGGTGAGACCTCACTTGGAGTACTGTGGGCAGTTTTGGTCTCCTTATTTAAGAAAGGATGTGCTGACGTTGGAGAGGGTACAGAGAAGATTCACTGGAATGATTCTGGGAATGAGAGGGTTAACATATGAGGAACATTTGTCCGCTCTTGGACTGTATTCCTTGGAGTTTAGAAGAATGAGGGGAGACCTCATAGAAACATTTCGAATGTTGAAAGGCATGGACAGAGTGGATGTGGCAAAGTTGTTTCCCATGATGGGGGAGTCTAGTACGAGAGGGCATGACTTAAGGATTGAAGGGCGTCCATTCAGAACAGAAATGCGAAGAAATTTTTTTAGTCAGAGGGTGGTGAATCTATGGAATTTGTTGCCACAGGCAGCAGTAGAGGCCAAGTCATTGGGTGTATTTAAGGCAGAGATTGATAGGTATCTGAGTAGCCAGGGCATCAAAGGTTATGGTGAGAATGCGGGGGAGTGGGACTAAATGGGAAAATGGATCAGCTCATGATAAAATGGTGGAGCAGACTCGATGGGCCGAATGGCCGACTTCTGCTCCTTATGGTCTTATGGTCTTCCTTGCAGCAGCACCACAGGTACATGGCTTCATATCAGCAGCATTCATAAGGAAAACACAAAAATTGTGTATAATTTATATTAATTTATAGGAAATAATACAATAAGAACAAAAGAAGCCCATTTTAGTGCAAGGTGGTCAAAGTGTTCACAGTGTTGCTAACCTGTAGTGATTAGGGTTTTGCCAGTTGGTTCAAGAAACGATTGGTTGAGGGGAAGTAGCTGGTCTTGAACTTAGTAGTGTGGGACTTCAGGCTTCTGTACCACTTGCCCAGTGGTAGCTGCAAGAAGATTACTTGGCCTGGATGGTGGGGATAGAAGATTACTTGGCCCGGTTGGTGGGGATCTTTGCTGATAGATGTTGCCTTCTTGAGGCAGAACCTCCTGTAGGTTCTACCGATGATGAGGAAGGATGTTGTCAGGATGTATTGGGCATAATCCACTACTTTGCATCATTTTGCTTTCAATTTGCCATATCAAACCATGACTCAACCAGTCAGGATACAGTCAACAGTATATGTATGGAGCTTTGTAGGAGTCCTAAATGTTCTCTACTAGAGTATCTTCCATGCCCCTCCATCACTTTCATATTCATGTGTCTATCTGAAAACCTCTTAAACTCCACTAAACTGCCTCTTTCCATTATTACCCCTGGTAATCCATTCCAGGCACCTATCATTCTCTGTTATATAAAAAAAACTTGCCCTTCACCTTGCCTTCAAATTTATCCTTCTCTAACCTTAAAGGCATGTCCTCTAGTGTTTGACATTTCTATTCTGGGGAAAAGATTCTTTGACTGTGAACCCTATTTATTGCCCCCCCCCCCCAATAAGTTTAAAAACTTCTTTCAGGTCTCTGGTGGTCTAGGGAGAAATTCCTCAGAGAATGTGATTTCAATGTGGCGGACATTTGTCCCTGGTGTGTCCCTGTGCTTAGTTCTGTTGAATTAGGTTTCTTAGAGTGTCCCATAACCTCTGGCATCTATACTTGAGGCTTGAGCCTCAGGAGTGGTGAGGCGGTGGGTTTGCTGAGGTACTCACTACAATGTCCCGAAGGTCATCTGTCATCAGCCTTTGTCACACACCACTCCAATGGCTAGGCTGAAGGGCAGCGATTGTTAACACCAAGCCAAGTCTTGAGTACTTATAGCATTTTTCAAATCAGGCTCTGACTGTAAACTCAGCACTAAATGATGAATTTTCCTTTCCCAGAGAGGAGTTGAATTGCACTTGGTCCCATGGAATTATGATTTTATTAACATGGAATACGATGGACTCTTCCTATCCAATGGCCCAGGAGATCCCACGTTGGCTGGACAGCTGGTTGAGAACTTGCACAAGGTGGGGCTTTGCCATATCCTACAGCAATATTGTTTTAAAGTTATCAGGAATTATTAAAATGTTGCTTGTGGCAACTTTGCTGTATTGTACAAGGGTGTGGGTTTGAGTGTTATAGCTTGGTTCTGGAAGAATTCTGTATGGTTGTGTGTTGGTTTTTGCTCAGGTGATTAAGAGCAATCGCCCGGAGCCGATATTCGGGATCTGTATGGGAAACCAGCTGACTGCACTGGCTGTTGGTGCAAACTGCTACAAGCTGCCCATGGGAAACAGGTACTCAACTCATCTCTTGTGTGGTAATTGCTGAAGTCTCCGCACCCTCCTCTGTTTTGTTCATGTGTGTATTTTTAGTAGCAAAATGAGATGAAGCAGCAGAAGGTATTCAAACATGCCCACGAGGATAGAGAGGTAGTTTATGCTCCTACATAATGCAAACAGTCCCCTGGACCAGCGGTTCCCAACTACCAGGCCACAAAGCATGTGCTACCGGGCTGCGAGGAAATGATATGATTTGACGACATGAAAAGTTATGAGTCAGCTGCACCTTTCCTCATTCCCTGTCACGCACTGTTGAACTTGAAATAACCTACCAAATCATACCAAGTAACACATAAAACCTAAAATAACACTAACATACAGTAAAAGCAGGAATGATATGATAAATACACAGCCTATATAAAGTAGAAATAGTGTATGTACAGTGTAGTTTCACTTAACAGAATCGGGAATGTTAAGCCAAAACCGTTTTGTAGAAAAAAAAAATCACGCCACGCATGCGCACACAGGTGCCCGCGTAAGGCTTCATGGTCATGGTAGTCTTTCTCGGGGTAAACACAAGTGTCCCGTATTTGACTGCTATTTTTGTCCCTTATTTGGGAGCGAGAAAGTTGGCAACCCTACTTGAACAACCCCCACCCTCGGCGCGGCCGGTCTGCAAGAATATTGTCGCGGTGTAAAAAAAGTTTGGGGACCCCCGCCCTGGACTATCGATCCTTTCCTCATTCCTCACACCCTCCTGTCTCAGTAAATCCTAGTCAATCTTCTCTGCACTCTTTTTAGCTTAATTACATCTTGTCTATAGTTTAGAAAGCAGAACTGCACCCAATGCTCTACGTATCAGAAGGCAAGGAAAAGGAAGCTTTCCTAAAGTGTTGTGTAGGTCTTCAGGCTCCTGTAATACTGAGTAATGAGCCGACGGCAGTCATGAGAAGTGGGCATGTCCCATGGTGAATCTGTGGAGTTCATTGCCACAGTTGGCTGTGGAGGCCAAGTCATTGGCTATATTTGAAGTGGAGGTTGATAGGTTCTTGATTAGTTAGGGCATCAATGGTTACGGGGAGAAAGCAGGAGGATGAGGTTGAGGGTAGTAAGTCAGCCCTGATGAAATGGCAGAGCATACTCAATGGGCTGAATGGTCTATTTCTGCTCCTGTGTCTTATGTTATTATGGTCTTCATTGGCGTTGAAGCATGTACATCCTAGATGAACGAAAACTGGCTGCCAATATCATCTACACCATACCAACTACACTTTCAAAAGAGTATGAAGAGTTGGCTTTTGCTAATGGTTAGCAATCTCTGCTCTCAATCCCAATCCCAATCCCAGAACAGACCTCAAAATGTCAGTTGATTGTAATGAGGTGAGTTACTGACAGTATTAAAGCACAATTACATTAAATAGACATGTGGCATCAGAAAATGCAGAACAATTGGGAATGGGAAGGTTATATATCAGTTTACTGGGCCATGCACTCTTTTCCTTTTTACTTGTGGGTAGTTTTGAAGTTTGGTGTAAATGTCCCGGACCAACTGAGAAATAGTCTGAAATTGTGCAAACATGCATTTGATTCAAGCATTCTGCCAAGTGCAAATCCATGCACTAGACTTATTGCAGACCCAATCAGTAATGGATACCACCCACTACAGATACCAGTGAGGTTTTATCGGTATCTTCTGGCAGCTCTGAGCATTCACCCACTGGAGCAGGCTCTTTATATTGGAAACTACTGTTGTGAAATGCTTGAGTTTTCTGACTGGTATTACTGTAAGCGACTGCCTCTCAAACTGTCAGTTCCTTTCCACAGAGGACAGAACCAGCCTGTGCTGAATGTAATGAATGGCCAGGCATTCATCACAGCTCAGAACCATGGATATGCCATTGATAGTACCACTCTTCCGGATGGATGGAAGCCCATGTTCGTTAATGCCAACGACGGCACCAATGAGGTAACAAACACCAGGAAACAGTAAATTGCCAGGTGTAGAAGGTGATATAAAGTGATATTTACACTCAGTGGCCACTTTACTAGGTACACCTGCACTCCTCCCGGTTAATGCAAATATCTAATCAGCCTATCATGTGGCAGCAACTTAATCTATAAAGGCATACAAACGTGGTCGAGACGTTCAGTTGTTGTTCAGCTCAAACATCAGAAAGGGGAAGAAATGTGATCTAAGTGACTTTGACTGTGGAATGATTGTTGGTTTGAATATCTCAGAAATTGCTGATCTCCTGGGATTTTCACCCACAACAGACTTTAGATGTTACAGAAAACAAAAGAAAACATCCAGTGAGTGGGCAAAAACACCTTGTTTGAGTAAAGTCAGAGGGAAATGGCCAGAGTGGTTTAAGCTGACAGAAGGGTGACTAACTCAAGTAACCATGGTGCAACACTGGTATACAGAAGAGCATTTCTGAAGGCACAACATGTTGAAACTTGAAGTGGATGGGATACAGTAGCAGAAAACTATGAGCATACACTCAGCAGCTACTTTATTAGGTATGGGAGGTACCTAATAAAGTGGCCATTGAGGAGTGGTGTTGTGAGAAGGTCAAGCACCCTCATGGGGGTTAGGTTGGTGGCTCTTTTGTCACCAGCACAGACACAGCTGTAACCTGCTCATGATTCTAAAGTGTGGTCGGAAAGCAGCTGGGAGGAGACATTTGGTGAGCCCAGGTGGGTTTTTGGATGGAAGAAGGCTGAGAGTCAAGGTATGGGACTGGAGACCCCTGCAGTTTGCAAACACATGTTATAAGAAGTTGAGGAGGCTTCCAAAAGGCTCTAACAATGGAAAGAGATAGCAGATGAACATTCTTACAAGCAGGGAGGAGGTACTTACAGTCGTACAGTGCATTAAGGTGAATAAATCCCCAGGACCTGACTGAATTCATCCTTGGACTTTGTCAGAGGCTAGAGGAGAAATTGTGGAAACATTTATTATATTGTGAGCCACTGATGATGTTCCTGAAGACTGGAAGGTGGCTGACGTTTTTCCGTTATATGAAAAATGGTATCAGGGTTAAGCTAGGGAACTACAGACTGGTCAGCCTGGCATCTGTGGTGTAGAAATTACTGGAGGGTATTCTGAGGGACATCATATCAAATTTAGATAGCCAGAGTTTGATCAGGTGGAGTCAGCATGGCTCAGTATTGTGCTTGATGAGGAGTGTTTGTTGGCTCTTGGACTGTATTCATTAGAGTATAGAAGAATGAAAGGGGACCTCATAAAAACATTTCGAATGTTGAAAGGGTTGGACAGAGAAGATGTGGAAAGGCTGTTTCCCTTGGTGGGTGAGTCCAGGACAAGAGGCCACAGTCTTAGAATTAGAGGGTACCCAGTTAAAACAGAGATGAGGAGAAATTTTTTTAGCCAGAGGGTTGTGGATCTATGGAATTCGTTGCCACACACAGCTGTGGAGGCCCGATCATTGAGGGTGTTTAAGGAGGAGATTGACAGGTATCTAATTAGTCAGGGTATCAAGGGATATGGGGAGAAATCCAGAAACTGGAACTAGATGGGAGAATAGTGTAGCTCATGGTGGAGTGGTAGAGCAGACTCGATGGGCCGAATGGCCTACTGCTCCTTTGTCTTGTGATCTTGATATATCCTTTAGGGCTCTTTGAAGAGGTAACCAAAAGGGTAGATAAGGGTAGAGCAGCAGTGCAGAAAGTGATGGTGGAAGGTTATTTCTCAGACTGGACACTGGTGACTAGTGGTGCACCTCAGGGGTCAGTGTTGGGACCCGTGTTATTCATTATTTATGTAAATGTTTTGATGTGAAGGCACAAGGCTTGATCAGTAAGTTTGTAGATGACATGAAATTAGGAGGTGTTGTTGAAGAATGTTATTATAGATTACAGGTGGTTCTTGGTCCCTTAGGGAAGTCGGTCAAGGAGTGGCAAATGGATTTCCATACAGTTAATTGTGAGGTGTTGTTGTTCGTCCATCGTTGACGTCAATGAGGACCTCGACACCATTATGATGGTGTCAAGACTAGCGCGTGATTTGGATTTAAGTGAGGGAGAGTTGCGCAGCGTCAGCCTCACTCTCTCTTCCCAATTCCCATCTGGATCCAGTGGCAAGACAGAGTCTAGACGGCTGGAGATGGGACTAGGTGCGGTGGATGACCAGGACGTCTCCTGTGTCTTGTCCTGCTCTACACGTTCCACGACGCTTGCAGAGACCGCCTTCTTGACCGTTGGACCTTCCATAGGTTTCGTCTGTTCAATCCGCCAGAGTCTGTCTTCACATGCTGGGATAGACAACTCCCTATCTCACCGAGGGTTTGAGACCCGTCGGCTGCCCTCACCTGGTTTAGCCGGCTTGTCGAAGCCGTTGCCTGGGGTGTGGCCACTGTCGCATGCAAACAGCTACGGGGAGCCACAGGTGAGAGCTGAGTGCCAGGTGGGGACCAAAGGTGGACTAACCGCCCTGAAAAGGACGTGACATGTTCCCCCACCAGAGGTGCTACCCCTCCCTGACACCCCATACACTCCAATTGTGAGGTGATGCATGTTGGAAAGTCAAAGCATTGTAGGACGTGTTCTACAAAAGGTAGGGCACTAGGGACTATAATGGAACAGAAGAACCTAGTTCAATTTCATTGAATGTGGTGTCACAGGTAGAAAAGGTGGTAGAAAATGTCTGGGCTTCATCGGACAGGACATTGTTTATAGGAGCCAGGATATTATGTTGCAGTTGTACAAGTCATTTATGAGGCTGCATTGGAGAACTCTGTCAGTTTCAGTCACCCTGTGATAGAAAAGATGTAGTTAAGCTTTAAAGAGTGCTGAGAAGACTTACAAGGATATTGCTAGGACTAGAGAGCTTGAGTTATAGTGAGAGGCTGGCCAGACTAGGTCTTAGTCTTTGGAATATGGAAGAATAAGGGGCAGCCTCATAGAGGCGTTTAAAATTATGAGAGACATGGATATGGTGGATGGTAACCGCCTATTCACCAGGTTAGAGGAATCCAAGACTATGGGACCTACATAACTATGGGAAAGGAAAAGATTTAAAAGGGGATCTGAGAGGCAACCTTTTATGCAAAGGGTGGTGATGAGTATATGGAATGAACTACCAGGGGGACTAGTTGAGGTTAGTTCAAAGGTCTCATTTATAAAGGACTTGGATAGGTATATGGAGGGGAGGGGCCTGAAGGTATACAGGTAAATGCAGGAAATTGGGATTAGCTTGGTTGGCATTGACTTGTTGGGATGAAAGGCCTGTATGACATCAGAATCTAAAATGTAAGTTTTGACTCTTTGGATAGTGTGGTTTCAAACTGTGGAGCCATATTTGAGGAGCTGCTGGGAGAGACATTTGAGGTTTACCTGGAATATAGTTGTAGTCATAGTCATACTTTATTGATCCCAGGGGAAACTGGTTTTCGTTGCAGTTGCACCATAGATAATAAATAGTAATAAAACCATTAATAGTTAAATAGTAATATGTAAATTATGCCAGGAAATAAGTCCAGGACCAGCCTATTGGCTCAGGGTGTCTGACCCTCCAAGGGAGGAGTTGTAAAGTTTGATGGCCACAGGCAGGAATGACTTCCTATGATGCTCTGTGTTGCATCTCTATGGTGGAATGAGTCTCTGGCTGAATATACTCCTGTGCCCAACCAGTACATTATGTAGTGGATGGGAGACATTGTCCAAGATGGCATGCAACTTGGACAGCATCCTCTTATGAGATGTGGGGAGATCAAGTGAGCCAAAGCAGGGATTCAACAGTGTTGGCAGAACAGATTTGATAGTGTATATGTAGGAGTGATGTTAACTTGGAAAAAAAAAACAGATTGAAACCAGAGGGAATAGTGCAAAGATCTGCCTTTTTCACCGAGAGAGTAGTGGTCTGGAATGAACTGCTTAAAATGTTGGTGGACAATGGGAACCTTGAAATGAGGATTGGATAAGTAGTTGAAGGGGTGACAGTATAGAAAGGAATATGGAAGAGGAAGGAATTGGGAGGAGCTGAATCAGAATCTGGTTAATATCACTGGTGAATGTTGTGAAATTTGTTAACTTGGTAGCAGCAGTACAATGCTAAATATACATAAGTATAGAAAAATGAATTACAGTAACTATGTGTGTGTGTATATATATATATATATATATATATATATATATATGTGTGTGTATGTGTGTGTGTGTGTATATATATATATATATATATATAAAGTTAAATAAGCAGTGCGAAAACAGAAATAAAAAAGTAGTGATATGGTGTTCATGTGTTCAATGTCCGTTTAGAAATCAGATGGCAGAGGGTAGAAGCTGTTCCTGAATCACTGAGTGTGTGCCTTCAGGCATCTGTACCTCCTTCCTGACAGTAACAATGAGAAGAGGGCATGCCTTGGGTGGTGGGGGTCCTTAACGTTTTAAGGCACCAGTTTAAGATGGCGCTGGTGAAGCTCAGTGATTGCTTACTGGTGGCAAATTAAGCAACTAAGTACTTCATTAATTACACATTTTCTGCTAAATGATCACTGCAAACAATAGACTGTAACCTCCTTGCCAGAGCTTTTGAACCGCCTGTGCGACCTGGCATTTTTAGAGTGGGAACCGAAGTCTCGAAAGTGCAGGATGGCTGCGGTGCGACGTGTACGGGTTGAATCGAGGTGGTGGGAACCGGGCTGGAGAGAGAGGAATGAGCCAATGTCTGGCCATTCCTGGAACAAACTTGGAGGCAATTCAATTAGGCAGAACTGAGGTGATGTAGAGTTGAGGTGGTGGGGCCCAGACCTGGGCCTGAGAGTGAGAAAGGAGCTGAGGTTTGATCCATTTAAGCCCCAAGCTGAATTGGAAAAGTTGGGGTTGGGTCCGTGTCAAACTGAGGTGGTGGGGAACCAGCCTGAGAGTGTATTGAAGCTGCAGGCTCTGAGTTCAAGAGCAAGTTCTGGATGATTTAAGCACCGGGCCAAACTGAAAAGGATAGGGTGTTGCGGCGGGAGGTGAGGCACGGGCCAGCTGAAATCGCGCTGTTCTGTGAGGTTTACTCACCTCCACGCAGAGCTTCAACTCAATACTCCGTGAGGTTTACTCACAGAACTGTGGCTGTGGCCTGCAACTATCACAGTGTGAACTCACATGTGTGAACTTCAGTTCTGAATGCTACTTGCGTGGTTTTTTTTTCTGTTTTTTTCTCTGCACCTCGAGTGTTTGACAGTCTTTTTTGCTTTAATGGATTCTATTGGGTTTCTTTGTTTGGTGGCTGCTTGTAAGAAGACAAATCTCAAGGTTGTATAAAGTATAAGTACTTAGATAATAAATGTACTTTGAGTTTGACTTTTGACTTTGGCTTCAAGAAGATATCTTGGATCCTGTGGAATACACGTACCCATGATGGAGCTGACTAATTTTACAACTGCCTGCAGCTTACTTCAATCCTGTGCAGTAGCCTCTCCCCCCATCCCCCCCACCAGATGGCGATGCCGCCAGTCAGAATGGTCTCCACAGTAAACTGTAGAAAATCTGCAGATGCTGGAAATCCAAGCAACACACACAAAAAAATACTGGCCTGCTGCGTTCCTCCTGCATTTTGTGTGTGTTGCCAGAAATTTCTGAGTGTTTTAGGTGACATATCAAATCTCCTGAAAGTCCGAATGAAATATAGCTGCTGTCTTGCCTTCTTTATAACTGCATCGATATATTGGGTCCTCAAATATATGAACACCCAGGAAATTGAAATTGCTCACTCTCTACACCTCTGATCCCTCTATGAGGATTGGTATGTGTTCCCTCGTCTTACCCTTTCGGAAGCCCACAATCAGTTATTTAGTTATTTGGTCTTACTGATGTGAGAGCAAGGTTGCTGCTGCAACATCACTCAACTAGCTGGTATGTTTCGCTCCTGTACGTCCTCTTGTCACCAGAGATTCTGCAACAATGGTTGTATCATCAGCAGATTTATAGATGGCATTTGGGCAGTGCCTAGCCACACAGTCATGGGTATAGAGAGATTAGAGCAGTGGGCTAAGCATACATCCCTGAGGTGCACCAGTATTGATTGCCAGCAAGGTAGAGAGGTCATTCACAATCCCAGATTCTGGTTAGGAAGTCGAGGATCCAATTGCAGAGGGAGGTGCAGAGGCCCAGGTTCTGTAGCTTTTCGATCAAGACTGTAGGAATGATGGTGTTAAACGCTGAACTATAGGCAATAAACAGCATCCTGACATAGATATTTGTATTGTCCAGGTGATCCAAGGCCGCACAGAGAGCCATTGAGATCACATCTGCTGCAGACCTATTGTGACGATTGGCAAATTGCAGTGGGTCCGGGTCCTTGCTGAGGCAGGAGTTGATTCTAGCCATGACCAACCTCTCGAAGCACTTTATCACTGTGAGTGCTGCCGGATGATGGTCATTAGGGCAGCTCACATTGCTGTTGTTGGGCACTGGTGTAACTGTTGCCCTTTTGAAGCAAGTGGGACCTTAAAACTGTAGTAGTGAGAGATTGAAAATGTCTTTGAACACCCTGCTAGTTGGGTTTTCCTTAAATCCTGCGCTGTTTCTTTGGGAGGAATGGTCGACTCTGGGTCTGTGATATTCCTGACTTGGGAAGGAAGATGTCTCTCAGCATCTGGTGTGAGTTACATGGCACTGTGTACCGTGTACCCAATACTGGGAATGTGAATACCATAAATTAAAGGCATTAAGTTTCATTCTTGTCTTTCAGGGAATTGTTCATGAGAGCAAGCCTATTTTTACTGCACAGTTCCATCCAGAGGCCAAGGGAGGACCAACAGATACCGAGGTGCATAAAAAATTTTGTGTTTATTTACCATTGCAACTCGGAAGTCAAAGAAAATTCCAATCATAGAGTTCCACAGCATGGGAAAAGGCCCTTCAGCCTATATGTGACCGTGCCGACAAAGGCATATATTCAGGCCAATCCCATTTCCCAGATCTTGGCCCATATCCTTCTAAGCACTTATTATCCGTGGCCCATATCCCTCTCAACATTCTATCACCCATATCAATACTTAATTACATATTTCATAAATGTATCTAATGTACCTGCCTTAATCACTTAATCTGGTAGCTGGTTCTATGTATTATCACTCACTGTATTTATAAAAAAAGAAAAAGAATTCCTCAGGTTCTTATTTAACCTTTCACCTAAAATTTCTTATTGGGTACAGAGTTTTGCATCTGAATGAGTGGATCCCAACTCAAACAATAACTGTAACTGAATGGGAGTTAGAACATAGATCATGGAGTTATAGAAAACTACAGCACAGAAACAGGCCCTTCAGCCCATCTAGCCCATGCCAACCCATTTACACTGCTAGTCCCATTGACCTGCCATGTACCTTCCCTTCCATGTACCTATTCAAACTTCTCCGAAATGTTGAAGTAGAAACTGCATCCACCATTTGTGCTGGCATCCCGTTCCATGCTTTCACCACCCTCTGAGTGAAGAAGATCGCCCTCAAGTTCCCCTTAATCATTTCATCTTTCCCCTCAACCCATGACCTCTAGTTGTAGTCTCACCCAGCCTCAGTGTAAAAGCCTACATGCACTTACCCTATCTATACCTCTATCAAATCTCCCCTTAATCAGTTACATGGTAGGAAATAAAGTTCTATCCTATTCCTTATAACTCAGGCCCCCCAATCCCGGCAACTTCCTTGTACATTTTCATGGTAGTCTATTCCAAGGCTGTGCTCTCTGGTCCTATGCTCCCCCACTAACAGGAAGCACATCCACTCTATCTAGGCCTTTGAATATTAAATAGGTTTTAATTAAATCCCCCATCATTCTTTTAAACTATGGCGAGTACAGTCTGGAGATATTATGTTTGATTACTTGTGCCTTCTGTAAAATTGCACCTGGTTTGTAAACAGTAGCCTGGATAGACTCATTGATTGTGTCTCTTTCAGTTCCTGTTTGATGCTTTCATCTCACTGATAAAGAAGGGTAAAGGTACCAGCATTGCTTCTGTCATGCCTCCTGTGCCCTCTGCCCCCAAAAGGCTGGAGGTAGGTGTCCTTTATACAGTCGCAGTAAATGAATGGGTTAGGTTGCATCTCAATTGGAAGGGGGTCAATATCCTAATGGAGAGATTTTCCATTGCTATTTGGGAGGGTCTTTTTGAGTGTGAGGTGGGACCCAATGTACTGGTGTAGCAGATGAAAAAGTTAAACGAAAGAAAGAGATTAAAGCAAGCAGGTCCAGTTGGCAGGACAGGGTGCAGGGAAGGTCCGATAGGCTGAACTTCATTCACTTTAAGATCTTGGAGCATGATATTTAAGTCAGAAGAACTTTGGGCATGGGTCAGTCCATGAGCTTGTGGTAATATAGTAACTTTTGTTGAAACATGACTGAAAGGTGGGCAGTATTGGCAACTAGATATTCTGAGGAAGAGGCAGGAAAGGATGGGTGTTTTGCTATTAACTAAGAATATCACAGTAGTACTTGGTGAGGGTATCTCAGGCAGAAGATCCAGCAAGGCCGACTCCTGCTCCTATTTCTTATGTTTCTTATGTTCTAAAAGTTTCTATTAGTACCCAAAGAACAAAGCTGCAGCAAAAGAAAGGGTAATCTGTCTGTGGATGGAGCAGTCTCCTAAATGAATACTTCTCTTCTGCATTCACTGTGGGGAAAGACATGGAGGATGGTGAGTCCGTGGGTGGGGGAGGCAGTGATATCCTGGAGTACGTCAATTTTATGAAGCAGGAGGTGTTGGACTTCCTGAAAGCCATAAAAAAAAAAAATGGGTAAGTCCTTGCAGCCTGACTGGTTGAATGCTAGGATGTTACAAGACCTGAAAGATTAACTCTGCTTCTTTAACACAAGAGGTTTTGCAGATGCTGGAAATCCAGAGTAATTCACACAAAATGTTTGCTTTTCACTCTGGTGGAACTTGCTGGGTGCTCTCTGCTTACTGCACTGTGGATATTTCATCTAAAGAACCTTTCTTCATGGAAAGTAACTGAACTGGCTGTAAGCCATAGAGGGACGTAATCGGTGCATCTTCAGGCTGAAAGGGCCAACTTAGAAAGGCATAGCATGGAGATTCTGCAGGGAGCGCTCATGGAGTGAGGTTGTCTCTCTGGCTTTGCTCCATTCCCGTTATCCTTTTTAACCTATGATCTCCTTGATTTAATCAACTTTAAGTACACCAGAAGACTTACTTTATCTCTGACTTACTGATTAATTGATTTCCTTTTGTCAACTGCAACTTTTGTGCTTAAAGAAATGAGTACGAGATCTAAAACCAAAGATGGGAAAGACGCTGATGGGAACGGAGGAAAGAAGAAAGGTGACTCTAAACAAACGGAATTAACTTACGAAGTTATGATGAAGTGTTTGGAGGAAATGTTTGAGCAGCATCGGATAAAATTATCTGAAAGTTTAACTGCTCAATTTGAACAACATCGTCAAAGCCTCAATGAAGATTTAAAATCAATCACGGATTCTTTGAAATCCCTGAATCTTGATGTTCAAAAACATGATGCAAAAATTTCTGAGCTGGACACTAAATCTCAGAAGACGGATACAAAAGTTGAGATCTTAGAGAAGAATCTAGCTTCGACTACTAAACAGCTCCAACAACTTAAATCCAAAGTTATTGATCTTGAGAATCGATCGAGAAGACAAAATTTACGTTTAATTGGCTTACCCGAGGACGTTGAGGTTGGAGATCCTGTAATATTCTTTGCTCAACTTTTAAAGGATTCGTTCGGTTCAGTTTTTCCCAACGATCCTCCATTACTCGACCGCGCCCATCGTATACCGTGGATAAAGTCGGCAGCAGCTGTTTCCAAACCCAGACCAGTTATTCTTCGTTTCTATTATGTTAATGTTAAAGAACAACTTCTCCAGACAGCTCGTCGACAAGGGATGATCAAGTATCGTCAGCATTCCTTCAGGATAGTTCAAGATTACAGTCCTGAAGTGATGAAGGAACGACTGACTTTTAAACCTCTGTCGGAATGCTATCAAAAAAATCTCAAACCAGCACTATTGTACCCTGCACGACTCAGAATCTCTCTTCCTGATGGAAATCGTCGTGTCTTCCACTCTACAACTGCCACTCGAAGCTTTTTGGATGATAATTTCCCATCTGTTACAGACACCCTCTCTTAACTTGTGTCTAGTGCTTCCAACACCAATTTTTTTTTTCTTTCTGATGTTTTTCTTCAAAATAAACCTTCTACTACTGTGCGATGAAGGTTTTTTATAAGTCTAAGATTTTTGTTCTTTGTTTATTACTATAGTGATTATTCTATAACTTATATAGAATATTTATCTCCTGTGAATAATATCATTTTCCCTTAGCTAACCTTTTGTTTTAATTTTTCCTTTTGCATCATTACTAATGATCCGATCCGACGGTCATTTGTAGTTATATGTTTCCTATTTTTGGTTTTTGCATAATTAAAATGGCGACTTGTCTTTCTTTTTGTATAATCTCCTTTTTTTTTTCGGGATGCCATGCTCTTATGCTTCTTCTTCCCATAATCCACTTTTCTTTTTTTGGAAGCGATTTTTTTTTATTTACTCGCTTATAATTAACTAATTATATGTACTGATACTGTTTTATTTCATATATTTTAGTAATTTTTACTATGTAGACTAATTTACTATACTGTTTATTTTTCACATATATTAGTCTTCGGGAGGTCACTTATTTAACATATATTTTTGGAGTTGCCCCCTGCAGAAATGGGGTTAAAGTTAGTATTAGTGCTTTTTTCAGCCTTCTCTGGCTTAGTTCGGGGTTCTACTTGGGGTTGGGGGAGGGGGTTGTCTTTTTCTTTTCTAATTTTTTCTATTGGGCTGATTCAGAACTACAAAGATGTCCGCAGTGTTGAGATTTCCGGTTCCTCTCTAATCATGTATTCCTCTTCCGATTTCATGAGCTCACATTATGGTTAACCCCTTACTTACCAAGGGGTTAATTTTTAGTTGTGGCTCATACTATTAATTTTGTCTCTTGGGATACAAATGGTTTAAACCATCCAATAAAACGGAAAAAGATTTTCAAAGTGTTCCAAAGACTGAATGCTCATATTATTTTTGCACAAGAGACTCATGTAAGGAAAGAGGACAATCAACGCTTCTTTAAGTTTTGGAAGGGACAACAATACCATTCAAATGCTCAAGCCAAAATTAAAGGCGTTTCAATTTTTATTGATCCCTCAATTACATTTATTCATCAAGACATTATTTCAGATCCTAATGGCAGATTTTTGTTAATTACTGGGGTACTTTTTAATAAAAAGGTCGCTATGGTTAATGTTTATGCTCCGAATGTGGATTATCCTGAATTCTTTAAACACTTATTCACTTCCTTTCCTAATTTAAACGAGTATATGTTGATAATGGGCGGTGATTTTAATTTATGTTTGAATCCCATGCTGGACAGATCCATAGGTAGTCCGGCTTTACCGAATAAGTCGGCTACTATTATTAACTCTTTTATGTTGGATTCTGGGATTTCAGAAATTTGGAGATTTCTACATCCAAATTATAAGGAATTCTCCTTTTTTTCACATGTACATCGTTCTTTTTCCCGAATTGATTATTTCCTGATTGACTCTCGTTTGATTCCATATGTAGTTGATTGTAATTATGACATTATTGCTATTTCAGATCATGCTCCAATGAAACTTTCCATCAAGTTAATGGATACCTTTTGTATTAGTAGACAATGGCGATTTAACCCTATTTTGCTCAAGATCAGGACTTTGTCAAATTTATAAAGGAGCAGATTGATTTCTTCTTTACAACTAATACTACGGAAGAAGTTTCCAACGGAACTGTTTGGGATGCCTTTAAAGCTTATATCCGTGGTCAGATTATTTCCTATTCGGCTGGTTTGAAAAGACGTATTAACAATGAAATACTTCTGTTGGTTGATAAAATTAAAGAAGTCGATAAAAAAATATGCTATTCTCCCAGTAAGGAGCTGTACAAACACAAAGTTGAACTCCAATTGGAACATAGCTTATTATTAACATCCTCCATCGAAAATCAATTAATGAGAACTAGAAGTGATTTTTATATTCATAGCGATAAATCGGGTAAATTACTGGCTAACCAATTGAAATTTGATTCGGTTAAACGTCAAATTACTAAGGTTCGCAAACAGGATGATACTTTCACAGTTGATCATGTTGGGATAAACCAAACCTTTCAAGAATTTTATACCTCTTTATATCACTCTGATTTTCCTCATGATTCTAATTTCATGCATGATTTTTTAAGTAAATTGAGTTTTCCGAAACTATCACCCGAAGATTGCCTATCATTAGAAACTTCCATTTCAGAGGAAGAAAGAATAACTGCAATCTCATCATTGAATTCCGGTAAAGCACCCGGTCCGGATGGGTTTACAGTGGAATTTTTAAAATTTTTTTCCTCCATTCTTTCTTCTAAGTTGTCTAGAATATTCAAGGAAGCAATCAGTTTAGGTAATTTACCACAATCGTTTTATGAAGCCTCTATTTCCTTAATTCTTAAAAAGAATAAAGATCCTACTGATTGTGCATCATACAGACTGATATCTCTTCTGAATGTAGACTCTAAAATTTTTTCAAAAATTCTAGCAACTAGGCTGGAGAAGGTGTTACCTCAAATTATTTCCATGGATCAGACCAGATTTATTAAAAATCGCTATTCATCCTTTAATATTAGGAGGTTAATGAATATTGTTTAGACCCCCTCGTTTACTACCCCAGAATGTATTATCTCATTAGATGCTGAGAAAGCCTTTGACAGAGTTGAATGGCCTTATTTATTTAATGTTCTTGAGAAATTTAATTTTAATTTGACATTTATATCTTGGATTAAATTGTTATATTACTCCCCGGTAGCCTCGGTTTGTACAAATAATTATAGATCTCCTTTTTTTCGTCTTTTTCGTGGTACTAGGCAAGGTTGCCCTCTTAGTCCTTTACTATTTAATATTGCTCTTGAACCTTTAGCAATTGCTATTCGTGACTCGCCAAATATTTTTGGTATTACCCGTGGAAACGAAATACATAAATTATCATTATATGCAGATGATTTGTTGTTATACATCTCTAACCCGGAGAAGTCAATTCCTGCTATCCTAGATCTGTTAGCTCAATTTAGTAACTTTCTCTGGTTACAAATTGAATCTTAGTAAGAGTGAATTATTCCCTTTAAATAAGCATGTACCTATTTATGGATGTTTACCATTTAAATTAGTTACTGATTCATTTATATATTTAGGGATAACAATTACGAAAAAATATAAAGATTTATTTAAAGCTAATTTTTTACCTTTAATTGATCAGATTAAACTTTTATTTACCAAATGGTCCCCAATCTCTTTGTCTTTGATTGGTCGGATTAATGCTATTAAGATGATCATTTTGCCCAAATTTTTGTATATATTCCAATCGGTTCCAATTCTTATCCCAAAATCCTTTTTTGATAACGTAGATTCAAAAATTTCCTCATATATTTGGCAGAATAAAAATCCCAGGTTAGGTAAAAGGTATCTACAGAAATCTAAAAAGGAGGGGGGGCTTGCCCTCCCGAATTTTAGATTCTATTATTGGGCAATTAATATTCGATATTTAAAATTTTGTTTACAAGATTTGGATGCATCTTTAAACCCTCATTGGGTAAATCTTGAATGTAATTCACTACAAGGGTTTTCTTTGGGTTCGGTTTTAGGAACTTTACTTCCTTTCACTTCTTTTAAATCATATAAACAAATGAACAACCCAATAGTTAAGCATACTTTACGTATATGGTTTCAATTCCGAAGATTTTTTGGGTTTAATCAATTTATTCTAGCAAGTCCCATTATATCAAATTTTCTTTTTCACCCTTCCACGATGGATCAAGCTTACTTTGATTGGAAAACCAAAGGTATAATATCTTTTCGCGATTTATTCTTGGATAACTGTTTTATGTCTTTTGATCAACTCTCTAATAAATATAACTTACCCAGATCTCACTGTTTTAGATATCTACAGATTAGAAACTTTTTAATTACTGTTTCTCCTAATTTTCCACACCCATATCCAATGGACACTTTGGAAAAAATCTTAGATTTAAATCTCTCTCAGAAAAGTGTAGTAGCAATTATATATAATATAATTATGAATCTATGTCCTGATGCTTCTAATAAAATCAAAGCTGACTGGGAAAGAGAACTTGAGATTAATATACTGACTGAAAAATGGGAAAAAATTCTTCAGTTGGTGAACTCATCCTCTGTGTGTGCTAAGCACAGGTTGATACAGTTTAAAGCAGTGCACAGGGCTCATATGTCCAAAGATAAACTATCTCGTTATTACTCTTATATTAATCCAATATGTGACAGATGTCATTCCGAGATAGCTTCTTTAACCCACATGTTTTTGTCATGTCCCTTGTTGGAGAAATATTGGAAAGATATTTCTGATATTATTTCAACGGTCCTAAATATAGACTTACAACCTCATCCAATTACTGCTATCTTTGGACTACCAATGATAGTCTTAAATAATTTAACCTCTTTTTCACGAAGGATGATTGCATTTCGTACTTTAATAGCTAGAAGGTCCATTTTGTTGAATTGGAAAGAGATCAACCCTCCTACTGTATTTCATTGGTTTTCACAAACTATGGTGTGTTTGAATTTGGAGAAAATTAGAAGTGCAGTTTATGACCCTTCCATTAAGTTTGAAAAAACTTGGAGGCCATTCATTCAGCATTTTCATTTGATGTAATTTGATCACTTCCAAACTTGTTTTATCTCTCTGTACTGTTGTTGGAGGGGAATGGAGTCGTCGACACTAAGGTTTTCTTCTTTTCCATTTTTAAGTTGTTAGTTTTGCCCAAGTCTTTTAGTTTAGTTGATTAATTTTGTTTTTCTTTGGGGATGGGTTTTTTCTTGTTTTGTTTTTTTTTCTTTTTCATGTTTTTTTTTTCCAGTTTTTTTTTGCTATGTATTATCTGTGGTTAGTTCTACATGTTTGGGAGCTTTGTTAATTTCCACGACTTGGTTTTGCAATTACTTTTTTTAAGTGTAACAATATATCTTCCTACTATTTGTATTATGACTATGTTTTGTTTTTGTATTTTGAAATTGATAAAAAGATTGAAAAAGAAAGAAAGGCATAGCATATGGATGTAACTTGGACTCCCTCGAGAGTGGAGGTTGAACTGGAGATCTTAATGAGTTTTAAAACTCTAAAAGCCATGAGAAAGGGAAACTGTCCCCTTGCAAGTGATGGAGGATAGAGGTTGGAGTGGGTCTAATGCAGGGAGAGGTAATGTGATACAGCAGGCAAGGCTGAGTTGCTGGCGTTTCATTGACCACGGTAATTGTGGCTCTCAAGGGTGAGGAGAATGAAGACAAGTGCATACTGACGGATGAGATCCTGTTTTTCACCTCCTCCCTGTAATGCTTCACAATATTTATATATATTTTTTTTTAACTGGTTTCAGGTTTCCAAGGTTCTGGTCTTGGGTTCAGGAGGCCTCTCCATTGGCCAGGCTGGCGAGTTTGATTACTCGGGATCACAGGCCGTCAAAGCTTTGAAGGTAATTCCCAGTTTTTCTCTCTGCTTCGGGAGGCACCAACACACAGGGTGCAGCTTCCAGAAGCTTTCCCGTGCGTGAGCATGGGCAAGTGTGCAGGCTGAAGGAGGATAGGCGCCATGCTACCTGGGTTTCCACCCAGTGTGCAGGCTGCTATTGCCAAATCTCAGACGTGCGATGACGGTGATGGTTGAACAGACCAGTTGTTGGATGAATTTTACTACAGTGAAGAGGACCACATCTGGAGTTGTGCATCTGAATCAGATTATTACCCCCATTAAGAGACACCATCAAAAAGACTGTGTAGTCAGTCTTGGCCTTTTTTTCCCCCTCAGCCCAGTCACCTTCACTCTCCCTTATCCCTGAATTACTCCACAACATACTGCAATAATTCACCTGAGGCTAGGTTTGTTCTTGTTGCTGGGACCTCCTGAAATTACATGGCTAACGTGGGATCAGCTATTCCTGTGACCCTGTCACCATTCAGATCACTGACATCAGAATTGGGGTTGTCTCCTCGTCAACGTAACTATTTGAGATCTACGTAAAGGCAAAGGCCAAGGTTGATACTGCCTCCCACCCCTCAACCCATCCCCCAGTCGTATATGGGAAGGCTGTCTTATTCCTCTGGACTGCGTAATGTCGCTGCAAGACGTTTACTGAGGCCAGGGTGTTCCTACCAGTGGAACCTGAAGACCATCATACTGAGGGCTGTACTACTGAATGTCCACCCCACATTCAAGATGAGTTTCTCAACCCCACCCATGAATAGATTTGGATTCAGGTGAGTTTATTGCCATACACACCGTGTTGCTATGGAATTCCTTGCTTGTGTGAAGCTCACCGAGTAAATGGTAATAATAGAGACAATGATGGGCACAAAAACAACAGGATATTGCAATGATTGTAGTGCAGAAAGAAATACAAAAGTGACAATAGTGGAGTAACAGAGAGGCATTGAATTAAGAGACCGAGAAGGTGGCAACACCTGAAGGGGAAATGTCTGATAGCAGTTGGGAAGAAGCTGTTCTTGAGCTGGATGTCCAGGTTTTTAATCTCCTGCATCCTCTCTGAAAGATGATTCTAGTACAGACTGCTTCTGCACGGTGCCCTCATCTCACCTGCCTTCCAGTCAGGCCATGGTGGTCCAATCTGCTGTGAGATGGTGGGGTCCGCAGGAGAGGTCTCAATGTGGAGTTCTCTCCCTTTAATGGACTCCAAAGCTGCTTGCGTTATCTGCGGTCTGGAGGAACCTGCGTCCCATGACTATACCGAATGTGAAAGGTTGCAGTTCCCGTTTGGTTATTTGAAGTGCTCCTCAAGTTTTTGTACTTCAGCTCCACTTCCTGATACTTGAGCGTCCGGTGCAGTGAGAGGTGCGGGGAGGAGTTGGTGGGCTGATTCGGTCAGGCCTGCATGGATTGCTCCTGGGCCTGGGTACTCTGCCCTTGGACGGAGCCGGCTGCATGCCCCGCACTGTGCGGCTGTGCCTGGGTCTCGCTGGAACTGGGGCAAGTTGTGCCTGCTGGCCCTCTGGAGATTTCCCTGGACTGGTGGGTGCTGCAGGGGCTGGAGCACATCAGGACAGCAATGCTGGTGTAAACTGGTAAATAAAATACTGAGAACATTAAACATAGTAAATAAGACCTTTATATATTTAAATAGGTCGTACACAGTAAAACTCCATCTAAACTGTCCCATGGCACACTTCCTGAGCAGGGCAGCACAGGTTAGCAGATGTCAGAAACAGTTTCAGCACTTTGCACAGATAGAATCGCTGAGCCAAGGGGGAATAAGTTCACAACCTGTGTCAGGGTTAGTTGTGAGTGTCAACTTGAGCGGGATCTAATTGAGCTGGAGTGATTGTATATGTGTATTGTCATCTTTTTCATTGTGGGTTTGTACATGAAGGATCTTGTCTGTTTAACACGGTCCTTCCCAGTGTTACAATGTAAGCTTTAGAACATAGAACAGTACAACATAGGAACAGGCCATTCAGCCCACAGTGTTGTGCTGAACAGGTAAAAAGCAAATCAAAAACACCCAAACGCTAATCCCTCCTACCAACACCATGTCCATATCTTTCCATCTTCCTCACATTCATGTGCCTATCTAAATGTCTCTTAAAAGCCTCTAATGTACTTGCCTCTAGCCCCATACTAGGTAGTACATTCTGGGCATATACCATTCTCTGAGTGAAAAAAAAATTACCCCTCACATCCACCTTGAACCTAGCCTGTCTCACCTTCAAATCATACCCTCTAGTATTAGACATTTCAACCCTGGGAAACAGATAGTCTCTGTCCAATCTCTCTATGCCTCTCATTATCTTTTAAACCTCTATCAGATCTTCCCTCAGCCTCCAATGCTCCAGAGAAAATAACCCAAGTTTATCCAGCCTCTCATGATAGCCCATGCCCTCTAAACCAGACAGCATCCCAGTAAACCTCTTCTGCACCCTCTCCAAAGCCTCAACATCCTTCCTATACTGGGGTGACCAGAACTGTGTACAATACTGCAGATGTGGCCTAACCAGAGTATTATAAGGTTGCAACATAACCTCTTGATTTTGACCTCAGTGCCTTGACTTACAAAGGCAAGCGTTCCATAAGCTTTCTTAACCACCTTATTGACCTGTGTAGCCACTTTCAAGGAGCTATGAACTTGGATCCCAAGATTCCTCTGCTCAGCAATGCTTAAGAATCTTGCCATTAACAATGCACTGTCTCCTTGTATTTGCCCTACCGAGGTGCACCACCTCACGTTTATCTGGGTTAAGCTCCACTTGACATTTCTCAGCCCATACATGCAATGGATCTATATCGTGCTATATACTTTGCCAGTCTTCTACACTATCCACAACTCCACCAATCTTGGTATCATCCATAAATTTACTAACCCACCCGTCTACATTTTCATCCAGATCATTTATATACATCACAAACAGCAGAGATCCCAGCACAGATCCCTGTGGAACACCACTAATCACAGACCTCCAGCTCAAATAAGTCTCTTGAACCACTGCCCTCTGTCTTTTATGTGCAAGACAGATCTGAATCCAAACAATCAATTTGCCTCAGACCCCATGCATCTTAGTCTTCTGGATTAGTCTCCCATGAGGGACTTTGTCAAAGGCCTTACTAAAATCCACTGCCCTACCCTCCTCAATCTCTCTCGTCTCCTTGTCAAAAAACTCAATCAAGCTGGTAAGACATGACCTGCCATACACAAAGCCACGCTGGCTCTCCCCAGTTAGGCCATGGATTTCCAAATAATCATATATCCTCTTCCTAAGGATTTTCCCCAGCAATTTCCCTACAGCTGCTGTGAGACTCACTGGGCTATAGTTCCCAGGGTTTTCCCTTGTTCTCTTCTTAAATAGACGTACAACATTAGCCACTCGCCAGTCCTTCGGGACCTCGTCTGTGGCTAGAGAGGACACAAGGTATTGGTCAAGCGCCAGCAATCTTGTCTCTTGCTTCCTTCAGCAACCTGGGGTAAATCCATCAGGTCCTGGGTACTTAACCACCTTAATACTCATTAGGAGGCCCAACACTTCTTCCTCCTTGACACGTGTCCTAACATATTTTAACACTCAGCACTGATCTCCTGGTCCTCCAAATCCTTTTCCTTGGTAAATACTGAAGCAAAGTACTCGTTAAGTATGTCGCTCACATTCTCTGCATCCAAGCTAATGTTTCCCCTGTTTATCCTTGAGTGGTCCCACTCTCTCCCTGGTTATTCTCTGGCACTGATGTGTGTATAGAGTGCCTTGCGATTCACCTTAATCCTGCTTGCCAAGGGCTATTCATGACCCCTCCTGGCTTTCCTAATTCCCTTCTTTAGTTCTTTTCTGACTTCTTTATAATCCTCTTTATACTCCTCTTGTGCTCCGTTTGATCCCAACTTCTGAAGCTTTACATACTTCTCCTTCTTCTTGATTAAATATATCACCTCTCTGGACATCCAAGGTTCTCTTATCTTTCCTTCCCCATCCTTCCTTCTAACAGGAGCGTACCTTTCCTATACTCTGCAGTTGATCTTTAAATACCCTCCACATGTCTGATGTGGACTTGCCAGAGAAAAGATGTTCCCAATTAACGCTTCTTAGTTCCTGCCTAATGCCCTCATAATTTACCCTACTCCAATTTAAAACTCTCCCACAAAGCCCATACCTATCCTTATCTATAGTTGTCCTGAAAGTTAGAGTTGTGTTTACTGTTCCCTAACTGCTCACCCACTGAAAGGTCAGTCACCTGGCCAGGCTCATTACCCAACACCAGATCCGGTACAGCCCCTCCTCTCGTTGGACTGTTGGCATATTGATTTTAAAAAAACCTTCCTGGATACACTTAACAAATTCAGCTCCATTTAAACCCCTTGCACTGAGAAGGTCCCAGTTTCTATCAGGGAAGTTGAAATCCCCCATGACACCAACTCTGTTATTTTTACTAATTTCCTTAATCTGTTCCTCAGTGTCCCGGTGGCTATTAAGGGGTCTGTAGTACAACCCCATTAGTGTGATTACACCCTTCCTATTCCTGAGTTCTACCCAAATGTACACAGTGTCTGACCCCACCATTATGTTTCCCCTGAGCGTGGCTGTGATATTATCCCTGATTAGTAGTGAAACATCCACCACCAACCCCCCCCCACCATTTTACCTCCTCTTCTATCTTTTTGAAAACTTTGAAAACCTGGTACATTAATCACCCATTCCTACCGCTTTCACAACCAAGTTTCAGTAATGGCCACAACATATAGTTCGATGTACTGATCCATGCTCTAAGTTCGTCGTCTTTACCCATAACACTCCTAGCATTAAAATACGCACACTTCAAACTATCGGGCTCATTATACCTGATTTTGCTTTTCAATATTTTCCCTGACACCTACCTTCTTCTCTGATCCTTCCCTTACCGACCATATCTTTGACTGTCTTTTACAGGAAGAAAATATCAAAACAGTATTAATGAACCCGAATATTGCATCGGTGCAGACGAATGAAGTGGGAACAAAGCAGGCAGACACTGTGTATTTCTTACCTGTCACCCCAGAGTTTGTGACTGATATTATTAAAACCGAGAAGCCAGATGGGATATTGCTATCCATGGGAGGACAGACAGCCCTGAACTGCGGTGAGTTGTTTGCAGGGTCAGCATTATTTGTTGCATTTGTCTAGTTTCTGTAGACAAGCATATTCCCTCTCCTCTTCCCTCCCTGACTGAGCCCCTCTAATCTATGGGTGACTGCTTCACGTGTATCAAAGCTGAGTTTGTTGTCATCTGCACAAGTACATGTATGTATGCACGCACTGGCGGCAACGTCACAGGCACACAGGATCACAGCATCACAAGGCGCGTGGCCAAGTGGTTAAGGCATTGCCCTAGTGATCTGAAGGTTGCTAGTTTGAGCCTCAGCTGAGGCAGTGTGTTGTATCGTTGAACAAGGCACTTTACCACATATTGCTCTGCGAGGACACAAGTGCCAAACTGTATGGGTCCTAATGCCCTTCCCTTGGACAACATTGGTGGCATGGAGAGGGGAGACTTGCAGCATGGGCAACTACCGGTGTCTTCCATACAACCTTGCCCAGGCCCGTGTCCTGGAAACCTTCCAAGGCACAAATCCATGATCTCACGAGACTAACGGATGCCTATTCTATACAGACACACAGCATCATATAAGCAGCATTCACAAGAAAACCATAAATTAAGCATACATTGAATTATTTTTTTAACAAGAAAGAACACAATTAAAACAGAAGAAGTCCATTGTGGTGCACAGTTATTATACTGTTGCTGAGCTGTGGCAATTAGGATTGTTCAGGAAATGAATGGTTGAAGGGAAGTAGCTGATCAAGACTGAAGATAATTTAACAGGATAGGTTATTTAAACACTGAGTAGATTACTTAACGCTGAGGTGTCAATTCCCTTTCACCCAATATTTGAAGATGTTCGCTGTTTGAACTGGGATTGTTACAAACTGGAGGGGGAAGAGGGAGTCCAACCAGGTCATTCCTTGACTTGACCGAGGTCATTTCTGCTGAAACCGCTGCCTAGGTTATCTCGATTGAAACATACCATTGGAAGCCGTAGCAAGTGTGTAATGTAACTGTTGTCTCCTTGGGCGCAGTGGCGACAAATTGAACTTTAAAGGCCTCTGCTCCACTTGTGATCTGGAAAAAGTGGAGAGTCCAGTGTTGCAGGCAGCTGGGCCTCTGCATTTAACTCTTGTCCAGTTGAATAGAAGCCAGACCCGTTTTTCTCTGCCTTCTGCACTCCCCTGAACCTGCCAGGGTTTGAATCTAGGCGCTGTTGCTGCAGATTCTGTGAGGCCAAGGCACAGGTTTGGGACACTCCATGGAAACCAAGATTTCCAGTGAATCTCTGTCCTTCACTCACTTAAGTAGCTTCATTAAGATCTCATTTGAACTTCATACACTCAAGTGTCTGAAATGGACCAGTGTGGAGTGGTAAACTACTGTGTGTGAGAGGCATGTGTCTGGGACACCTTAGCCTGAGT
This sequence comes from Mobula hypostoma, assembly GCF_963921235.1. Classification (NCBI taxonomy): domain Eukaryota; kingdom Metazoa; phylum Chordata; class Chondrichthyes; order Myliobatiformes; family Myliobatidae; genus Mobula; species Mobula hypostoma. The sequence continues at coordinate 114,491,800 of NC_086102.1, read as the reverse complement.
GGAACGAACATCCTTGTGAGGAGTTTTGTTAGTACAGTTGGGGAAGGTTTAAACTCAGTTGGCAGGGGAAGGACGCTCAAGGAAGATGATTTCAAAGTCAAAGTAAATTTATTATCAAGGTACGAATATGTCCCTGATGAGCTCAATGCCTTCTTTGCTCACATCAGCCATCAAAACATGGAGGTAACTTCACAAACTCTGACCCTGTGACTTCAGTCTCTGATGCCAATGTGAGAGCATCCTTCGGGAGGGTGAACCCATGGAAAGGATCCAGCCCAGAAGGGGTATCTGGCTGAGTACTAAACACCTGTGTTGATCAACTGGCTGGAGTATTCACTGGTATCTCTAACCTCTCACTTTGGCAATCTGAGGTACCCAACTGTTGGTGCCTAGGAATACCGGTGCCTAAGAAGAATGAGGTAACTTGCCTCAGTGACTATCAACCAGTAGCACTTGCATCCACTGTGGTGAAGTGTTTGAGAGGTCGGTGATGAAATATATTAACTCCTGCCTGAGAAGCGACCTGCATCTGCTCCAATTTGCCTTACATCATGATGCTCATTATCGACTATGGTTCAGCACTCAATGGCATCATCCCCTCAAAACTAATCAAAAAAAAACTTCAATACCTTAGCCTCAATACCTCTTTGTGCAACTGGATCCTTGATTTCCCCACTTGCAGACCCCAGTCAGATCGGATTGGCAATGTCACGATCTCCATCAGCACAGGTGCACCTCAAGGCTGTGTGCTCAGCCCCCTGCTCTATTTGCTTTACACTTATGACTGTGAGGTTAAGCACAGCTCTAATGTCATTTTTAAGTTTGCTGATGACACCACTGTCATTGACTGAATCAAATGAGGTGACAAATCAGCATACAGGAAAGAGATTGAAAGTCTGGCTGAGTTGAGCCACAACAACGACCTCTCACTCCATGTCAGCAAGAACAAGAAGCTGATTATTGACTTCAGGAGGAGGAAACCGGAGGTACACAAGCCAGTCCTCACTGGGGGAAATCAGAGATGGAGATGGTCAGCAACTTTAAATTTCTCAGTGTTGTCATTTCGGAGGATCTGTCCTGGGTTCTGCACGTAACTGCCGTTATGAAGAAAGCATGGCAGTGCCTCTACTTTCTTAGAAATTTGTCATCTAAAATTTTGACAAGCTCATATAGATGTGTATATTGACTGATTGCATCATGAACTGTTATGGAAACACCATTACCTTTGAATGGAAAAGCTTACAAAAATGAGTGGATATGGTTCAGTCCATCAGGGGTAAAGCCCTCCACACCATTAAGCACCTCTACACAGAGCTGTAGGAAAGTCCGTGAGAGTACAGTGAAGATTCAGCAGAATGTGCCTGGATTGGAGCTGCTCGGTTATGAGGTTAGGCTAGAAGGGGTGAGCCTGTTCTTCTTGGATCAGAGGAGGTTTAAAGGGGGCACGGTTGAAGCATGCAAAATTACAATAGGTAAAGACAAGGAACCTTTTCCCCGTGTCAGAAGTAGATATTCTAGAGGACATAGATTCGGGGTAAGGAAGAAGAAATTTAGAGGACAAATGAGGTGTACCATCTTCAACCAAAGACTAGTGAGTACTTGGGATGCACTGCTGGAGAGAGTGGTTGAATCTGGGTCTCTAACTGCATTTAGGAAGTGTCATTATGAGCACTTGAATCAGTTGGGCATAGGATAACAAACATGATGCTGATTAACTTGACTCTGAAAACTCACGCTTGTTCCTCAATCACACTTTATTTACTTGTGCGCAAGAACCACATGGCCCATGTCACCACAGTGTTCAGAAGTTTGAACAGAGAAATGCCATGTTTATACGTTATTTACCAGCAGTTATGAATATTAACCATTTGGTAAACTGAAATCCATTACTTACAAGATAGGTACTCACGGGCTATGAGTCTGTGGTGGCCAGTTCTATCATGTTCACTGTTGTGTGCTGGGGCAGCAGGCTGAGGGTAGCAGACACCAACAGAATCAACAAACTCATTCGTAAGGCCAGTGACATTGTGGGGATGGAACTGGACTCTCTCACGGTGGTGTCTGAAAAGAGGATGCTGTCTAAGTTGCATGCCATCTTGGACAATGTCTCCCATCCACTACATAATGTACTGGGTGGGCACAGGAGTACATTCAGCCAGAGACTTATTCCTCCGAGATGCAGCACAGAGCGTCATAGGAAGTCATTCCTGCCTGTGGCCATCAAACTTTACAACTCCTCCCTTGGAGGGTCAGACACCCTGAGCCGATAGGCTGGTCCTGGATTTATTTCATAATTTACTGGCATAATTTACATATTACTATTTAACTATTTATTACTATTTTTCTATTACTATTTATTATTTCCATGACTATTACGATTTACTAATAGTAGTATTACTATTACTATTTATTATTTATGGTGCAACTGTAACGAAAACCAATTTCCCCCGGGATCAATGAAGTATGACTATGACTATATGGGCACAGTAGGCTGGGTTCAAGGTGGATAAGTACCCATGGGTGGGTATGGGCACAGTGGGCTGGGTTTGAGATGGATAGGTACCCACGGGCTGGTATGGGCACAGTGGGCTGAGTTCAAGGTGGATAGGTACCCACTGGCTGGTATGGGCACAGTGAGCTGAGTATTGTACAACTCTGTGACCTTTTAGGCTGCATTACTTTTAACTCATTGTCGGTAGACTGGGAGTGTCCTAAGTGGTCAGCACGGACTGAAGTGATTCTGCTATGAGTGGTTAATGTGGACTGTCTTACTTGTGGCAGGTGTGGAACTGTACAAACAAGGGGTGCTGGACAAGTATGGTGTCAAAGTGCTGGGAACCCCCATCACCTCCGTCATGGCCACCGAGGACAGGCAGCTGTTTGCGGACAAACTGCTGGAAATAAATGAGAAAATAGCTCCGAGCTTTGCAGTTGAGACGGTGAGAAGCAGATGGAAATCCCTCCCTGTCCTTTCTGTCTCATCTTCAGCCCATCTGTCCATCGCCGTTTATTGCCCTGTTGTATTGTTAATCACCTGACTGAGCCCTTTGAGAGTCCTGCACGGGCACTGAATGGCTGATATGTTTGTTCTTGGGGATTGTTTCCTCTTCTATACCTGGAAAGGAATCACTTTTAACTCCGTGTCTCTCCTACACAATAAAGAGCATGCTGGAGAGGCCCCCGACGGGACTGACGCTGTGGAGGTGTTGACGGAGTTATTGCAACCTCCTGAGCAGGAGGTTCTGTGATTAATGTCCCGTTCATTTATTCTGGTCACCCAAAACTAAATGACACTTTCCATTCTGAAGGATATGTGTCAGCACAAATCCTCCTGTTCTCTGTCCCGGATTTCACGGGACAGTCCAGAGCGGCCATTGATTGGAGCTGCAGATGTTCACTGTAGAACTAGGACAGTCCTGGGGGCAGGTAACACATCCTGGCTGTGTGTCCATTGTTATCACACAGAATCAGCCACATATTTCTGGTGAATTTGTATAGAGTTCTGCAGTGGTCTGATTTTTTTACCACTATTCACCAGTCTCTACAAGTGGCAGGTGACAATTTGAAGTGTACTTCTTACCTCTCAGTTTCTGACATCATTCCCACTCTCCTCCCCCCCCCACTTTCCTCAACTGCTTATCTCCCCCTCTCACCTGGATCCACCTATCGCCTGTCAGCTCTTCGTCCACCCCTTTGCTCCGAACATTCGGTACCAGTCACCTCCCCTCTAATCTTTCAGTCCAGATGAAAGACCTTGACTGAAACATCGGCTGTCCATTTTCCTCCGTAGATGCTGACTGACTTGCTGAGTTCCAACAGTGTTTCAGCCGGGTGTTGACTGGCGTGGAATGTTTCAGTCACGAGGAGAGAGTGGACAGGCTGGCTTTGTTGAACTTGGAATGGAGGGGCTGGGGGAGGTACTTGGTTGAGATGTACTCATTAATTGAGTATAGAGAAGGTCCCTCATGGTAGGTTGATTCAAAAGACAAGGATACAGAGGATCCCTGGTGAATTGCGGGTATGATTTCTGAACTGGCTTGCTCGTAGAAGAATAGAGGTAGAAGGTTGTTATTTAGGCTGGAGGTCCATAACCATAGGTGTTTCACAAGGATTGATGCCAGTACCTTTGTTTGTGAGTATACACATATCAATGATTTTAATGAAAGTATTGATGGGTAGATTACCAAGATGCTGGATGATACCAAGATTGGTGGACAATATCTATGGACTATCCAATGACAGAGCAGGATATACAGTAGATTGGTTACAGATGACGTGTAATCTGGGCAAGCGTGAGGTGTTGCATTTTGGGAGGTCAAATAACAGGAGAAAGTATATCGTTAATTGTAGGCCCCTTAATGCCACTGAATTACAGAGGGATATTGGGTTCAAGTCCATAGTTCTCTGAAAGGGGCTATGTGAGCTAAGGTGGTAAAGAAGGCACTTGGAAAGCTTGCCACACACGGCATATCATTATATGTAACTTCTGCCATCTCTGATGGTTTCTGACCACAAATGACATCTTTCCCTCCCCTCAGTCTCTGCTTTTCACAGTCCTGGCAGCTTGCCTTCATTTGTTGGGGTATTTCGTATCTGCAGAAGGAAGTCATACAGCAGCTATATTCAAATTTGGTTAGACTGCACTTGAAGTGTTGTGTATGGTTCTGGTCACACCATTATAGGAAGGACATGGAGACTGTGGAGAGGGTGTAGAACAGGTTTACCAGGATGCTGTTTGGATTTGAGGGTATGAATTATTAAGAAAGTTTGGGCACTCACAATTCTCTGTGTAAGGAATTTACCTCTGACTTCCCGCTATACTTTCCTCTAATCACCTTAAAAACATGCCCTTTGATAGTAGCCATTTTCGCCCTGGGAAAAGTCTCTGGCAATCCACTTAGTCTATGCCCTTTTTACAAACAAGAGAGAATCTGCAGATGCTGGAAGTCCAAGCGACACACGTAAAATGCTGGAGGAACTCAGCAGGCCAGGAAGCATCTATGGAAAAGAGTACAGTTGACATGTCAGGCCAAATCCCTTCGGCAGGACTGGAGAAAAAAAATAGCTAAGGAGTAGATTTTAAAGGTGGGGGAAGGGGAAAGAGAAACACATGGTGATGGGTGAAACCAGAAGGTTCCCTGGCCCCCCATCATCTTCTTTTCACCATGGATGTCCAGTCCCAATGCACCTCCATCCCCCACCAGGAAGGCCTCAAAGCTCTCCATTTCTTTCTGGACACCAGGCCTAACCAGTTTCCCTCCACCACCACTCTCCTCTGCCTAATGGAACTTGTCCTCACTCTCAATAATTTCTCCTTTGTTCCCCTCACTTCCTTCAGACAAAAGGTGTAGCCACGGGCACTCGCATGGGCCCCAGCTGTGCTGCTTATTTATCGGCTATGTGGAACAGTCTATGTTCCAAGCCTACGATAGCACTTTTCCTACGCTACATCGATGACTGCATTGGTGCTGCTTCCTGCACGCATGCTGAACTTGTTGACTTCATCCACTTTTCCTCCAACTTTCACCCTGCCCTCACATTTACCTGGTCCATTTCCAACCCCTCTCTTTCCTTTCTCGATCTCACTGTCTCTATCTCTGGAGACAGCTTATCCACTGATGTCTATTATGAACCAAAGGACTCTCACAGCTACCTGGACTATACCTCTTCCCACCCTGTTACTTGTAAAATCACCATCCCCTTCTCTCAATTTCTCTACCTCTACCACATCTGTTTTCTAGAATGAAGGAGATGTCCTCAATTTTCAAAGAAAGGGCTTCCCTTCTTCCACCATCAAAGCTGCTCTCAATTGCATCTCTTCAATTTCATGCACGTCTGCTCTTATCCCATCCTCCCACCACCCTACCAGGGATAGGGTTCCTCTTGTCCTCACCTACCAATCCACCAGCCTCCGTGTCCAGCACATAATTCTTTGAAACTTCCACCATCTCCAACGGGATCTCACCACCAAGCAAATTATTCCCCCCCCCCATTTCCTGCTTTCCGCAGGGATCGTTCCTTATGTGACTCCCTTGTTTATTCGTCCCTCCCCACTGATCTCCCTCCTGGCACTTATACTTGTAGGTAGAACAAGTGCTACACCTGCCCCTATGCCTCTCCCCTCATTACCATTCAGAGCCCCAAATAGTCCTTCCAAGTGAGGCGACATGTCACCTGTGAGTCTTGTGGGGTCATTTACTATATCTGGTGCACCTGGTGTGGCCTCCTATATATCGGTGAGACCTGATGTAGATTGCGAGACCGCTTCGCCAAGCACCTACGCTCCATCTGCCAGAACAAGCAGGATCTCCCAGTGGCCACCAATTTTAATTCCACTTCCCATTCCCATTCCGATATGTCTATCCATGGCCTCCTCCATTGTTGGGATAAGACCACACTTAGGTTGGAGGAACAATGCCTTATATTCCTATAAAAGTTGCTGGTGAACGTATCAGGCCAGGCAGCATCTCTAGGAAGAGGTACAGTCGATGTTTTGGGCCAAGACCCTTCGTCAGGACTAACTGAAAGAAGAGCTAGTTAGAGATTTGAAAGTGGGAGGGGGAGATCCAAAATGATAGGAGAAGACAGGAGGGGGAGGGATGGAGCCAAGAGCTGGACAGTTGATTGGCAAAAGGGATATGAGAGAATTATGGGACAGGAGGCCCAGGGAGAAAGAAAGGGGAAGGGGGGAAGCCTAGTGGATAGGCAATAATGGATGGGGTATGAGGGGGAGCTGGGACAAAGCAGGATCTCCCAGTGACCACACATTTTACTTCCACATCCCATTCCCTTTCTGATATGTCTGTCCACGGCCTCCTCTACTGCAGACATCCCACCCTGCAAAAACTGATTTTAGGGAAGTAGCACCATCAACTTGCGGGAGACTCCCGGAACTTCCAGGAGAGGTGGGATGTCTGCAATAGAGTAGCTCCTTAACAGCTAGTCAGCTAGTTTAAATAACGTTAGCTATGCTAATAAACGAATGACAACTATTAAACTCACCTCAACATGTCTTTTACAGTCTTAACCCACAGTGGGCAATAGAAAAGTCACTGTTGCAAACAGTGCAGCGAGCAACACTGTCATTATTCTTGACCCCTTTTAGGCAGGGGTACACTTTAGTGTAGTCTGGGGTGACATACATTTTGTAATTTCGTTTTTTGGAACACTCTGCCATGGCGCGCTCTCGCTCACGCACCCTCTCGCTTGCTTTCTCGCTCGTGCTCTCTCTCTCTTGCTTTCTCTTGCTCGCTCTCTAGCTTGCCTTCTCTCTCGCGCTCTCGCTTACTTTCGCTCGCTTGCTCTCAAAAAAATTGATTTCCGTGATGTTGTATATAATTTGCGGGCATCAGGAAGCCACTATTCATATGCGGGAGACTCCCAGAACTTCTGGGAGAGGTGGGATGTCTGCTATTGTAAAGATGAAGCCACACTCAGGTTGGAGAAACAACACCTTGTATTCCATCTGGGTAGCCTCCAACCTGATGGCATGAACATTGACTTCTCTAATTTACGTTTATGCCCCACCCTGCCTTTGTCACTGCTCTTGATCACTGGTTTGAAAAGCTTAGTCAGATTTGTGAAACACACAACACCGACGGACTATTCCTAATCAATCATTGCTTTTCCGAACGCAGATAGATCCTGTCCCTGAGTCCCTTCTAAAAAAAACTTTTCTTACCACTGATGTAAGGCTCAATGTCCTGCAGTTCGCTGACTTACATCTGTTCTCCTTCTTAAATAAAGACACAACATTCATATTCTGTGTTTTGATATCTCAACTGTGGGTAATAAGATACAAAAATCTCTGCCAGGGCCCCAACAATCTTCTCTTAGTAATGGGGGGAGTTTGGAATGGTTGGGTGTGTCTTCACTGGAGTGAAGGAGTCTGAGGGGTGACCAGATAGTGGTTTTAAAAACCGTTAGAGGCACAGATAGTGTAGATTATCAAATCTTTTTCCTGTGATGTGTTTGTGTGTATATATATTTATTTATATAAGTAAAGAGGATGTAGGTTGAAGACTGAAGGAATTTAATGGGGATCTGAGGGGTAAATTTATTTTTACACTGAGAGGGGTTATTACCTGGAAGTCATTGCCAGTGAGTGTGGTGAAGTCAGATAGAGTCACTATGGGCAACAGTAGGCACCGCAATAGACAAGGCACAGAATACCACGAAACTGGTGAGGGAAATGTAGATGGGCGAAAAGGCTGGCCTGGATGTAGTGGGTTGAAGTGCCTGTTTCTGTGTCGTGCAACTCTGACTCTTAGGGATGTGTGTGGCTACTGGAGAATGTGGCCAAAGCCCAGGGAGTCTGTGAATTTCACGGATGTAGCAGCGGAGGTCGGCATTAAACTTGGAGCTGTTGGGCAGCAACTCCACTAGCTGTATTACAGTGCCACCCCATCACTAACAAACCTTTCACAACACTCTGTACAGTAACCGCTCTGTGATTTGAGGTATGGTGTAGTGATAATGGTAATGCCAGTAAATGGCCTGTATTTCTATCGATTTAATGTTGAACCCACGACTGTCAGTTGGTAAGACTTGACTTTTAGACTAATTCTGAGGATGTACACTTGGTGAGTTTTAGATTAGATTAGATTCAACTTTATTGTCATTGTGCTGAGTACAGATACAAAGCCAATGAAATGCATTTAGCATCTGACCAGAAATGCAAAGAATAGTGTTATTTACAAAATAACTGTGAATAAAAAAGTGCTACAGCACACAAATGTAAAAGTACTGAGACAGTACAATACAGATGTAATACTGCTTAGTGCTGTGATGTGATGTGAGGTTCAGCAGTGTCACAGCCTCAGGGAAGAAGCTCTTCCTGTGCCTGCTGGTGCGGGAGTGGAGGCTCCTGTAGCACCTACCGGATGGGAGGAGAGTAAAAAGTCCATGGTTAGGGTGAGATGCATCCCTGATAATGTTTTTCACCCTGCCTAGGCAGCGTTTATGGTAGATGTTCTCAATGGTGGGCAGTTGGGTGCCGATAATGCATTCCAGCCAGACTAACAACTTTCTGAACCTACAGCTGGAGGATGCCTTCCAAGCAGCAGAGAAGATTGGATATCCTGTCATGGTGAGATCTGCCTATGCACTCGGTGGCCTTGGTTCTGGTCTGTGCAACGACAAAGAAAAGCTTACTGAAATTGCTAGTAAAGTAAGTAGCATTTCCTCATTGTATATGAGATTGTGCACTGCAGTCCCTGCTGTGTTTGAGAGTGAGTGTTGTGGACTGTACTGTGTGTGTGTCACTGGGGAAGTGTTGTATCTGGCCTGAGCTTATGTTTGTCTATTTTGGTGGGGTTTCGTTTAGGATGTTGCTGACTGCACGTTGAATCCATTGTACATGTGCTAGGAAGAGAGGTCGAACAAAGGGGTTGAGGCTGTGAGAAGATCTGATGGGAGTTTATGAAATCATGAGGGTTACGGATTGACAGCTGGTATCCTTTTCCTAGTGTAGAAATGTCTAACATTGTAGAGCACGCATTTGAAGGTGAGAGGGGGGCAAGGTTAAAGGAGATGTGCGAGGCAATTTTTGTTTACCACAGAGTGGTGGGTGTCTGGAATGCTCTGCTGGGGGTGGGGGGGGAATATTGGAAGCACGTGTAATAGAGGTGTTTAAGATACTCTTAGAAAGGCACATGAGCATCCTGAGAAGGGAGGGATATTTATATTATATTGGCAGAAGGGAGTAGTTTAGTAGGTGCTTAGTTACTAGTTTAATTAAACTGGCATGACATTGTGGGCCTAAGGGCATGTTCTTTTGTGCTGTGCTATGCTGTTCCATATTCTGTTGACGTACCCATCATCATGCCCATACACCAGTCAGTTTAAGGAGCCATAACTTGTTAGCTATTGAAAAACAGCAAAATAACACAGTTTGAGTGAAACTAACTAGTTTATTGCATGACTAACATTAATTATTTGGATTAATTATTTGTGGGTTCAGTGATGGTTTTAGTGTGCAAATGAGCACAAGGGAGACAAATTCCTGAACTGCTTATTTTGCTCAACTAATTATGCCATTAATTATTCGAACTGATATTCTTCCAATCAATTTAGTTAGTGGTGAAGTTAGCCTTTGCCAACTTATATCCAGCACATGCAACCTATGTCCTTAGTTGCACTCGGTGGCCCCCCTGTACCTGGTAGTGGCCACTGAGTGTATGTTCATGGTCTTCTGCTGCTGTAGCCCATCCGCTTCAAAGTTTACTGCTTTGTGCATTCAGAGATACTCATCTGTACACCACTGTTGTAAAATGTGGTTATTTGAGTTACTGTCACCTTTTTGGTCAGCTTGAGCCAGTTTGGCCATACTCCTTTGACCTCTTATTAACAAGGCATTTTCGCCCACAGAAATGCTGCTCACTGGATGGTTTTTTGTTTATCGCACCATTCTCCATAAACCCCAGTGAGTGTTTTGCACAAAAGTCCCAAGAGATCAACAATTTCTGAGATACTCAAACCACCCCATCTGGCACCAACAAGCATTCCATGGTCAAAATCACTTAGATCACATTTCTTTCCTATTCTAGGATTTGGTCTAAACAACAACTGAACCTCTTGACCATGTCTGCATGTTCTTGTGCATTGAGTTGCTGCCATGTGATTGGCAGATTAGATATTTATATTAATGTGCAGGTGCACAGGTGTAGCCAATAAAGTGGCTACTGAGTATATATTTCCCTCTGCATCACCTAACAGCAGTTTTGTAGTTGGAGCATAAAGTTGTAGCAACAGTGAACGGCCCACCATCTGAAGATATTTCTAAAACACTGTTGATGTACCATGGACCTAAGCAATATTGGTATGACCGCACTTTTTTTGAAAGCTTTATTTTAGGCTTCTTTGTGCAGACTGAATATTAATGCTATTCAGGATTCAACATTGTTTATTTTGTTTTCGTCAACATACACATGTAAAGGAGAACAAAATGATTGTTACTCAGGATCTGACGCAGCATAAAAAACACAATAAATATAAATACATAATAGCTTAGATAAGTAGACTGATTGTATGTAGATAACATGATGCTAGGTACAGGCATCTGTTAGTCTCATGAGACCATGGATTTGTGCCTTGGAAGGTATCCAGGGTGCAGGCCTGGGCAAGGTTGTATGGAAGACCGGCAGTTGCCCATGCTGCAAGTCTCCCCTCTCCACGCCACCGATGTTGTCCAAGGGAAGGGCACTAGGGCCGATGCAGCTTGGCACCAGCGTCGTTGCAGAGCAATGTGTGATTAAGTGCCTTGCTCAAGGACACAACACGCTGCCTCAGCTGAGGCTCGAACTAGCAACCTTCAGATCACTAGACTGACGCCTTAACCAGTTGGCCATGCACCAACACAGCTAGGAGTATCTGTACATAGGCTGAATCAAACAGGAAATAATAAAATAGTGGTGATGGGGTGAGTTAATGGGTGGTGGCATTGATCAGTCTGGCGGCTTGGAAGAAGTAATAGTTTTTCAGTCTAGTTGACCGGGCGTGGATGCAGCATAACCTCTTTTCTGATGGGAATGGGATTAGCAGTCCATATGCAGGGCGGGTGGGATCATTTATGATATTGCAGGCCTTTTTCTGGCACCTTTATGTATACATGTCCCTGATGATGGGTAGGCTGGCACCGTGAGGCACTGCGATGTTTTATCTACCCATTGTAGAGTCCTCCTGTCTGCCGCAGTGCATTTTTCCATACCACACAGTGGTGCAGCATGTTAGGATACTTCCATCTTCTCACTTCTTGAAGGTTGTGAGAGTTGATTGTATAGTCCAGCTCTCTTCAGCCTCCTCAGAAAGCAGGGGCATCGGTAAGCATTCTTTCCTGTGGAGGATGTGTTCTGGGACCATGAGAGGTTGTGTGAGATCTGTGCGCCCATGGCATTGGTGTGTGAGAGCCTGTCGTTTGACTGCTTTGAAATTATTCTGTTGAATTAGGATTGTTTCTAATTTGGTGGAAAGTGTGCTGGAGCACAAATGAGGGCTGATGCCCTGCGTTTGTTTTTATATTTCAGTCATAACAGTTAAGGCCTATAAACTACTTCGATAATATATGTAGAAACATACACTTAAGAGCTATGTGTGAGGGAAATGCTTAAAAGTCTGGTTATCAATGATGTGTGAATTACAGGAGGCCTCACACTAAGTGAACATAGAACATCATACAGGCCATTTGGCCCATAATTCTGTGCTGACCTATATAAACCAACTCCATGAACAATCTAACCCTACCCTCCCATACAGCTCATAACCCTCTAATTTTCTTACATCCATGTGCCAATCTAAGAATCTCTTGTATTAGACTTCACCACCAGTGAGTTCAAGGCATCTGCAACACTCACAACACGCTGGAGGAACTCAGCAGGTCGGGCAGCATCCATGGAAACGATCAGTCAACGTTTCAGGCCAGACCCCTTCGTCAGGACTGAAGAGGGAAGGGGCAGAGGCTCTATAAAGCAGGTGGGGGGAGGGTGGGAAGGAGAAGGCTGGTAGGTTCCAGGTGAAAAACCAGTAAGGGGAAAGATAAAGAGGTGGGGGAGGGGAAGCAGGGAGGGGATAGGCAGGAAAGGTGAAGAAGGAATAGGGGGAAACACAATGGGTAGTAGACGGAGGCAGAACCATGAGGGAGGTGATAGGCAGCTGGGGGAGGGGGCAGAGTGAAACTGGGATAGAGAAAGGGAGGGGGAGGGAACTACAGGAAGTTGGAGAATTCAATGTTCATACCAAGGGGCTGGAGACTACCTAGATGGTATATGAGGTGTTGCTCCTCCAACCTGAGTTTAGCCTCATCATGGCAGTAGAGGAGGCCATGTATGGACATATCCGAATGGGAATGTGAAGCAGAGTTGAAGTGGGTTTCAGCCCGAAATGTTGACTGATCGTTTCCACAGATGCTGCCCGACCTGCTAGGTTCCTCGAGCGTGTTGTGAGTGTTGCTTTGATCCCAGCATTCTCAAAGTATTTTGTGTTTACAATTCAAGGCATCTAACACTCTCTATGTTTAAGAAAACCCTACCTCTGACCTCTCCCCTGAACTAATTCCATTTACCTTCAATAGATATACACTAGTTTTATCCATTGTTGCCCTGGTGAAAGGCGCTAATGATCCACTCTGTCTCTGCCTCTCATAGTCTTGAACACTCAAGTCACCGCTCATCTTTCTTTGTCTTAGCTCGCTCAAGCTTTCCTCAAGACTTGCTCTCTAACCCAGGCAGCATCCTGGTAAATCTCCTCTGCACCCTCTCTAAAGCTTTCATATCCTTCCTGTAATGAGGCGACTAGAACTAAACACAATACTCTCAAGTATCGTCTGATCATTTTTATAGAGCTGCAACATTAACTCGCAGCTCTTGAACTCAGTCCCTTGACAAATAAAGGCCAGCATATGCCTTCTTAAACCCCTTTCAACTTCAATGGCAACTTTGAGGGATCTATAGACCCCCAAGACTATTATTATGCTATAATTTACTATTTTTAGACTTTATTATACCATATTAGACCGACTTCTCTGTTTCTCCACACTGCTAAGAATCCTACCATTAACCATGTAATTTGCATTAAAGTTCAATCCGCCAAAATGTGTCACTTAACACTTTTTTCAGATTGCCACTTCACTGTCCAGCTCTGCATCCTGTCTATAATCCCACAGTTACGCGATCTGCAAAACCAACAATCATCATATCCTCTGCAGATTTACTAGCCCACCCTTTCCACTTCCTCATCTAAGTCAGCTAGAATAATCATAAAGAGCAGGAGTCTTCAGCAGATCCCTGTGGAACACCACTGGTCACCTACTTCCAGGCAGAGTGCACTCCATCTGCTACCATCCTCTGCCTTCAGTGGGCAAGCCAGTTCCGAATCCACACAGCCAAGTTTCTATTAATCACATACCTGGGTGAGCCTTCCATGGGGACCCTTGTCATATACCTTACTAAAATCCATGTACACCACATCCGTCGCCCTACCATCATCAGCTTGTTTTGCCACCACTTCGAAAAACTCAATTAGTCCCGTGAAGCATGACCTGCCCTAGTGTTGGCCCCTGTGTTAGTTTTCCTCTCATCTTCCTTGTAATGCCAGTGCGGAAGGAAGCTGAAACCTCAAATTTTCAGTGCAATAAAAATAGCAGTAAAACAGTAGAGAGTGAAACAGAGGGGTTTCAGGTGAAAAGCTCGTCAAAGTCAGATGTAACCTCCTGTTACTTCTCTGAGGATGTTGCCTCACCTGATTAATTTTTCCAGCATTTTCTGTTTGTTATTTAAACTCTGGGCTTTTCAAGACACCGGGGGGGCGGGGAGCAAACTTCTCTGGCCCTCATAGTTGAACAGCAGGTAACTGGCCCTTTGGCCGAACTCAGCCGTGACTGCTGATATGCCTTTCTGAGGCAGTCCAATTTGCCTTCATGTATCATATCCCTCGAAACAAGAGATTCAGCAGATACCGGAAATCTACACACAGAACACTGGAGGAACTCACCAGGTCAGGCAGCATCTATGGAGAGGAATAAAGAATTGACATTTCGGGCTGAGACCCTTCATCAGTTCTAACCCAGCTTATGTTTCCTATCAGTGGATGTACAATCAAATGCTTAGTGAATTCTGCTTCACAATGACAGGAAAAGTTGACATCGAAAGATCAGAAAGCGACATTATTATGTACGCTTGGCCTTCACAAACCAGTTACCTATGTACTAACTTTTCGGACACCTCTTTTCCCTCTCACCTGAAACCTATGCCCTATAGTTTTTGACTCCTATATCTTGGAAAAACAACACAGACCCTTGAAGACTGTTTTTTAAAAAAAAAATGTTGCTGGCTGTAGGTGGTGATGCTTCACAGGTATCTCATTACTGGGTATACATCTTCTGAGCTGTTACTACTGCAATTTGCAGCCTGTAATTTTCCTTTAAGAATCACACTTATGAAATGTTTAACAGCACTAGTGATCTTATGATCTTAATACACCTGAGGAACATGACAAACGACTCTCAGGAATGCAGGTACAGCACATGGAAGAGATGGTTTGGTCGCCATCACTCCAGGAAGCATGGACACCAGTGGGGTGGGAGTGGGGGTGCGGGATTTCAGGCCAGACTGAAACAATGGGAGACATGGCCACTGGTCTCCCAAACATACTCTTGGCCAGCGTTGTCACTAGAGAGAAAGACAGGACCTCAGGTCAAGATTGCTGTACTGGAGAGAAATGAGGTATTGCTGCGTTCTGATTCACTGAGACATGGCTCGCCCCTATAAAATGCTCCAGTCTGACGGGTTTTCAGTTCATTGAATGGATGGATGGTGGCATCAAGAAAGGGCTGAAGTTTCAAAGTCTACTTCATGGTAAATTTATCGTAGTGCTTGGATATAGTGGTCTTGTCTCACTCTTTCTCACTCATAATAATTAAGTGCCAACTGTTCTACTTATTACGAGTTCTTTGCCATGATTGTAATCACAGTTGACATACCACCAAAGGCAGATGCCAAGCTAACACTCAAGGTAGTGAGTGCCATGATTAACAAGCAAGAAGCAGCCTTTCCTGTCGCCTTTCACATCCTAGCTGGGGACTTCAGTCAGACTAACATGAAGAAATCTCTGCCCAACTACCATTAGGACATCCCTTACAGCAACAGCGAAGCCAACACACTCAACCACTGTACTCTAACAGCAAGAATGCCTACTGTTCCATCCTTAGACCACATATTGGGAAATCTGAGCATCAGGCTGTCCTCCTACCTACACATTGGCAGAGGCTAAAGAACATGGCACCAGAGTAAAGATAACAAAGAAGTAGTCTTCGGAGGCAGAGGAGTGGCTAAGAGACTGCTTTAAATTGGTGGATTGGGCCATGTTTAAGAACTCAGAGGACCTGAATAAATACGCCACGATCGTCATGCATCTTATAAGGACATGCATGGGTGAGAGTGTCCATACAAAACTATTTAAAGTCTTTCCCAACCAGAAGTCGTGGATGAACCAATTGATTTGAAATCTGCTGAGGGCTAGATTGGTGGCGTTTAGGACTGGTGATCCAGGAAAGTACAAGAGATCAAGGTGTGACCTGGACCATTTCACATGAAAAGTGGCAATTCTAGACTAATGTCGAGGGTTGATTGAAAGCTGTGGCAGGGCTTGAATGGCATCATCTCCTACAAAACAAAACCATGCGACATGAATGAAAACAAGGTTTCACTCCCAGGTGAGCGTAATGCCTTTTATGCTCACTTTGATCAACAGGACGTGGAGGCATCTCATGAATGCCCTACCTCCCCCGACAACCCTGTGATTTGAGTGTCTGAGGCTGATGGGGGAGCATCCTTCAGGAGGGTGAATCCATGGAAAGCATCTAGCGCAGGCAGCGTACCTGGCTGATGCTGACAACCTGCACTGACTAACTGGCTGGACTGTTTACTGACAACTTCAACCTCTCACTTTGGCAGTCTGAGGTACCCACCTGCATCGAACAGGTGTCCAAGAAGTAATTGGTAACCTGCTTCAATGATTATCGTCCATTAGCACTTACATCCACAATAATGAAGTGCTTTGAAGTTGGCCATGAAGCATAATCAACTCCTGCCTGAGGAGTGACCTGGATCAGTTCCAATTTGCCTACTGTCACAACAGGTGAAAATATGCCATTTCATTGGCCCTTTGATCAGCTCCGGAACGTCTGGACAGTGATATTACATACATCCGTTAGGAACTGCAGCAGAGGTTTGAGCAAGGTATGGAGCTGTAGCAGGGGGGATACTGCCAGACTGATTTTGCATTCTTCAGGCAGTCTCAAAACAAGTGGAGAACAGACTTTAGGGGAAACATGAACCCTCTTATGATAAGCATTATCTTTGAACTACAAGAGAAGTTTCTGCTGAAGCAAGGGTTGTGCAATTGAACCAGGGTCATTTTCCAGCGGTCCAATGTCTACTCTCACCTCTCTTTTACTCTTTATCTATCTGAAAAAACTTTTGGTATTCTCTTTGATATTGTTGCCTTGCTTATCCTCATATTTCACCTTTCTCCCCCTTAAAGCTTTTTAGTTGCCTTCTATTGGCTTTTATAAGTTTCCCAATCTTCTAACTTCTATCTGTCTTGTGCCTTCCAATTTGTTCCCAGAAGCTCCAACCATTGCTACTCTCCAGCATCCCTGCTGGTATCCACTTCCAATCAATTTTGGCCAGCTCCTCTCTTATACCTCTTTAATTTCCTTCACTCTACAGTAATACAGATATAACTTACTTTAGTTTCTCCCTCTTAAATTGCAGGGTGAATTATATCATATTATGATTACTGTCTCCTAAGAGTTCCTTTACCTTAAGCTTTATAATCAAATCCGATTCATTACATAATACTTAATCCAGAATAACTGAATCACTAGTGGGCTCAACCACAAGCTACTCTAAAAAACAATCTTGTCGCCTTTCTACAAGTTCTCTCTCTTGTGATCCAGCACCACCAATCTGATTTTTATAATCTACCCATGACTATCTTAACATTGCCCTTTTGACATGCCTTTTCTATCTCTTGTTGTAATTTGTAACACACATCCTGGCTACTGTCTGGAGGTCTGTATATATAACTCCCATCAGAGTTTTTTTATCCTTGCAGTTCCTTAACTCGACCCACAAGGATTCTACATCTTCTGACCCTATGTCACCTCTTTCTAGGGATTTAATTTTACTTTTTTACCAACAGAGCCACGGCACCCTCTCTGCCTACCTGCCTGTTCTTTTGATACAATGTGTATCCTTGGATGTTAAGCTCCCAATTACAGGTGTCCCCCGCTTTTCGAACGTTTGCTTTACGAAACCTCACTGTTACGAAAGACCTACATTATTTCCTTGCTTTCGCTAACAGAAGGTGTTTTCACTGTTACGAAAAAAGGCAGCGTGTGGAAAAAAGCAGCGCGCGCCCCAAACAGCGGCTCTCCCCTGGATTCGGAACGGCATTCTCGCCGACATTGCTTAAACACGTGCCTGTGAGCAGCCGTTTGCAAGGTAAGTTCTAAGGTAATCGAAAAGCCTGAAAGAGCTTGTAAAGGTGTTACACAGCGTAAAACCAGACATAATTAAGCATTTCGATCGTGGTGAACGAAGTAAGGACAAAGTGAGTTTGGCTTGTGGAAGTTGACGAAGATGATGTTGAGAGATTTTGGCATCTCATGATCAAGAACTGATAGATGAAGAGCTGATGCGATTGGAAGAGGAAAGGATAACAATTGAAACCAAATGCAGTAGCGAACGGACCGAAAGTGAAGTCGTCCAGGAACTAAATGTGAAGCAACTGCGTGAGATTTTCGCTGCAATGATAAAGTACGACTTTAATTTTGAAAGGGTACGTCGGTTTAGGGCATATTTGCAAGATGGTTTGAGTGCTTATAAAGAACGGTATGATCTAAAAATGTGCGAGGCTAAGCAGTCAAGCAAGCCTTCCACATCAGCCACAGCAGACAACGAGCCTCGACCTTTGACATTGAGGCAGGCAGACATAGAAGATGACCTGCCTGCCCTGATGGAAACAGACGATGTGATGACACCCCAGTGTCCCACCACCCCAACCCCCAGGCCGCGGACAGATACCAATCCACGAAGAATGCAGCGGTGGCCGGAACGCACCCAGCACATCTTTAAGAAAAAAGCCGAAATAAACAAGCTAATTAATTAGGTGCAGCCCGGCACGTAAATGCCGGCCCAGATCAGAGGTGATTGCCCATTGTGTCGCCTCTGTGTATTCATCATTTCATTCCTGCTTTTACTATATGTTACTGTTATTTTAGGTTTTATGTGTTATTTGGCATGATTTGGTAGGTTATTTTTGGGTCTGCGAACGCTCACAAATTTTTCCCATATAAATTAATAGTAATTGCTTCTTTGCTTTACGACATCCCGGCTTACGAACCTTTTCATAGGAACATTCTACCTTCGGATGGTGGGGGAAACCTGTATATTCTCCTTTCAGGCTCGACTCAGTGATGCCCACAATGTCGTACCTGCCAATCTCTAACTGTGCTACAAGATCGTTTATTTTTTTCTGTACACTGCGTGCATTTAAATATAACATTTACAGTCCTGTATCTATCACTCTTTCAATTTTGTCCCTCTTTTACACTGCAGCTTTGTTATATCATCTGTCTGTCCTTCATAACAGTCTGACTACATACTGTCTCTGCTTATAAGTCAACAGCCCTATCCTCAGCCCTATCACACCAGTCCCCACCACCCTGTCAAATTAGTTTAAACCCTGCCCAATAGCTCTAGCAAACCTGCCCATGAGCATATTGGCCCCCTTGGGTTCAGATGTAACACATCCCTTTTGTACAGGCCATACCTTCCCCAGAATAGATCCCAATGACCCAGAAATCTGAAACCGTGCCCCCTGCACCAGTTTCTCAGCCACACATTCATTTGCCAAATCATCCTATTCTTACCCTCACTGGCAAGTGGCATGGGCAGCAACCCAGAGATTACTACCCTGGTAGTCCTGCTTTTCAGCTTTCTAGCTGGCTCCCTATAGTCTCTCTTCAGGACCTCCTTGCTTTTCCTGTCTATGTCACTGGTGCCAATATGTGCCAAGACTTATGGCTGCTCATACCCTCCCTTTAGAATGTTATGGACCAGACCTGAAACAATCCCAACCCTGGCACCTGGGAGGCAACATACCATCCGGCCGTCCGGGTATCATGTCCACAGAATCTCCTGTCTATTCGTCTATCTATGGAATTCCTTATCATCACTGTAGTCCTTTTTTCTTAGCGTCAGTGCCAGAGACCCAGTCGCTGCATCAGCTCCCGGGTAGGTCATCCCTCTCAACAATATCCAAAGCAGTATATTTATTATTGAGGGGAACGGCCACAGGTGTACCCTGCACTGGCTACCCTTGCCTCTCCTGACAGTTACCCAGGTACCTGCCTCCTGCAACTTAGGGGCGACTACCTCCCTGTAGCACCTATATCTATCATCTCCTCAGTTTCCCGTGTGAGCCGAAGGTCATCGAGCTGAAACCTCGGTTCTTTAACATGTTCTCTGAGGAGCTGCAGCTCGGTGCACCAGGTGCAAATGTGGTTACCCAGGAACTGGAGGCCTTCTAGAGTTCTTATTTCACACAAGCTACACAACACAGTACCTGGAGCCATTCTCACGGCTCTAACAATGTACTGACAGACAAAGAGCGAGGAATGAATAAGAAAAAACTTGCCAGATATGTACCCCACCCAAGCCTGAAGAGCCAAAGCCAATGAGGGCCTCTGTCTGAGCATTTTTAAGTGGGAGGGTGAGCTGCCAGGAGGTCCATATAGGTACCGATGACATAGGAAGAAGGACGAATTCAAGGAGTTAGATGTTAAGTTAAAGACCAGGACCTCCAGCGTTGTTATCTTAGAATTGCTACCCGTTCCATGTGCTAGTGAGGCCAGAAACAGGAAAGTCATACAGTTTAACACATGGCTAAGGAGTTGGAGGAGGAGGGAGGGTGTCATATTTTTGGGTCATAGGGCTCTCTTCCAGGGAAGGTGGGAACTGTACGGAAGAGACAGTTGACACCTGAACTGGAGGGGGACGAATATCTCAGTGGAAAGGTTTGCTAGAGCTGCACGGGTGAGGGGGTTGGTGTTGTGGCTTAAACTAGAGCTGCAGGGGAATGGAAATCACTGGAACAGATGGTGGAGATGTTGTGTACATAGGTGTTGTTAAGACTTCAGAAGAAGTCACCGCATCCTGATGCCTTCCATATCATTGTGGGGGATTTCTACCAGGCCAGCTTGAAGAAGTCTCCAAACGATGACCACAAACATATCACCTGTGAGACCAGAGGAGCCAACACACTCGACCACTGTTGTAACATCATCAGCCATGTTTACCGTGTCATCCCACACCCACACTTTGGAGAGTCCAGTCACCTGGATCTACTTCTACTCCTGGTGTATCAGCAGACACTAAACACTGCAGCACCAGTCGTGAGGGCTAAGAAGGTATGGTCAAGGGAAGTGGAGCACTTACAGAAATGCTTTAAGCCAGTGGACTTCCAATATTCAGGGACTCGTCTTTGAATCTTTGACTCATAGTTGTCATTGACTTGATCAAGACCTTTGTGGATGAATCTGTATTTTTGAGAAAGTTCCAGACATACCCAGATCAAAATCTGTGGCCGAACCAGGAGATTCATCGTCTGCTGAGGGCGAGGTCTGTGGCATTCATGGATCCAGGACTGTACAAAAAACCCAGGTCCGACCTCCGGAATGCTATTTTAAGAGCGAGAAAGCAACTCCCTGTGAAGATAGAGAAGGAATTGGATGCATGCCAGTTCTGGCCGTGCTTGCTGGCAATAAATCTATTATCATGCATGGCTGTGATGATTCACTCCTGGATGAGCTCAACGCCTTTTATGCACGCTTTGAAAGGGAGAATAAAGCTACACCTGTCCAAATCCCCGCAGCATCTACTGACCCTGTGACCTCTGTCTTGGAGGCTGACATCACAGCATCTTTCAAGAGGGTGTACCTGGTAGGGCTCTGAAAACCTGTGCCAACCAACTGGCTGGATTATTCAAGGACACCTTCAGTCTCTCACTGCTGCAGTCAGAGGTTCCCACCTGCTTCAAAAGGGTGACAACCATACCAGTGTCGAAGCAGAGCAGGGTGAGCTGCCTCAATGACCATCACCCAGTTGCACTCACATCTGCTGTAATGAAGTGCTTTACAAGAGGTTGGTCATGGCCAGAATCAACTCTTGCCTAGGAAAGATCCTGGACCCGCTGTAATTTGCCTAAAGCCACGGAAGGTCTGCAGTGGATGGAATCTCACTGGCTCTCCACTGTGACTTGGATCACCCGGACAATAGCAAAGGCTGCTGTTTGTTGATGACAGGTCTTCGTTCAATGCAATTATACCCTTAATTTTAATCAACAAGCTCCAAAACCTGGGCCTCTGTAGCTCCCTCTGCAACTGGATCCTTGACCTCCTCACCGAGAGACCACAGTCAATGTACACGTTTGTAGATGGGAAATAACATCTCCTCCTTGCTGACAGTCAACACTGGTGCAGCTCAAGGATGCACGTTTAGACCACTGTTCTGCTCTCTCTACACCCACGACTGTGTGGCTAGACACAGCTAAAATGCCATCTATAAATTTGCTAATGGCTCTACTATTGTAGGCAGAATTTCATATGATGATGAAGAGGCATACAGGAGTGAGATAGGTCAGCTGGTTGGGTGGTGTTGTGAGAACGACCTTGCACTCAATGTCAGAAGGACTGAGGAATTGATTGTGGACTCAGCAAGGGGAAGACCATAAGACAGGAGCAAAATTATGCCTTCGTGGCTGATTTATTATCCCTCTCAATCCCATTCTTCTGCCTTCTCCTCGTAACTTCAACACCCTTACTTATGATGAACATATCAACCTCTGCTTGAAATATATCCAGATTTGGCTTGGATAGCTGTCGGTGGCAATGAATTCCACAGACTTACTACTATCTGGCTAAAGAAATTACTCTTCAACTCTGTTCTAAGTGCACGTCTCTCTATTCTGAGGCTGTGCCCTCTGCTCCTAGACTCCCCCACTATAGGGAACATACTCCCCACATCCATGCTAGCTAGGCTTTTCAATATTTGATAGGTTTCAATGAGATCCTCTCTCATTCTTCTAAACTCCAGTGAGTACAGGCCCAGAACCATCAAATGCTCCTCATACATTCACCCATTTATCGCTGGAATCATTCTTGTGTACCTCCTATGCACCCTCTCCAATACAATCACATTTTTTGCTGAGATAAGGTGCCCAAAATTACTTACAATACTCCAAGTGCAGTCTGACCAATGTCTTTTAAAGCCTCAGCAGTACATTTTTGCTCTTATATTCTAGTCCTCTCAAAATGAATGCTAACATTACATTTGCCTTCCTTACCACTGACTAACCTGCAAGAGAACACACACCAGTCTTCACCGAGGGACTAGCAGTGGAAGGGGCAAGCAGTTTCAAGTTCCTGAGTGTCAACATTACAACTGACTTATTTATTTCGGTTGCGAAGCTGAGACTGAGGTACAAATTGGGTGGGCACAACCAGGAGCCAAAACCTTGCTGAGATTGTGGAAGCGTAATGTGATCTCTTGCGGCTTTGACAACATTCTTAACTGAAGTATGCTATCAAGCTTGAAATTGCTGTTCATCCTGTTTTCTTGTGTCGGGCTTAATAAGGTTTGTTAGAGCTAATGAGCTTTTCATACAATATAGAATTATATTAAATGTGTTTACTACCTTCATTCTCACAAGAGAACTAATGTTTAAGGGCTATGATTCCCAGATCCTTCTTGGAACATATAATCATCCTTTTCCAAGGACTCCAATTCCCTTCTGAATCAAATATCTACGTGTCAGTAATTGGTAGTGATAACCACAAGGGTACCAGCCTCTGGGAGGTTGGAGAATATCCATGCCTAAACTCTTAATTACTAAGAAATAACCCCTTTCTCATATTTGTTATCTTTTGTGCATACATAGCAGGTTACAGTTGGAACATCTTAAACTTTATGATGCCATAATAGAGAAGCAGTTAGTGTGATGTTATTACAGCTTGCTTTGTCGGAGTTCAGAGTTCATTTCCGACGGTGGCTGCAAACAGTTTGTACGTCTTTCTTGTGAGCGCATAGGTTTCCTCTGGGTGCTCCGGTTTCTTCCCACAGTCCAAGGATGTACCGATTGTGAAGTTAATTGGTCATCATAAATTGCCTTGCAATTAGGTTAGGGTTAAATAGGTGGGTTGTGGGGTGATCCGGCTTGTTGGGTTTGAAGGTTCTGTAACGTGTTGTACCTCTAAAATAAAAATATATTAAAACATTTCTGAAGATCTATCCTGGATTCAACATATTGATGCTATTACAAAGAAGGCGCAACAGCGGCTATATGTCACTAGGAGCTTGAAGGGACTTGGTATGTCACTAAGGGCATTTGCAAATTTCTACAGCTGTACCGTGGAGAGCATTCTAACTGGCTGCATCACTGCCTGATGTGGAGTGCTTAGGATCAAAGTGCACTGCAGAAAGTTGTGAACTCAGCCAGTGCCACCATGGACACTAGCCTCCCCAGCAATGAGGACATCTTCAAAAGGCAGTGCCTCAAAAAGATGGCATCCATCATTAAAGACCCCATCATTCACGAGGCGCGTGGCCAAGTGGTTAGGGCGTTGGGCTCACGATCTGAAGGTCGTGGGTTCGAGTCTCAGCCAAGGCAGCGTGTTGCGTCCTTGAGCAAGGCACTTAACCACACACTGCTCCAGTCCACCCAGCTGAAAATGGGTACTGGCAAATGCTGGGGGTTAACCTCGCGATAGACTGGCGTCCTATCCGGGGGGGAGTCTCGTACTCTCAGTCGCTTCACGCCACAGAAACTGGCATAAGCACCGGCCTGATGGGCCACAAAAGCTCGGGACAGACTTAGACTTTAACTTTGACTTTGCATTCAAGACATGCCTCTTCTCATTGCTCCCGTCAAGGAGGCGGCACAGGAGCCTGAAGATACATATTTAACGTTTCACGAACAGCTTTTTCCTGTCTGTTATCAGATTCTGAATGGACAATGTACCTCACTATTTTGTTTTTGCTCTCTTTTAGCACTACTTACTTTTATAAATATATATTTTTATATATACAGTATTTCATTTTGTAATCTATAGTATTTTAATTATGTATTTCAATGTACTGCTGCCCGCAAAACAACAAATTTCACGACGTGCCAATAATATTAAACCTGATTCTGATTTAATTCCATGTGTTAGCAAGCCTCTGGAAATTATGAAATTGGGTGAGCATACAACCTATCAATCCTGTACTAGGCTTTGCGCAAGAATACTGCAGACAGTGCTGACACCTCACCCTGTCCCAAGAGCACTGTAAATTCTTCCACTTTAGGTAATTATCCAGATCTCCTTTGAACTCTGCTGTTTATATCCGTCCTCCCCATCGTGCTGTTCATCACCTCAGATCCCCTTGCAATTTCCTCTTTGTCATGGACTATAAACCCAGCTTCTTGAGTCGCTCCACTTCAACGCTAAAGTCTTTAGTGTATGGCAACTAGAAATGGCCAAAATACTCCTAATATAGCTATGCCAGTTTTTTTAATCACTGTGAACCCTTTGGCTATTGTGGTTCCCACTTCCATTTGTGAAGCCCAGGCTGCCATGTGCTTTTTAAATATCATAAGACATAGGAGCAGAATTAGGCCATTCAGATCATAGGGTCTGCTCTGCCATTTCATCATGGCTGATCTATTATCCCTCTCAACTCCATTCACCTGCCTTCTCCCTGTAACCCTTGACACCCCTACTAATCAATACCCTGTCAACTTCTGATTTAAATACACCGAATGACTTGGCCTCCACAGCCACCTGTGGCAGTGAATCCACAGATTCACCACCCTCTGGCTAAAGAAATTCCTCCTCACCTCTGTTGTAATGGGATGTCCTTGTATACTGAGGCTGTGCCCTCTGGTCCTAGACTCCCTCACTATAGGAAACATCCTTGCCACATCGACTCTGTCTAGGGCTTTCAATATTTTAATGAGATCCTGCCTCATTGTTCTAAACTTCAGCATGTACATGCCCTTACCTGCACAGTCAGGTTAAATGAACTGTGTACATATATCCCAAATCTCTTAGTTCTTGTGCATCATTCAGAACAATGATTTCTACTGTATTTTGTCTTTTCAATCCAGCATCATTCCACCACCCTTTCTATGATCCCCTTACAGCTCGCTACACCCCTAGGTGTAGGGGTCAGCTACCAATCTGGAAATTTATTTAGAGCCCTCTGAACTCTTTAAGTTGTTAATATACATATTAAGGCAAGTAGCAGTCCCCTGGGAAACTCCACCATAGTCTCTCCTCCAGTTTGAAAATAACCTTTCACAGCTTTTTAGAGTAACACACACAAAATGCTGGAGGAACTCAGGAGGTCAGGCAGTATCTATGGAGGGGAATAATTACACCTTTAATATCTTTGTGTTTCCTTTTCTGAAGCCAGTCTACTACTTACGTTGCTCCAAACCCTTTTATTCCATGTGCTTCAGTCTTGATGATGAGCTTATTATTTGACATCTTATCACAAGCCTTTTCAAGTCCACTTGCATGATGACATCTCCCTTACCAATCCCCTCCGTCATCCATCAAAAACATGAGAAGGTCTGCAGATACTGGAAATCCAGAGCAACACCCACAACAAAAGTCTATCGTTTGTTGTACAATCTTAGTCTTTCACAAGTCCGTGCTGTCTTTATCTGCTCAGTTGACAGCTAATTCTGCCAACTAATTCTAGAACTTCTCCAACATCAGGCTTAAACTGACTGAGACTGAGTTATGGAGAGAGATCGAGAAGGTTTAGACTGTGTTCCTTGGGGCATAGGAGATTTTGAGCTGATCTTTTGGAGGTGGATAAAGTTATGAGGGGCACAGACAGGATGAATGAGCACAGTCTTGAATGAGCTAGGACTTTTATCTTTGGAGCAAGGGAGGATGAGAAGTGACTTGATAGAGGTGTGTAACATGATAAGGTGGACATCCAGAGCCTTTTGCCCAGGGTTGCAATGGCTAACATGACAGGGAATACTTTTAAGGTGATTGGAGGAAAGTATTGGTAGGGTATCAGAAGTAGTTATTTTTACACAGGGAATTGTGGGTGTGTGGAATGCACTGCCAAGGCTGAGGTAGAAGCAGGTACATTGACGATATTTAAGAGACTATTGGATAGGTACATGGATGAAAGAAAGAGCTAGATTGATTTTAGAGTAGATTAAGAGGTAAGCACAACATCGTGGGCCAAAAGGTCTGTACTGCTCTGATCTATAATTCTGGACTGACCCATCAAGGAAATGAGATCAAATCCTTAAATGAATATTCAAGTTAATTGAATGAATCTGGAATAAAGAGTGGTGATGGTGAGACAGAAACGACCGACTGGCATCAAGGGTCATCGCATTCACTGACATCCTTTCACGGAAGTGATGTTAGTGCCCCATCTGATTTGCTTGTGGCTCCAGACCCACAGATAAGACACTGAGGCTGGAAAGCTAGGTTTTTATTCCTTAGAAAGTAAGAAAATGAGGAGTGACCTTATAGAAATGTTTAAAATTATGAGAGGCATAGCTAAGGTGAGCAGTAACAATCATTTCTCGAGGGGAGTGTAGATAGAAATTAGGGGTCATGAATTTAGGATGAGAGGGGTAAGATTTAAAAGGGACCTGAATGGCAACTTTTTTCATGCCGAGGAAGGTGAGTAGATGAAGAAGTCTGCCAGAGGAAGTGGTTGGGGCAGGGACAATAGCATCACTTAAGCAGCACCTGGAGAGGTTCTTTGGTGGTGGGGCTTAAGGAATATGGGCCAAACACAGCAGATTGGAACTAGATGAGTGAGTACCGTGGCTGGCAAGGACCCATTGGATGGAAGGACCTGTGTCCTTGCTCTGTGACTCTGTCTTCTAATGGCAATTTTCTTTCGCCAGGCTTTGGCAATGACCAACCAGATCCTCGTGGAGCAGTCGCTGCTGGGATGGAAAGAGGTGGAGTATGAGGTGGTGCGAGATGCTGCTGACAACTGTGTGACTGTGTGCAACATGGAGAACTTTGACCCTTTGGGGATCCACACAGGTATAGCCATCAGGGATGAGTGTAAGATAGATTTCGGATTTGCTTTGGTCTTTTCACTCCTCCTCTGTGCCCTGGATGTTCTGAGGTGGTCAGCCCGCATTCTGTAGTTGTTCGGGATGACACTTGATATAAGACCACTGTATCACTTTGCAGGCCAGTGTGAGATGGATGACCGGCAGGCTCACCCCTGCTACGGTCACCTCAGGAGCAATACAAAGTGCGACTGATGGCATAGCCATGGAGGAAGCATTGGACTGTGAGGGTCATTGTATGAAAGCTTTAGTCACAAAGCGTTCTGCTGATTAGCTTCGTTGGTCTGCTTGGGGAACCACCTAACAGGATTTACCAACTTCTTGCCTTGAAGGACCTCCTCCAGGATGTCCTAAGCAGATGACTGTATAATCCACTGGTGGCTTCCAATGCATCAATCCCTTTTGGGGACACAAGACATAGTCCAACTAAGTGGAATAGTTATAGAAGATAGAACAGCACGGCACAGGAACACACCCTTTGGTCACAATTTATGCTAAACTATTTAAGCTAATAACTCCTAATTAAACTAATTCCTTCTGTCTGCACGTGGTCCATCTCCCTCCATTCTCTCCATATTTATGTGCCTTTCTAAGAGCCTCTTAAGCACCTGTGTCATATCTTCCTACAAAACCAACCCGGCAGCTCACTCGAGGCACCCGCTACTCTCTGCGTAAATAAAGGAAAACTTGTTCTGCACATCTCCTTTGAACATTCCCACTGTCACTTTAAATGCATGACCTCTAGTATTAGACACTTAAATCCAGGGATAAAGATATCAGCTGTCTATTCTCTCTGTGCCTCTCATAAACCTCTCCATCCCTATAACTCAAGAAAACAACCCGATTTTGAACTCAGTGCTTCGACTAATGTAGGCAAGCATGCTATTTGCCTTCTTTACCACCCTGTCACCCTGTGCACTCAATTTCGGGGAGCTTTGGACTCGGACTCTGAGATTCCTCTGTACACTAACATGTTTTAACTGTCCTCCCATTGACTGTGTATTGTCCCCTTGCGTTTGATCTTCCAAAGTGCGTCACCTCGCATTTAGCCGGGGTAAACTTCATCCGCCCTTTCTACAACTGATCACTGTCCTACTGTATTCTTTGTCAATCTTCAAAGCTATCCACAATATCAACAATCTGGTAGCACCTGCAAACTTACTAACCTGTCCATTAATGTTTCCCTGAGGAACACCACTAGTAACTGATCTCCAGCCAGAATAAGATCCATCAACCAGTACATCCCTGTTTTCTATGGTGGCAATTCTGAATGTAAACAACCAGGTTACCATGGAGACCATGCATCTTAATAAGACCATAAGGCATAGGAGCAGAACTGGGCCATTTGCCCCACTGAACCTGTTCCACTCTTGGCTGATTTGTTAGTCTTCTTAACCCCATTCTTCTGCCTTTTCCCCATAACCTTTGACACCCTTCCTAATCAAGTACCTATCAACTCCTCCATAAGTGTACCCAGTGACTTGGCCTCCACCGCCTTCTGTGGCAATGAATTCCACAGATTCACCGCCCTCTGGCTAAAGAAATTCCTCCTCATCTTGGTTCTGTAGGGACATCTCTCTATTCTGAGACTCTGCTCACTGGTCCTAGGTTCACCCACTATAAGAAATATCCTCTCCATGATGTCTATATACACCTTTCAATATTCAATAGGCTTCACTGAGATCCCCCCGATACTTCTAAACTCCAACATGTACAGGCTCAGAGTGATAAAACGCTCTTCATATATTAACCCTTTCATTCTCGGGATCATTTTTGCGAACCTCCACTGGACCCTCTCCAATGCCTTTCTTGAATAAGAGCCCAAAAATGCTCACAATACTCCAAGTATGGTCTGATCAATGCCTTAAAAAAAAACCTCAGCATTACATCCTTGCTTTTATATATTAGTCATCTTGTAATAAATGCTAACATTGCATTTGCCTTCTTTACCACCAGCTTGCAAGTTAACCTTTGAGGAATCCTGCATGAGACTACCAAGTCCTTTTGTACATTTAATTTATGAATTTGCTCCCCATTTAGAAAGTGGTCAACATCTTTTTGCCTTCTACCAAAGAGCATGACATACACTTTCCTACACTATATTCAATCTTCCATTTCATTGCCCATTCTCCTAATCTGTCTAAGTTCCTCTACAGACTCCTATTTCCTCAACACTACCTCCACCCCCACCTACCTTTGTATCATCCGTAAACTTGACCACAAAGCCATCAATTCTGTCATTCAAATCATTGACATGAGACGTGAAAAGAAACAGTCCCAACACCGACCCCTGCCGAGCACCACTCGTCACCGGCAGCCAACCAGAATAGGCCCCCTTTATTCTCACTCTTTGCCTCCTGCCAGCAATAGTCTGGCCTTTTCTGCTACTGGAGTAGTCATGTCCAACAACAGATGCCGTGCCCGAGCGCAATATACGAGAGGAAAAGTGCTGATGAGCCATTAGGCCTGGGGCCATGTGCCTTCTGTGAGGAAGTGTGGTAGAAATTAGGAGAAAAATCCCTAGCAAATGAGATAGCAAGCAAGAGTGTGTTTCATTGGCTTGAATCATGATGCTGTCTCTGATGTGCTTTACAAGAGCTTTCCATCCTCGAATACTGGGGTTCTAATTGTCCACCTCCTTGTGTCTTGTGTTTAGGAGACTCTGTGGTTGTAGCCCCGAGCCAGACCCTGTCCAATGAAGAGTACCACATGCTGCGTGAAACTGCGATCAAGGTGGTGCGTCACCTAGACATTATAGGGGAGTGTAACATCCAGTATGCCTTGCACCCTGCCTCCCTTGAGTATTGCATCATCGAAGTCAATGCCCGGTTGTCCCGCAGCTCAGCTCTGGCGTCGAAGGCCACAGGGTAAGGAGGGCGATCTCCCACACGTCCACGCATCTCTTACCTTCCAGTTTATGTTTCTTTAGCTTAACTCTTCAAATGCAGTTTTCTTTAATTCATGAACCATTCATTTGAGGAGCAGTTCCTACTGTGCTAGTTAGTGACCTCATCTGTAGCACTAGGTTCTGGATATCACTTCAAGTAGAAACATTTCCTCTACATCTTTCATTAACTGAGAAAACCTCGGCGTCCCTCTCCTGCTTTCTGGGGAGAATTGCCCAGCTTCTTGGGGGTGGATAATGAATGTATCTTCACCATTTCCAAAAATGAATATATAGAAAGTAATTTCTTGTATGTGTGACTTCTCTTTGCATCTTCAGTCCTCTGGAGGTGGAGACCAGTGGTGTTGATTGCTTACCTTAAGTGTGATCTTTCCAAGGCTTGAGACAAAGTATTTAAATCCCATCTTTATGGTTGTTCAGACGAGAATTTGATTTGCTCTATTCATGACCTTACTGATCTGTACTGCTGCTTTTACTGACCTTTCTGTTCAGGGAATCGTTTTCTTAAGTTCTTGATCAGTGTAATTGATACTCTGAGTGAAAGTTAGAAAAAACTTGGAGATTCCAGTTGAGGAGGTACTAGGAAAACTAACTGAACCAATGATTGGGACTCGCCACAATGATAGTGGATGGTTGGGCAAGACATTGGTGAGGCTGCTTTTGAAGTATTGCATTCAGTTTTGATCACCCTAGAATAGGAAACTTACCATTAAACTGGAAAGAGTTCAGAAGAGATTTACAGTGATGTTGCTGGGACTGAGTTATAGTGAGAGGTTGCACAGGCTGGGACATATTTCATTGGAGCGTAAAGGAATAAAGTGTGAACTTATTGATATACATAAAATTATGAAGGTTATAGTTAGAGTGAATGTGCAGTCTTTTTGCAAGGGTTGGTGAACCGAGAGCCAGAGGGCACAGGTTTAAAGTGAGGAGGAGAGATTTAACAAGAGCCTGAAGGGTAACTTTTTGCCCAGAGGGTAGTTAGTACTGTAAATAGAATGAGCTGCCAGAGGAAGTGGTTGAGGCAGGTACATTAACAACATTTAGAAGGTACTTGGAGAAGAGTATGAGTAGGTAAGGTTTAGAACAATGGTTCCCATCCTGGGGTCCATGGACCCTTTGCTTAATGGTATTAGTCCATGGCATTAGTGGTATTGGTCCATGGCATCAATGGTATTGGTCCATGGTATTAAAAAGTTTGGGAACCCCTGGTTTAGAAGGTTGTGAGCCAAATTCAGGCAAATTGGACTGACTTAGATGAGAATCTTGGTCGGCATAGACCAGATGTTCTGAAGGGCCTGCCTGCGTGCTGTATGACATTATGAAAGGATTAACAAATTCCCAAAAGCAGGAAGCTTACATACTGAAGCTGTAAAGTGGGAATATTGCCAAATTCGATTTCATGGATTGGAAAGTTGTGGTACATATTGGTAGCAAAGACATGAGTAGGAAAAAGGATGAAGTCCTGATGAGAGAACGTAGGGAGCTAGGAAAGAAGCCAAAGAGCAGGAGCTCAAGGGCTGTAATCTCTGGACTGCTGTCTGTGACATGTGACAGTGAGGATAAGAATAGGATGATTTAGTAGATGAATGTATGGCTGAAGAATTGATGCAGGGCAGGGTTTCAGATTTCTGGATCACTGGAATCTGTTTCAGGGGATGTATGATCTTCACAAAAGAGCCAAGTTACACCTAAGTTCGAGGGAGACTAATATCCTTGCAGGCAGGTGCAGCATGTAGAGAGATTGTGGGGAAGGATAGGCAGTGGAGAGAGTGTTATTGAAGCCATTTCAATGGATTGAAATGTGTCTATTTTAATGCAAGAAGTATCAGGAACAAGGATGATGAACTTGGAGCATAGGTCAGTGCATGAAACTACGATGTTGAGACCATTGCAGAGATTCAGCTATCACAAGGGCAGGAGTAGCTGCTGGATGTTCCAGAGCTTAGGTGTTTCAAAAGGGATAAAGAGGGAGGTAAAAGATGTTGCTAATCAGTGATAGTATCACAGCTGCAGAAAGGGAAGATGTCATGGAGAGATTGGCTACAGAGTCAGTGTAGGTGGAAGTCAGAAACAGGAAGGGAACAATACTCCTCGATAGCAACAGAGGCACTGAGGAGCATATCAGTAGGTAGATTTAGGAAAGCTGCAAAAATAGATGGGTTGTTGTCATGGGTGACTTCAACATCCCTAATCATGATTAGCACCTCCTCAGTGCAAAATGCTTGAGGTGGGGTGGAATTTATTAGATGTGAGCAAGAAGGATTCCTGATACAATATGTAGACAACCTGAGTAGAGGAGAGGCCAAACTGGATGTGATACCAGGCAATGGGTGCAAACCTATCTGGTCAGGTGACAAACCTCTTGGCAGGAGAGCATTTTAGAGACAGAGGCCACAACTTCCTGCCCTTTACCATAGCATTGGACAGGGATAGAAGTAGACGGCATGGGAGAGTATTTAATTGGAGGAGGGGAATTTATGATGCTATTAGGCAGGAAGTTGGGAGCATATATTTGGGGCAGGTGTACTCAAGGAATTGTACAACAGAGATATAGAAGTTGTATAGGGAGCACCTGCATGGGTTTCTTGATAGGTTTGCCCCATTGAGGCAAGGAAATAATGGTAGGGTGAAGCAATCATGTTAGACAAGAGATGTGGAACATCTAGTTAAGAGGAAGAAAGTAGCTTACTTAAGGTTTAGGGAATTAGAATCAGACAGGGAGCTAGAGAGTTACTAGGTAGCCAGGAAGGACCTTAAAAATGGACTTAGAGCAAGAAGGGGACAAGAAAAGGCCTTGGCGACTAGGATTAAGGAAAATTCCAGTGTGTTCCACACGAACGTGAT
The DNA here is from genome assembly GCF_963921235.1 of Mobula hypostoma. Lineage (NCBI taxonomy): Eukaryota > Metazoa > Chordata > Chondrichthyes > Myliobatiformes > Myliobatidae > Mobula > Mobula hypostoma. Next base: position 114,458,385 of record NC_086102.1, on the reverse strand, counting down.
GAACAGGAGGATGACTAGAGTGAGGGTAAGACCAATCAGGGATAAAAGAGGAAAGATATCTGGAGTCAGAAGAGGTAGGAGAGGTTCTTAATGGATACTTTGTTTCAGGATTCACCAGGGAGAGGGACTTTGATGAACGTGAGGACAGAGTAAAACAGGTTGTATGTTTTCACTCTGTGATCCGATGTTTCAATGTATAAGTGACAAATGAAGTTAATCTTAATTTTTAGAATTAATGTTTAACATTGGGCTAGATACCGTATGTCCCCAGGACGAGACAGGATAAACCCCTGGTTACTACTGGTAGTGAGGGAAGAGATTTCTGTGCCTTTGGCAATTACCTTTACATCCTCACTGGCTGCAGGAGTAGAACCAGAAAATTGGAGAGAGTTTTACATCAGTAGTGGGTGAACTATTGGAGAGCATTCTTAGAGACAAAATTTATCAGCTTTTGGAGAAGTGTGGTCTGGTTAGGGATAGTCAGCATGCTTTCCGGATGGGCAGGTTGTGCCTTGTGAGTCCGAATGAGTTCTTTGAGGAAGTGACAAAACAAATTGATGAAGGTTGAGCAGTAGGTGTGGTGTGTATAGATTTTGGTAAGGTGTTTGACAAGGTTCTACATGGTAGGCTCATTCAGAAAGTCAGGAGGCATGAGATCAAGGGGAACTTGGCTGTGTGGATTCAGATGCAAAGAAGAGAAAATCTGCAGATGCTGGAAATCCAAGCAACACACAAAATGTTGGAGGAACCCTGTAGGCCAGGTAGCATCTATGGAGAAGAGTACAGTTGATGTTTTGTTCAAGACCCTTTAGCAGACCATCCAGGATTGTGTGTGTGTTGTATGGATAAGGAAGTGGCTTGCCCATAGAAAGCAGAGAATGGTTGTAGATGGTTCATATTCTGTGGTGGAGGTTGGTAACCAGTGGGTATCCCATAGGATCTGTTCTGTGACCCCTGCACTTCTGATTTTTGTAAATGAGGAAGTGAAAAGGTGGATTAGTAGGTTTGCAGATGACTAAAAGGTTGCTGGTGGTGGTGTGGACAGTGAAGAAGTTTGCTGTAGGTTACAACAGGGCATTCATAGGATGCAGAGCTGGGATGAGAAGTGACTGATGGAGTTAAATTCGGAAAAGTGAAGTGATATACTATGTAAGATTGCACTTAAAGGCAGAGTGCAGGGTTAATGGTTGAATTCTTAGCAGTGTGGACGAACAGGGTGATCTTGGGGTCGCTGTCCATAGATCCCTCAATGTTGTCGCACAAGTTGATGGGGTGGTTAAGAAGGTGTATGGTGTATTGGCCTTCATTAGACTGGAGATTGAGTTTCAGAGCCGTGAGGTAATGTTTCAGCTGTATAAAACTCTGGTTAGACCACACTTGGAATATTGTGTTCAGTTCTGGTTACCTCATTATTGGAAGGATGTGGAAGCTTTAGAGAGGGTGCCATGGAGATTTACAAGGGTGCTGTCTGGATTAGAGACTATGTCATATGAGGAAGGGTTGAGCAAGCAAGGGCTTTTCTCTATGGGACGAGGGAGGGTAAGAGACGACTTGTTAGAGGTGTATAAGATCAGGGGTCCCCAACCTTTTTTGCACTGTGGACTGGTTTAATATTGACAATATTCTTGCGGACCGGCCGATCGGTGGGGGGTTGTTCAAGTAGGGTTGCCAACTTTCTCACTCCCAAATAAGGGACAAAGGTAGCAGTCAAATACGGGACACTGTGTTTACCCAGAGAAAGACTACCATGACCATGAAGCCTTGCGCGGGCACCTGTGTATGCATGTGTAACGTGTGCATACGTGTACGTGCTGATTTTTTTTTTCTCTACAAATCGGTTTTGGCTTAATCTTCCCAATTTTGTTAGGTGAAACTACACTGTACATACATTATTTCTACTTTATATAGGCTGTGTATTCCTGCTTTTACTATATGTTAGTGTTATTTTAGGTTTTATGTGTTACTTGGTATGATTTGGTAGGTTATTTCAAGTTCACAGTGTGTGACAGAGAATGAGGAAAGGTGCAGCTGACTCATGTCGTTTCATATCGCCAAATCGTTTCGTTTCCTCGCGTCCCGGTAGCACATGCTTTGCGGCCCGGTACCGGTCTGCGGCCCAGTGGTTGGGGACCACTGTATAAGATGATAAGAGGTATAGATAGAGTGGACAGTCAGAGACTTTTCTCAGGCTGGAAATGGCGAGTGTGAGAGGGCTTAATTTTAAGGTGAAAATATAGAGGGATGTCAGAGAGGGATGGATTTTTACACAGAGAGTGGTGGGTGCATAGAATGTGCTGCCAGAGTTGGTGGTAGAAACAGATTCATTAGGGACATTTATGAGACTCTTGGATAGGCATGTAGATGGAAGAAACAAGGAGCTCTCTGTGGTTAGATTTATGTTAGTGTAGGTTAAAAGTTCAACACGACATCGTGGGCCAAAGGACGTTACTGTGGTGTAATGTTCTATACCCATCACTCTTGATAAATAGGGAAGGCATTGAGCTGGAACCTGGGGAATTCCAGACTGTTTAGTTTAATCCTGGTTATGGGTGATTTAATACCTTACAATACAAATGAAAAACAACTACATAACTCTGAAATAAAAGTGGATCACGCAGAAGGAAAGAAACAATGAGTGGCTGAGGTTATATGTTTGGAGGGTAAGTTAGCCCAGATAAACCTGTTGATCATGACTGCGTGAAGCTCAGTGGTAAGGTTTTACCAGCCGTTCATCAATTGGAGAGCAGCAGAGCTTGGGCAGCCACTCAGCATCTCCTTTCCCTGCCAAAGGCTCTAGTTCTAAGCACATTTCCACCAATTGAACCTGCTATCCCTGCACAGGGACTAGAGCTGTTCAGTCTACGTGCATGTATCTGCTCAAGTGTGATGCCGCACACTGAACAGCCTCATGTCTGGGAATGAAAGCTGCTTTTCTCTGGTCGCCAGCCACTGATTCCGATCTTTTTCTTCACAGATATCCACTGGCCTTTGTGGCTGCTAAGCTGGCCCTTGGCATACCCCTGCCTGACATCAAGAATGCTGTTTCAGGGAAGACAACGGCATGCTTCGAACCCAGCCTGGACTACATTGTAACCAAGGTTCCTCGGTGGGACTTGGACCGTTTCCATGGAGCCTCTCGCGAGATTGGCAGCTCCATGAAGAGTGTTGGGGAGGTGAGTGCGTTGACTAACTCAATTGGCACGTTTCTATGTCTACTGGCCTCTTTCTGCCACCAGCCTTTGTGAAGGATGAACTGCCTCTTCTGGACTGAGTTAACATTTACATTGTGATGTTTATTTAGCTCAAAGATTAGTCAGTCTAGAAAGATAGAGCACAGGACACAGAATGGTACAGAACAGGAACTGGCCCTTTGGCCCACGATGGTGTGCCAAACAAATTAAGCTGAGGATTCCTAAGTAAATTAATCCTTCCTGCCTGTATATGGTCCATATCCCTCCTTTCAGTTAAGTTCAACACTTTGATCCACAGCTATCTATCAGTGAATTGAACCTCACTAATCAGGCAGCAACCGGGAGCAGGAGAGCAGTTCATAGCTGGGGTAGTATTTTCAGAGGGTAGGTTGACACTAATGAACATGATTTAATAGGTGACCAAGCATTGATCAAAGCCATTTGATGATGAGTTGTGTATACAGTCCCTCAGGATAGAAAATGACGAACTTTGTGTGTGAGTTGATTTGAGTCTGACCTCTGCTTGCATTGTCCAGGTAATGGCTATTGGCCGCACGTTCGAAGAAAGCTTCCAGAAAGCTCTAAGGATGTGTCACCCATCCGTGGAAGGCTTTGTCCCCCGCCTCCCCATGAAGAAGTCCTGGTCTGCTGATTTTGACCTGCAGAAAGATCTCTCTGTCCCATCCATTAACCGCATCTACTCCTTGGCAAAGGTAATGACCATGTTGCAACATAGCTACTGCTTGTTATGGGAAGTTCTATCCTAGTATTCTCCAGAGAGATGTATGTGGTCTTGGTTTTCTGAACTCTGTGCCAGGCTGAGGATCTTTTATGATCAGAGATCTTATAGAGGTGATCAGTGAAGATGGAACTCCCAACAATGGGTCCAGATGCACTGTTCATAAAGAACTGGGTGGGTGGGCCTAATTTAATACTCCCTGCTTGCTTCCACCAGAGGAGTGTGGAAATCTGGTGTATTCTCTCCACAAAAAGCTGTGGAAGCAGGAGGTGAATGCACATTTTAGATTATCCCTCTGCAAGAGGATTAGAAGATCACAGTATCAAGACAGTTGAGTTAATAATCATCTGTGCCAATCCAGAGAAGGCGACCGAAGGTGGCTTTATATGGGGAATCTAGGCTGCCACTGCCCATTAGCCTAAATGGCCGAGGATTGAACAGAAAGAACAGGAGAAGCCATTTGTATGTTAACCACTGTGCTATTTCCCAAAGGTGTTTTGACCTCCTTTCATAATGCTGGTGCATTGAAGACACTTGCAGTCCCCTGAACATTCTCTCCTCTGTGAAGCTGCCTGAATGCTGACATTAGATTTAGCTGTCAGATAGGCTGGTTCTTCTATGAGAGGACTCTGCAAGTGCATGTCAGAAGAGCTTCTTCCACTATTCCGCAGTCCACATCCCCAGAAAGCACAGTGACCTTGGTACTTCAATGAGTTTAATAACTAGACAGGTGATGTTGATGTTGTGGAGGGCCAGCCTTCTCTCTCAGCATTTGACGGGTGTGAGTACAGTGTATCTCTGTCCGGGGGAAAACCAGCACAGGAACACAACACTGCTGATGCTGTCCCATGTTGTGACAGCAGGGGTCACCCTCTCTCCATGTAGAACCATACATTCTATTCTAGCTGGGCGGCAGTCTTTAACCAGATTGCTGGATCCTTCTGAACTCTGTGGTTAAGAGAACACAGCAGTAGAGCACAGGAACAGATCCTTTGACTCACCATGTCACTGTGCTAGTCTAACCAATCCCACTGACCTGCACATGGTCCCTATCCTTCAATTCCCAGATCTCTCTGCCCAACTTTCCAACTGATCTATATCCTACTGTATCTTTTGATGACGGTTTGACACCCTAGTCAGCTGTCCATGCTCTTTACGTGCCTTGTCCCGCTTCAGCCTAGTTCATGTACACTTTATTAGGTACACCTGTGCACCTGCTCATTAATGCAAATATCTAATTAGCCAATCACGTGGCAGCAACTCAATGCATAAAAGCAGGCAGACATGGTCAAGAAGCTTAGTTGTTATTCAGACTCAACACCAGAATTGGGAAGAAACGTGATCTAAGTGACTTTGATCATGGCATGGATTTTGCTGCCTGACAGGATGGATTGAGTATCTCAGAAACTGCTGATCTCCTAGAATTTTAACACACAGCAGAGATTACAGAGGATGGTGCAAGATACAAAAAGCATCCAATGAACGGCAGTTCTGTGGGTAAAACTGCATTGTGAATGAGAGGGGTCAGAGGAGAATGGCCAGACTGGTTCAATCTGACAGGAAGGTGACAGTGATACAAATAACAAGCGTTACAACAGATGCAGAAGAGCATCTCTGAATGTGCAACATATCGAACCTTGAAGTGGATGGGCTACAGAAGCAGAAGACCACAAACACACACTGAGTTTCCACTTTATTAGTACAGCAAGTACGTAATAAAGTGGCCCGAGTGTAAATCTACTCCTTAGGGAGGTAGGCTGAGAAATGGACAATGGATCTCAGCTTAGATAAGTGTGAGGTGATGCATTTTGGACATTCAAACCAGGGTAGGAGCTATACTGTGAATAGCAGGGCACTGATAAGTGTTGTTGAACAGAGGGACCTAGGAGTGAAAGTGCACAGTTCGCGGAAAGTGGCCGTGTACGTAGACATGATGATGAAGGTGTTTAGCACACTGGCCTTTGTCAGTCGGGGCATTCTTTAAGAGTAAGGACATTATGTTGCAGTTACACAAGTCATTGGTGAGACTCCACTGGCTGCACTGGATACAGTTTTGGTTACCGTGTTATTGGTAAGACATTGTTAAGCGGGAGAGGGTACAGAAGAGATTTATGAGAATGGTGTCAGAGCTAGAGGGCCTGAGTTATTGGGAGAGGTTAGTCAGACTGGATCTTTATTCTTTGGAGCATAGAAGAAGAAGGTGTGTGCGCCTAGTGTTTATAAAATCATGAGGGGTATGGGTAAGAGGAACAGTCATAGTCTTTACCCCAGGGTTGGGGAGTCCGAAACTGAGGACACTGTCACAATGTGGGGGGGGGGGGCGAGATTTAAAAGAAGCCGAAATGGTAAGTTGTTAACACAGAGGGTAGTAAATACCTAGAATGAATTGCCAGGGAAAGAGGTTGAGGCGGGCATAATTAAAACATTTTAGAGGCATTGAGGAGAGGAGATTGCTGTGCTTGACCTCCACTAGTGGGCCGAAGGTCCTGTTCTCTTGCTCTGTTACTACATGATTCTACTGAATATAGAGTGTAGAACTGAACAGCACAGGAACAGGCCTGTCTGCCCTTGATGTTAGGCTGAACTAATTGAACTAGTAATTAAAAGCTTACTGAACTTGTCCCTTCTGAACCCAAATGGCTAAGTCACCATGGATCCCATGCACCTCTGTCTTGTGGATGAACCAACCATGTGAGAATGACCTATTGTTGTCTTCTCTCCAGCTGTGCACTAGTTTCATAATGTTTATTTTGTCATTCATTTTGCACAAGTATGAGTTATTTATAATTTGCGTTTATTGACCATAAGACATGGGCGGCAGAATTGGGCCATTCGGCCCATTGAGAGTGCTCTGCCATTCTATCATCGCTGATCTATTAACCCTCTCAACCCACCGTCCTGCCTTCTCCCCATAACCTTTGACACCCTTACTAATAAAATAACAATCAATCTCTGCTTTAAATATACCCAATGACTTGGCCTCCACAGCTGTCTGTGGCAGTGAATTCCACAGATTCCTCAGCCTCTGGCTAAGGAAATTCCTCCTCATGAACCTATTCCTCCTCATTTGAAACAATGTTTGTCGTCATATTGTGCTGCTGGTAAAATAACATTTGTGCCCTGTGCATGTATGCCTACACCAATGACTGTTGAACTTGTTCTAGCCCTAGTCCTGGTTACAAGGAGAAACAAACAGATTGTAGAAGTTGGGGCAAGGTGCAGTAGGAGAAAAGGGCCTGTTGAGAGCTCAGTATCTGCCGCTGATGTCTGCACTTCCACCCCCTTCCCTTGCTTTCGGTCATCTTATGGTTTGAGTTAAAGTGAGAGAGGAAGTCTCTCACTCTTCGGAAGCCATTACTCAATCCATCTTCTGTTTCATTTACCCTTGGCTAGTCATTTTCATTTACCCTTGGTTTTCAGGAACTATCTGATATTTTCCTTGTGCAAGGGCTGGGTGAGTATCTTGTTCCTGATTCAAAGAATTGGTAGAAAGGAGGCCATTCAGTTCATAGAACCTTTGCCTGCCCTTTGTCACCCACTCACCCTTTGCTTTCACCCCTGATATTTTGCCCAGGGGACAAGCCCCCTACCTCCCCCCAGAAAGCAGAACATTTTTTTTACCTCTGCACTCTGACTCTAGGCTGATGCTAGTCCTGACCCCCGTGACCAATGGGTCTAAGCTTTGGTGATTAAGCTAATCTGTGAACAGACACCTACTGACAATACAGATAAGCATTCCCTCTGAGGTGAGTGGGTTGTTTAATTAGACAAAGTCATTCCTTTCTGGTATCTCCGCCATTCAGGCTGCATTGTGATGAGAGAGACCGAGATAACGTCTGATGACCTTTATTGGAAGAAGTGTTTTCTGTCCTGGGGCCTCCAGCTTTGTACCATTTGCTTTCACCCTTCACCCCATCCAGTACCTTGGCTTCCCATGCTTCTCCCGTCCACTGAGACCTCAGCGGCAGAGTCAAAGTCAAAGTAAATTTATTATCAAAGTATATTCAAAAGGTGGCATCCATCAGTAAGGACCCCCTTCACCTAGGACGTGCCCTCCTCTCGTTGGTGCCATTAGAGAGGAAGTACAGGAGCCTGAAGGCACACATTCAGCATCTGAGGAACACCTTCTTCCCCCTACCATCAGATTTCTGAATGGACAATGAACCTATAAACACTACCTCACTATTTTTTGTCTCTCATTTTGCACTATTTATTTAATTGTGTTATGTATCATTGTAGTTTACAGTTTTTTAAATTGTATCATACTGTTGCCGTAAAACAACGAATTTCATGACCTACAGTATGTCAGTGATACTAAACCTGATTCTGATTCAACAAAATCACAGCTGCTTTTCCACTTCCATACTGTATCCCCTGACTCCTCTCGGAACATAGAACATAGAAATCTACAGCACATTACAGGCCCTTTGGCCCACAGTGTTGTGCTGACCATGTAATCTACTCTTAGAAGCTGCCTAGAATTTCCCTGCCTCTATTTTTCTAAGCTCCATCTACCTACCTAGGAGTCTCTTAAAAGACCCTATTGTATCCACCTCTACCACCTTCCATTCCATGCATCCACCTCTCCGTGTATGAAAAACATGCCTCTGATATCCCCCTTGTACCTACTTCCAAGCACCTTAAAACTATGCCCCCTTGCGTTAGCCATTTCAGCTCTAGGAGAAAGCCTCTGGCTATCCACATGATCAATGCCTCTCATCACCTTATACACCTCTGTCAGGTTACCTCTCTCCAGAAATGTGTTGAATGCAGTTAATGACCAGGACCTCTACTGCTCACCAGACAGAAAATTCCCAAAAACGTCACCACCACCTCAGCCCTGAACGGCCTATTTGTTGTCCTGAGACTGTGAGCCTTGATTCCCAACACCTCGGACAAGGGAAACTTCCTCTCTGCGTTGACCTTGTAGAGGACAATTAATTGGTGTAAGTTTTAGTAAGGTCAGTAGAACTGAGACCCAGTCTATTTAGTTTTTCCACATATCACTGACCCACCATACCAAAACCCTGTTATGTGTATTACAGGTGCAGTCCCTTTTTTTGCCAATATATCTGTGTTTATGATAAAGAGGTCAAAACAGTGCTCTGTCTCGCAGTGAGTTCTCAAGTTGTAGGAAGACAGTTTTGTTTATGTACTCAAATCATCTTGTAATCAAGGGCAACCTACCTGATCTAATTGCCTTCCTCACTTGCATTTCAGCCTTAAGTGACTTGCAAACAGGGACACCTCTGAACTTCATTTCCCATTATTGGTGACTGCTTTACTCCCTCTAGTCTTGTCCACTTACGTTTGGTGCTGCAGATGTGGCCTCCTCTACATTAGTGAGACCAAGCACAGACCAGGTAACCACGTCAGTGAGCACCTGCACTCTGTTTGCCGTGGCCTTCTGGACCTCCGGGATGCCATCTGTTTTAATTCCCCCTTCCTCATTTCCTCACTGAAACATCTGTCCTGACCTCCCTCCCTGGCAGGGTGGGGCCAGACACAAACTACAGGAACGGCACAATGACATGAGCATTTCAGTGATCCACCTTCAGTGGACCTTCCTCCTCTGTTCCTTTATCTCTCTTTCTAGTTCTCTTCCACACACTCCGCTGTCCCAGTCCCCCATTTGCCACCCTAGCCCTTCATTTCCCAGATTTTTTTTTTCCTCCCCTGCCACCCCCGCACCCCACCATGTTCTGCCCAGCACCCATACACTACAAATGCTCTGTAGCTTTCTTCCGGTCCTGTGCAGTGGCCTCTCCATTTCAGATGGTGAATGCTCCACATTGTATATTTGTAGAAATTTGCTAGAGTCTTTGGTGACACAACAAATTCCCTCAAACTGCTTGTGAAATATAACCACTATCATGCTTTCTTCATCACAGTATCAGTATGTTGGGCCCAGAATAGATCCTCAGAGATGTTGACACCCAGGAACTTGAAGCTGCTCACCCTTTCCACCACTGATCCCTCGGTGAGGTTCCTGAAGTCCACAATCAATTCCTTGGTCCTAATGACATTGTCACTGCAGCACCACTTAACCAGCTGATCGCTCTTATCTTGTCAGCATCAACGATTCTGTCAATTGCAGTTGTGTCATTGGTGGATTTATAAATGGTGTTTGCACTGTGCCTAGAGCCACAGCTTATGTCTCATGGTGCTATGATTTGGACTGAACTCCTTACCGGTCCTTGTCACTGGGAGTGGGACACAACCCTTATTTCCCACTTCTCCCTGTATTGTCTGATTGCTGACACCACAGCCTGTTTCTCACTCTCTGCAGGCATTACACAGTGGTATCTCAGTGGATGAGATCTACGACCTGACTGCTATCGACAAGTGGTTCCTCTACAGACTTAAGCAGATCGTAACTTTGGAGAAAGAGCTGTGCAAACACAACAGGTAGCTGTGCCCAGTATTGCCATGATTTCTCAGATTAACATGTGTCCATGACATTTAATGTATTGTAACAGCTGTTAACATGGCCATTGATAGAATGACCTTATAGGTTGATGAACTAACACAACTTGGTATTTACTAGGACCACTCAGCTCCAGATCTTGGTTAGTTGACTCAAACATTGCAAAAGAGCTGATTTCCGAGGCTAAGGTGAGGATAGCTGGCTTTGAAGTCAAGGCAGCATTGGACTGAGTTTGGCACCTCAGAGCCGTGGACTGACAATGTATTCACAAGTATGATGGTTTTCAGTTGGTGTTGCTCCCCAGCGGCACCTGGTCTTTGTCTTTGTCTTTCTCAGTGGGAGAGGTTGCAGGTTTGGGAAATACTGTTGGAGAAGTCTGGGTGAGTAACTGCAGAGCGTTTTGTGAATGGTGCACCAGCCATTTAAACATTTTTTTACAAATGCAAGAGATGCTGCAGATGCTAGAAATGGGGAGTAACTGACACAAAATTGTGGAAGAACTCAGCAAGTCAAGCAGCTTCTATGGAAAGGAATAAACAGTCGACATTTTGGGTTGGGACTCTTCATCAGGACTGGAAGGAAAGAGGGAAGAAACCAGAATAAGAAGGTGAGGGAGGGCAAGGAGTAAAGACGAGAAGGTTATAAGTGAGCCTAGGTGAGGGGGAAGTTCGGTGGGTAGGGGAGGGGGGATGAAGCAAAAAGCTGGGAGGTGAAAGGTGGACAAGGTAAATGGCGCATGAGAAGGAATCAGATAGCAGAGGAGAGTGGATCATGGGAGAAAGGGAAGAAAAAGGGGATCAAAGGAGAGGTGATAGGCAGGTGAGGAGAAGAGAAGTTGTAAGAGGGGAGCCAAAGTGGGAAAAGAAGGGGGGTTGGGGAGATACCAGAAGTTAGAGAAATCGATGTTCATGCATCCATTTAGAGGCTACCCAGACGGAATATTAACTGTTGCTCCTCCAACCTGAGATTGGCCTCATCATGGCAGTAGAAGGGGCTTTGGACCAATATGTCATAATGGGAATAGCGGTTGGAATTTAAATGGTTGGACACTGGGAAATTGCGCTTGTTGTGGACAAAGCGAAGGTGTTCAACAAAGTAGTCCCCAGTTCAATGTAGGGTCTCACCGACAATGGCGAGTGTGGAGTGCTGTGGCCGCACTCATCCAGACAAGTCACACTCTTGACTTGCACCTTGCAAATGGTAGAATGGCTTTGTGACTCACTCACTGCAGGAGCCCTGGTCCCCAACCTGCTCTTTTAGTCTCAATATTTGTATGGCTAGTCCAGATCCAATTCAGGACATCAGTGACCTGCAAGGAGGCAATTATGAGAGCATTGAATAAGGGGCAGGTAGTTTGGCTCCCTCTTGTTGGTGATGAGCATTACCTGGACATTTTAGTGCACAAATACCACTTATCAGCCCATGTCAGGGTGTTTCTGCAAGAAGAACTATACCACTTCATTTGCTGAGGAGCTGTGTGTAGAACTGAACTCAGTAGTTGATGCAGTGTATCTGCTACACAAGAGATTGTTAAAATAAGTAGAGCTCAGGGGATTGGGGAACTAACCTGGAGTGAATTGTTATTCCCATTGACCTTGGAATAAAAGCAGGACATTTCCAGACCTGTAGCTTGTGAGCAGTGAATTGCCGTGGGGATAGGTTTAACTATCCTGAAGGGTAGCTTGCGAAGGCCAATTAACTGCCAGGCCATTTTTAGGTCAGTGGAGGAAATTAGAGCATCTGGAGGAAATTCACACAGTCTCGGGAAGAATGTGGAAGCTCAACGTGGACAGTACAGTGGTCAGGACTTTGGCTGTCTGCAATCTAAGTTAATGAATTGGATTACGGGGTCAGGTGTGATCTGCACTGTTCAAAGCTAATGACTGTGTGTGTTGTGAGGATGTATGATATAGGGGAGCTTCAGGATATTGGAGACAGGCCAAACAAATAGGTAAGGACATGTTATGTCAAAGGGAAAGGTAAATATGGCAAAAATATGACATCATCTGCTTCAGAAAAAACACAGAAATGTAGTTTACTTTGAAAAAAGTTGAGAGGTAGAAAGGAGTTGATGGGGTCCAGGTACACAGATGATTGCAAGTTACAGGGTAGATCAAGCTAATGATTAGGAAGGCAGAAGGTACACTGCTTTTTGTTGCAAGACCAGGAGTGACCTGGTGATACTCCTGTAACCAAGGTTCAGTCCTGACCTCTGCTACTATGGGAGCTTCCACATTCTCCCTGTGACCGTGTGGATTTCCTGCAGATGCTCCAGTTTCCTCCCGTGACCTAAAAATGTGCTGGCAGGTGAAATAATTAATAAACCAATGAGTCAATTAAAGGCACAGAAATGGAGCGGACCGAGTTGAGATCCCTGTCAGCAATGTTGCCTCGTAAACTGTGGTGGAGGGAAGAGGGAAACATTTCGAGAGCCGTCGGGGAAGCGGTGGGACAGGCAGCATTAGTGGTACAGATTGGGGAATGACAAGAAGTACCACAAGGAACAGTGTGGAGATGTCCTAGTGACACCCAGGCAAATCGGTGAACTTTGATTCTAATGGCTAACCTGATGCCTAAGGTAGTGACAGAGAATGGGAAGAGTCAGAGGTGAGGCAGATGAAAGTCAGAGCACAGTGGAAATTAGCAATAAGGTGAGGAAACTACAGAGTTGTGTATGAAACAGATCAGAATCAGGTTTAATGTCACTGGCATATAGATATGTCATGAGTTTGTTGTTTTGCAGTAGCAGCATAGTGCAATACATAAAAAATACTACAAATTACAATAAGAAATATATATTAAAATAACTTTAAAAAGTAGAGCAAGAGGAGAGTGAAAATCATGAGGTAGTGTTCATGGGTTGGTTCATTGTCCGTTCAAGAAATCTGATGGCTGCGGGGAAGAATCTGTATCTAAAACGTTGAGTGTGTGTCTTCAGGCTCCTGGACCTTCTCCCTGATGGTAGTAATGTGAAGAGAGCATGTCCTTTGTGATGGGGGTCCTGAATAATTGATGTTGCCTTTCTAAGACATCACCTTTTGAAGATGTCCTCGATGCTGGGGAGGCTACTGTCCATGATGGAGCTGGCTGAGATTGAGGTGGCTGCTACATACCAGCACCGATAGTCTTCAATGAACTGGAAAAAGGGGGACTTGAGCAGGACTGAAACAATAGCTATTCTACCGACCCACCAAGAGATGGGAATACATTGATCCATCCCAGAGCTATACCTCTGACTTGGTAGAATTGAGTGCAGTCACTGAGCTGTTGAAATTGAGAATTCTGTCGATCCAAGAGGGACATTGCTGGGGCATCTGTTCAAGTGGAGCAGCTGATCCTGTGTTTGCTGATTGTGCAGTTTCAGATCTCATTTCTGTCTGCTTCCCTAGAGGCAGAAGTTCACAGAACAGAAGCCGGATGAGGGTTTTTTTTTCTACACCATGTGGCAGATGCCTGGAATGAGTTGTTGTGGATTTGGCTGCGTGATAAGCTTGCAGAATGGTTTTCACTCCTTCCAGTCTTTTCTCTTTCTATTTCTCTATTTTCTTTTCTCACTTCCAGTTCAATAATTACGTAGCTTCTTGTCCAGCAATTTTAATTTGCTTTTGGTAATCCTAGATCTACGTTCTATCGATATGATCTCTCGTCTTGTGGAATAAATGAATCCCAATTATCTCCAAAGGAAACTATAACACGGCAGATGCTGGAGATAAGAAACAGAAAAGCGAAATGCTGCGAGTAATCAGTAGGCCATGGAGTGTCTACAGAAAGAGGAACAAAGCTAATGTTTTAGGCTGAAGCCCTGCTTTAAGCATGTTCTACAGTTGCTGCTTGACTTGTCAAGTATTCCCAGCGTTCTCCACATTAACACAGATACATAAATGTAGAATAGTACAGCGCAGGAACCACATCTGAACTAACAATACTGCTGGTCTTACTACTCTGCTTACATATTGTCATATCTTTCCGTTTCCTCGCTGTTCGTATGTCTGCCTAAATGCCTCCTAAGAGTTTCTGTTGTATCTACTTTAACCACTGCTCCTAATATTACATTCCAGGCGCCCACCACTCTGTGTAGAAAAAAAATTGCATCGTGAATCTCCTTTAAACAATCCCACCCCTCACCTTAAAACTACACGTCCTTTGTTATTTGGTAATCTCCCCTGAACCTACCTAGTTTTCTTGGTTGCAGTCCCCTAAAACTTGCCAGGTTAACTGAAATGTTACTATGAAACACTGTCTTTTTATATATGAAAATCCTAAATTAAAAAAAAGTTGTAGTAACCCACATTATCAATTCTACCTTATAATGCAGGTGAAAAGTTTCATAACAAAGTGATTTGGTTTAATGTAAATTTTAGATTTGCATTATAAAAAGGTGCGATTTCTTTCACTAGTGAAACCATCTCTGATGCACTGCTGTTAAAGGCAAAACAAGATGGGTTTTCAGACCGCCAGATTGGGAACTGCATTGGTCTCAGTGAACTTGACGCAAGGAAACTGCGGATATCGAGGAACATCAAACCGCAGGTTAAGCAGGTGGGTGATTTTTTCTTCTCTGCTTAGTAGAGCTGTGCCCATCATTGTTGTCAGTGGGGTGGAAGGCTCTGGTGTCAGTACTCAAAAGTAGGAATGTGCGGACACATTTAGTCTGTCAGATATGGACTTCCTCTTTGCTGTGGTCCTGAATCCCAGTTCACCTTTGACCATTAAAGTTCACTCCTTGGCTTTACTATTCCCTCTTCCCATCCATCAAGGTGCTGACGTCCTAGTGCTGCTCCATTCAGATATCCTTAATGCTCCCCTGGAATTCCTATCCCATGTCCCTTCCCTTACAAAATGGTGCCTTGACCCTACCACTTCCCTCATCGTCCTTAAGTGGCTCTCAGGACTTTACCATGCGCCGAAGAGCCTCAGACGTACAAAAGTTATGTGGAACAGAGCCGCAGACATACATAAGATATTTAGCCCACTAAAGCTGTGCTGAGCATGATACCAATTTAAACTAATCCTTTCTGTCTGTTCATGAACCATATCCATCTGTTCCCTCTCTGTTCTTGTGTCTACCTTTTAAACATTACTATGGTGTCCGCTTCCATGACCACCCCTCGTAGTGCATTCCAGTCACCCCACACTCCCTGCAGTTCAAAAAAAACTTGCCTTACAAATCTTTAAACTTTCATCTTTCACTCTAAACCCATGTCTTCTAGTATTTGACATTTCTACCCTGAGAAAAGGAATATCTAGCTATTCCCCTTATAATTTTTTATATTTCTATCAGCTCCCCTCTCCGTCTCTGAAGGTCCAGAGAAAAGTCTTCCAAATTTGGTCTAACCTTTCCTTTGTAACTATTAGAGACAATATAGACATCATTGTGGTTAAATCTCTTCTGCACACTCTCCAAAGTTTCTATGTCTTTCCTGATGGCCAACCAGAGCAGCATACGATACTTCAAATGTGGTTTAACCAGAGTTTACATAGCTGCATTGTGACTTGCTGACTTTTATATTTAGTACCCTGACTAATGCGCCACAAGCCACATTTACCAATAAGGGCAAACGCACCCTCTGCTGCATTTACCACTCTATCCACTTATGTTGCCATTTTTAGGAAGCAATAGATTTGCATCCCAAGGTCCCTCTGTATGTTTGTGTGGACAGGAGTTGGTGTGGACTGGTTGATTTAAAGGGCCTGTATCTGTGCTGTATTGCTCCACAACTCTATGAATGCGATTACGTCAATTTCTCACAGGTTCCTGCCATTTATTGTATACTTTCCTCTTGTATTTGACCTTCCAAAAAGAGCCACCTCAAATTTATTTAGATTAGGGCTCCATCTGCCATTTCTCTGTCTAAATTTCTAACCCATCTATTTCCTGCTGAATCCTTTGAAAATCTTCCACACTATTACCAATTTTGCCAAATTTTGTCTCATCTGCAAACTTATTAATCAGATCCATTCCACCTTCATCCAAGTAATTGATATATATTTCTAATAATTGAGGTCCTTGCAAACACCACTGGTCACAGACTTCCAGCAAGAATCATCCTGCTCCATCATTACCAACCCCGTCTTCTATGATCAAGCCAATTCTAGATCTAATTAACCAACTCACCAAGGATCCCATAGAATTTAGTCAGCCAACTGTCAAGGACCTTGTCCAATGTCTTCTGTAAATCCACATATAAAGCATCCACTGCCCCAGTCTCATTAGTCATCTTCGCCATTTTTCAAAATGCTCAAATTTGTGAGAAAGGGCCTTCCATATACAAAGCCATGCTGACTGCCCCTAGCAGGTTGATATTTTTCCAAACATGAGCCAATCCTCTCCCTGAGAATCTTGAATAATTTCCCTACCGCTAATATGAGGCTTACTGTCCTATAACTTCATGGTTTATCCCCGTTGACTTTCTTAAACAGCTCCCACAGTCCAATGACATACACTTCAGTAGGTTAATTGGTCACATGGGTATATTTCAAAGTTAAAGGTAAATTTTTTAGCCAACTACGTGTGTGTCACCATATACTACCCTGAGATTCATTTTCTTGCAGGCATTCACAGTAGAATAAGGAAATGTAATGGAATCAATGAAAAACTACTCCGAAATAAAACCCAGTGTGCAATAGAAGACAAACTGTACAAATGCAAATGACAATAATATATAAATAGTACAGAGAACATGAGTGGTACTTGGGTGGAGCATGCCCAAGCACCAGAAGGGCACGTTAGTGTGCTGTGTCTGTCAATGAAAAATGAAAATGAACTTGCTGCTGCAGGAACTCCATAGGTCAGGCAGCATTTGTGAGGGAAAGGACAACATTTCGGGTTGAGATAAGTCAACCTTTCCTTTCCCTCCACAGACACTGCCTAACCTGATGAATTCCACCAGCAGTTTGTTTTTGATCTTGACTCCAGCACCTGCTGTCTCTTGTGTGTCTGGGCACCATTTGCTGTTCTCCTCGATGAGGCCTTTGGGGAAGGCTTATCGCAGTGATCCACTCCCACCAGAAAGAGGCACTCAGCTTGATCTGAGGCCGAGACGCAAGAAGGCTCATGGCTGTCCATTTCCAGCTCACTCTCTCTATTTTCTGCTTTCCTTTACCAGATTGACACCCTGGCTGCCGAGTACCCAGCTATTACCAATTACCTCTACTCCACATACCATGGACAGGTGAGCATGACGGAGGCTTTTCTTGGCTTTTATTTGCCAAATTTCTCTGACCTTGTGACCAAGAGTTGCTGAGCTCTATTTCTACTTTTCAGGAGCATGACTTGGATTTCAACGATCATGGAATAATGGTGCTGGGATGTGGACCATACCATATTGGTAACTTAAAGCAGAGTTGAATTGCCATTCCTTACAGTTTCATTCTCGACCTAATCCCTTGGGTTTTTGCCAACTCGTACTACTGAAGTTGATCAAGACCATGAGATGTAGGAGCATAATTAGGCCATTCATCCCATCAAGACAACTCTCATTCCATCATGGTAGACTTACTATCCTTCTCAATCTCATTCTCTTGCCTTTTCCCCGTAACCTTTGACTTCCTTACTAAACAAGAACTTTTTAACTTCCACTTTAAACGTACCCAATGACTTGGCTTCCACAGCTGTCTGTGGCGACAGTTCAGGATCAGTTACTCCTCAGCCACTAGGCTCTTGAACCAAAGGGGGTAACTTTACTCAACTTCACTTGTCCCATTACTAACCTCTTCCCACCACCCATGGACTCACTTTCAAGGGTTTTTCATCGCACGTTCTCAATATTTATTGCTTTTTTATTATTATAAAAGGTCATCGTATTCTGAGGCTGTGCCCTCTGGTCCTAGACTCCCACACTATAGGAAACATCCTCTGCACGTACACTCTATCTGGGCCTTTTGATATTTGATAAGTTTCAATGAGATCTCCTCTTATTCTTCTTAACTCCAGCAAGTACGGGGCCAGAGCCATCCAATGCTCCTCACACGTTAACTCTTTCAATTCTGGGATTATTCCCATGAACCTCCTCTGGTTCCTCTCCAATACCAGCATACCCTCTTTTAGATGAAGGACATGAAACTGTTTACAATACTCCAGATGTGGTCTGACCAATCCTTTATAAAGCCTCAGCATTACCTCCTTGTTCTTATACTCTAGTCATCTCAACATGAATGCTAACATTGCATTTTCCTTCCTTACCACTGTGTCAATCTACAAGTTAACCTTTCGGAAATTTACAGCTCCCTGATAAACTCTGTGTACCCATTAAAATGGTGAAGCTCACTCTCTATAGCTGGAACCTCTCTTGATTGAGTGACAATGTCACTGCTTGGAATCTACGATAGTCAGCAGTGGCTTCCATTCCCATCATTACCTCTGGAAACCCCAGACACTGTCCTACTGCTTATCTGCTAACAGCCCTGAATTGGCTTTAACTGCTCATGACACCCAGTTGTTCTAAGTTCCAGCCTGCAAAACATTCAGCTTTGAAACCATTTTCATCTGTCCCTGCCTCGGCCTTCGTGGGCTCAAAGCACTATTCTGGTTGAGACAGCTGGAGGGTTGTGGGTATATTTAAGGTGGAGTTTGATAGGTTAGTGAGCCCATCAAAGGTTACGGGGAAAAGGCTTGACAAGTAGATGTTTGGACGTTTTCAGTAATGTGAGTGTCATGAACAGTGGGACATAACTGTAAAATAAGGGGCTAGCCATTCTTCTCTCATATTGATCAGTTGGCCTGAGCGGCCCTGGTAGCCGACTTCAGCTCCATTTTTCGCTCATGTAGTGCACCAATGACCTAAATGTCTGCTAACATTTTCTCCCTAGCCTCCCTACTGTCTTGTTCTATGATGGGCTATTGAAGGAATGTACCCCATTTGCCACCTTCAACGTACACTGGAACTACAAGCTCACTCTGTTCCTCAATACTCCCGAGGGCTGTCCTTCACTTACTGGACCTCCTAAAATGTATCAATGGCACTTAAAAACATTCACTTACGTCTGCCGTTTCCCTGCCCCCTTTTCCAGCTGATCAATAGCATTCTGTGGACATCCTCCTCAGATCTTCCCCCACCGCTATCATCCTGAAGACCTCATTTTCTTTATGTGATCCGTGACCCTGCTTCCCTCCCCCTCCCCAAGAACACTGCTCCCTCTCCCGACCCTCTGAGACCTTCACTTCCTCATTCCAGCTTTAATAAATTCACTGTCCTGTTCCATATCCCTGAAGACTTCTCTGCCTCATCCTCTCCTGTCCTGAAAAATTCACATACTCACCATCACTGCTCCCACCCCCTTGAGGACTTTTCACAGACCCCTCCCTCTCTACCCCACTGAGAACTTCTCTCTCTCCTCCTTTCCAGCAGGTTTTGGGCTCCTGTTGGCCAGACCTGTAACCTCACTGAGGTCTCTGCAAAGGTTAGGTGAATTCTGGTGACTGGTGTCCTGCTGAGAGACTTAGACACGTTAAGAGATTGGGCAAAGAAGTGACAGATGGAATACATGTAGGGAAGTGTATGGTCATGCACTTTGGTTGAAGAAGTAAAGGCGTGGTCTGTTTTCTAAACGGGGAGCAAATTCAGACATTGGAGGTGCAAGGGGACTCGGGAATCCAGGTGCAGGATTCCAACATTCCCTGAAGGTTAACTTGCAGGTTGGGTCAGTAGTAAGGAAGGCAAATGCAATGTCAGTGTTCCTTTCTAGAGGACAAGACTATAGAAGTAAGGATGTAATGCTGAGGCTTTGCAAGGTGGATTGTGAGCAGTTTTGGAGAGGGTCCAGAGGAGGTTTATGAGAATATTCCCAGTATTGAAAGGATTAATCCAAAGGGTGTGTTTGATGGCTCTGGGCCTGTGCTTGCTGGAGTTTAAAAGAATGAGAGGCAATTTCATTGAAACCTACTGAATATTGCAAGGCCTAGATAGAGTGGTCGAATCTGGGACTAGAGGGCACAGCTTCAGAATACAAGATGTCCCTTTAGAACAGAGATGAGGGGAAATTCTTTCAGCTAGAGAATGGTGAATGTGTGGAATTCATTGCCACAAACAACTGTGGAGGCCAAATCATTGGGTATATTTAAAGCAGATGTTGATCGTTTCTTGATTAGTAAAAGCTTCAAAGGTTAAGGGGTAAGAGGCAGGAGAATGGGATTGAGAGGAAAACTCAGCCATGATCAAATGGTGGTAATGTCTCGATGGGCCAAATGGCCTAATTCTGCTTCTATGTCTTATGGTCTTATAGTCTTCCCTTCAGCACAAATAGTAGCAATTTCTGGGTAACTTATCTGAAGTCTCTGAGGTGATTTGTTGTAAACATGAAGTGGTTGAACATTCAGTATTAATATGACCCATATTGCCTCTGCTGTCCTTCCTTGTTGCCATTAATGGACAAGCTGCAAGCTGTGTGTCTTGTTAGGTAAGGACAGTTCACTCTGGGTTCTTCCCTTCCCATGCTGTTGTGCCTCTTTTTCCTGAGTTTCTTTTTATTTCAAACATTTTAAAGAGAGAGAAAACATGTGCGTGTCTCCATGTGAGAACAAGAGAGTGTGTCCGTAATAATCTTTCCAGTACTTTATAACACGTCATGTCTGAACAAAACACTGCACTGCTGCACCTAGTTCCCTCTGCCCCCGAGGGGATTGGTAACAAACATGTGCTGAACCTGTCTGCTATTCAGAGGAAGTCCACATCCTCTGGGCTTATGTACGACGCAATGTTTCTAGGATCCCTGCCCTGCATAGCCCTTTTTCTTGGTTTTCCGTGACATCCCTTGACCTTGAAACGCATTGTAGGTTCTCCACTCAGCATACTGAGGAGTGGGGGGGGTGGGGTAGGCAGGTCCTGCTTCATATCCCATGATGGGGGCACGGGGGATTAAATCCCAGCAGACCCTGAGGAGAACGATGAGGGCAACCCATGGAATCATACCCACCTTGGCATACGTGCTGCTTCCTGCACACACATGGAGCCCAGTGACTCCTTCTAGAGGTCAGGATTTTTGTTTTCCAGGTAGCAGCGTGGAATTTGACTGGTGTGCCGTCTCCAGCATCCGTACCCTGCGGCAGCTCGGCAAGAAGACGGTGGTCGTAAACCACAATCCTGAAACCGTCAGCACTGATTTTGATGAGTGTGACAGGCTCTACTTTGAGGAGCTCTCACTGGAAAGAATCCTGGACATCTACGAACAAGAGGTAAGACAGCAACAGCTCTTCACCCAGAGCACTGTTACCAACTGGCCTTTTTAGTGCTCTCCTGCACTGTTATAATGACATCACATCTTCTGGGCTAAAGATCAAATATTTCAAATTTACATTCCTCACTCTTCTATTTCTGACAGTATCAAAAGTGACTAGTTTTTTTTTATTGGCTTGACTTTTCTTCCTCCTGTGGTGTATCCTGGTCTATGGAAAATGTCCCCAGTGCTTTCCTATTCAAAGCATGTATTAGAGATTCAGAAGCTTAATGTGATAATTATGGCTGCATTTTCATTTAGTCTCACCTATCACGATATTTCCTTTCTTCTACACACTTGAACCCTACATTCTCTGTGACGGAGCAGTCCCAATCAGTACTGGGCCCCGGTGTTATACAGCAATAGATCCATCTCCACCAGTACTATACTAAACACAGTGACAGACCCGTCCCCATCCCCATCCCCACCAGTACTATACCCCAGTGTTACACAGTGACAGACCCGTCCCCACCAGTACTGTACCCCAGTGTTATACAGTGACAGACCCCCAGTCCCCACCAGTACTGTACCTCAGTGTTACACAGTGACAGACCCGTCCCCACCAGTGCTGTACCCCAGTGTTATACAGTGATAGACCCGTCCCCACCAGTACTGTACCCCAGTGTTACACAGTGACAGACCCATCCCCACCAGTACTGTACCCCAGTGTTATACAGAGATAGACCCATCCCCACCAATTTTGTTCCCGTATTACAGTGACTGACCCATCCCCACCGGTACTGTATCCCAGTGTTATACAGTGACAGACCCCCAGTCCCCACCAGTACTGTACTCCAGTGTTACACAGTGACAGACCCATCCCCACCAGTACTGTACCCCAGTGTTATACAGTCACAGACCCATCCCCACCAGTATTGTTCCCGTATTACAGTGACTGACCCATCCCCACCGGTACTGTATCCCAGTGTTATACAGTGACAGACCAGTCCCCACCAGTACTGTACTCCAGTGTCATACAGTGACAGACCCATCCCCACCAGTACTGTACCCCAGTGTTATACAGTGATAGACCCCTCTCTACCAGTACTGTACCCCAGTGTAATACAGTGACAGACCCGTCCCCACCAGTACTGTACCCCAGTGTTACACAGTGATAGACCCGTCCCCATCCCCATCCCCACCAGTACTATACCCCAGTGTTACACAGTGACAGACCTATCCCCACCAGTACTGTACCCCAGTGTTATACAGTGATAGACCCGTCCCCACCAGTACTGTACCTCAGTGTTACACAGTGACAGACCCATCCCATCCAGTACTGTACCCCAGTGTTATACAGTGACAGACCCATCCCCACCAGTTTTGTTCCGGTATTACAGTGACTGACCCATCCCCACCGGTACTGTATCCCAGTGTTATACAGTGACTGACCCATCCCCACTGGTACTGTACCCCAGTGTTATACAGTGACTGACCCATCCCCACCAGTACTGTACCCCAGTGTTATACAGTCACAGACCCATCCCCACCAGTATTGTTCCCGTATTACAGTGACTGACCCATCCCCACCGGTACTGTATCCCAGTGTTATACAGTGACTGACCCATCCCCACCAGTACTGTACTCCAGTGTCATACAGTGACAGACCCATCCCCACCAGTACTGTACCCCAGTGTAATACAGTGACAGACCCGTCCCCACCAGTACTGTACCCCAGTGTTATACAGTGATAGACCCGTCCCCACCAGTACTGTACCTCAGTGTTACACAGTGACAGACCCATCCCATCCAGTACTGTACCCCAGTGTTATACAGTGACAGACCCATCCCCACCAGTTTTGTTCCGGTATTACAGTGACTGACCCATCCCCACCGGTACTGTATCCCAGTGTTATACAGTGACTGACCCATCCCCACCGGTACTGTACCCCAGTGTTATACAGTGACAGACCCCCAGTCCCCACCAGTACTGTACCTCAGTGTTACACAGTGACCGACCCATCCCCACCAGTACTGTACCCCAGTGTTATACAGTGACAGACCCATCCCCACCAGTATTGTTCCCGTATTACAGTGACTGACCCATCCCCACCGGTACTGTATCCCAGTGTTATACAGTGACTGACCCAGCCCCACCAGTACTGTACCCCAGTGTTACACAGTGATAGACCCATCCCCACCGGTACTGTATCCTAGTGTTATACAGTGACAGACCCATCCCCACCAGTACTGTACCCCAGTGACAGACCCATCCCCACCAGTACTGTACTCCAGTGTCATACAGTGACAGACCCATCCCCACCAGTACTGTACCCCAGTGTTACACAGTGACAGACCCGTCCCCACCAGTACTGTACCCCAGTGTTACACAGTGACAGACCCGTCCCCACCAGTACTGTACCCCAGTGTTACACAGTGACAGACCTGTCCCCACTAGTGCTGTACCCGTGTTACACAGTGACAGACCCGTCCCCACCAGTACTGTACTCCAGTGTCATACAGTGACAGACCCATCCCCACCAGTACTGTACCCCAGTGTTACACAGTGACAGACCCGTCCCCACCAGTACTGTACCCCAGTGTTACACAGTAATAGACCCATCCCCACCAGTACTGTACCCCAGTGTTACACAGTGACAGACCCATCCCCACCAGTACTGTACCCCAGTGTTACACAGTGACAGACCCATCCCCACCAGTACTGTACCCCAGTGTTATACAGTGATAGACCCCTCTCTACCAGTACTGTACCCCAGTGTTATACAGTGACAGACCTGTCCCCACCAGTACTGTACCCCAGTGTCATACAGTGACAGACCCCCACTCCCCACCAGTACTGTACCTCAGTGTTACACAGTGACAGACCCATCCCCACCAGTACTGTACCCCAGTGTTGTACAGTGACAGACCCATCCCCACCAGTACTGTTCTCCAGTGTCATACAGTGACAGACCCATCCCCACCAGTACTGTACCCCAGTGTTATACAGTGATACACCCCTCTCTACCAGTACTGTACCCCAGTGTTATACAGTGATAGACCTCTCTCTACTAGTACTGTACCCCAGTGTTATACAGTGACAGACCCATCCCCACCAGTACTGTACCCCAGTGTTATACAGTGACAGACCCATCCCCATAGTACTGTACCCCAGTGTTACACAGTGACAGACCCGTCCCCACCAGTACTGTACCCCAGTGTTATACAGTGATAGACCCCTCTCTACCAGTACTGTACCCCAGTGTTATACAGTGACAGACCTGTCCCCACCAGTACTGTACCCCAGTGTCATACAGTGACAGACCCCCACTCCCCACCAGTACTGTACCTCAGTGTTACACAGTGACAGACCCATCCCCACCAGTACTGTACCCCAGTGTTACACAGTGATACACCCCTCTCTACCAGTACTGTACCCCAGTGTTATACAGTGATAGACCTCTCTCTACTAGTACTGTACCCCAGTGTTATACAGTGACAGACCCATCCCCACCAGTACTGTACCCCAGTGTTATACAGTGACAGACCCATCCCCATAGTACTGTACCCCAGTGTTACACAGTGACAGACCCGTCCCCACCAGTACTGTACCCGTGTTATACAGTGATAGACCCCTCTCTACCAGTACTGTACCCCACTGTTATACAGTGACAGACCCATCCCCACCAGTACTGTACCCCAGTGTCATTCAGTGACTGACCTATCCCCACCAGTACTGTACCCCAGTGTTACACAGTGATAGACCCATCCCCACCAGTACTGTACCCCAGTGTTATACAGTGACAGACCCATCCCCACCAGTACTGTACCCCAGTGTTATACAGTGACTGACCCATCCCCACCAGTACTGTACCCCAATAATACACAATGACAGACATGTTTTCACTAGTACTGTACCCCAGTGTTACACGGCAATAGGCCTGTCTGCGTCAGTACTGTCGTCCAGCGTTACACAGGGACAGACCTATCCCCATAAGTAATGTTCCCCAGTGTTATACACAACAGTTCCATCCCCACCAGTGATATATAGTGACAGACCTGTTCCCACTGGTAGCGTGTTGCTAATTTTGAACAGATCAAGATTCAGTTTAACCTTCACTGAAGCTTGCAGCACCTCCCATGTTTTCCTGTCTCTCATTGACTATATGCCCTATATGATCTGTTGTGTGGGTTTGCAGTGCATTGAGCAGTGGGTTACTGAGCTATTGGAATTGTGACTCATTTTTCTCTCAGGAGTGCAGAGGGTCCATTATTTCAGTGGGTGGGCAGATTCCAAACAACCTGGCCCTCCCCTTGTACAAGTACGGTGTGAACATCCTGGGCACCAACCCGAAGCAGATCGACCGGGCCGAGGACCGCTCCACCTTCTCTGCGGTGCTTGATGAACTCCTGGTGTCCCAGGCCTCGTGGACAGCCGCCAATACCCTGGTAAGTAATCACAACAACATCTGACGGGAAGTCATGCGTGGTTAACGAGTCAGGCTCTCCGGGGAAAGTGCCCCTCCTGTTCTTGATCCCTAATACAGTAACTCATCAGTTCCCTACCAGCTCCCAGCCAGCAATCCCACCAGTCCCCTATTGTCTTTCTGTGTCCCTGCACCTTCTCTCTCCCACGCCTAGCAACTTCCCTTCGGTTATTTTTGTACTTAACCCGCACAGAGGGTAATTGAGTGGCCAGTTAACCTTATCCACACGTTACTGGGACGTGGAAGGAGACCATGGTATGCAGTGAAAACCCACTCGGTCGCAGGGGTATCGTGCAAACGGCACACGCAGACCGACCTGAGGTCAGGAGTGAACCCGTATTGGTGAAGTTTTGGGGAGGTAGCTTTACCAGCTATGCCATTGTATGGCCATGTTTATCCCTCCCCCACTGACCTCAGTGACACTCTCTGAACCCCTAATCTATTCCCAAATTTTAATCTCACTAACCCCTTTACTGAATCTGTATCTCACTGTTCTCTTCTACCTAATCGTTGTCACATTCCCAAATCCCTAATGTCACTGCTCTCCAGTCCCAAATCCCCAATCTCACTGCCCCTACTCTTGAATCCTTAATTTCTCTGCCTCCTTTTTTAATGTCACTCTGTCGATTGAAGCAGTCTACCAGTGAATCTGTAGTCGCCTGTTACTGATGAGGTGAGCCCTGCACTACTCCGTGCCAGAGAGATGCATGGTGTGGGCAAGTAGTCCTTTTATTGATCTGGTGTCTTTCCTTTACCAGGAAGATGCACTGTCCTTTGCGGAGTCTGTCGGATACCCCTGCCTGTTGAGGCCGTCTTACGTCCTAAGGTACGGTAACTGGTCTTTCTGGGCTTAGGATTCCACTTGGTGTATGACAGAGCTATTGGCTTCATTTTATGGAAGAAGCTGAAGATCTAAACCCTGGTGTGGAATAACAATTTAGTAAAGGTTGATTCTTAGTTTCTTAGTCTTCCTTCAGTTAGTCCTGACGAAGGGTCTCGGTCTGAAACATCGACTGCACCTCTTCCTAGAGATGCTGCTTGGCCTGCTGTGTTCACCAGCAACTTTTATGTGTGTTTCTTAGTATGCTTGCTTGTCAGTAGTCTTGAATTCATACAGCGTTGGAAACAAGCCCTTCAGCCCATCTGATCCATGCTGGCCAAGATGCCCATGTAAGATAGTACCAATTCAAAGTTCAAAATGAATTTATTATCAAGGTACACATATGTTACCATATTCTACGCTGAGATACGTTAACTGGCTGGCATCCACAGTAGAACAAATAAATACAACAGAATCAGTGAAAAACTCCACACAAAGACCGGCAAATAACCAATGTGCAAAAGACAATCTACACAAATACAATAATAATAATCATAGTAAAACATAATTAAATAAATAATACTGAAACCATGAGTAGTAGAGTCCTTGAAAGTGAGTCCATAGGCTGTTTAGTCAATTCAGTGTTGGGGTGAGTGAAGTTCTCCACGCTGGTTCGGGAGCCTGATGGTTGAAAGGTAATAACTTCCTGAACCTGATGGTGTGGGTCCTGAGGCTTCTGTACCTCCTTCCCGATGACGGCAGTGAGAAGAGAGCATGGCCTAGATGGTGGGAACCCTTGCTGCTTTCTTGTGGTAGTGCTGCTTATAGATGTGCTCACTGGTAGGGAGGGCTTTTGCTGTGATGGATTGGGCTGTATCCACTACTTTTTGTAGGTTTTTCCATTCTAGCACATTGGTGTTTCTATACTAAGCTGTGATGCATCTGGTCAGGATACACCGTGCATCTATAGAAGTTCGTCAAAGTTTTAGATGACATACGGAATCTGTGCAGAGCCTAAGAATTGGCAACGTTTTGCCCATATCCTTCTACCTGTCCTACCCATGTACCTGCCCAACTGTCTTTAGACATAAAACCATAAAATATAGGGCCAGAATATGGCCATTTGGCCCATCGAGTCTGCTCGGCCAGTCATCGTAGCTGATCCAATTTTCCTCTTAGCCTAATCTCTTGCCTTCTTCCTGTATCCCTTCTTGCTCTGACCAATCAAAAATCTATCAAACTCTGCCTTAAATATACATAAAGATCTGGCCTCCACAGCTGCCAGAGGCAAAGAATTCCACAGATTCACCACTCTCTAGCTGAAGAAATTCCTCCTCATTTCCTTTCTAATAGGACCCTCCTCTTAATGAGGCTGTGTCCTCTGGTCTTGGATTCTCGCATCATTGGAAACATCCTCTCCACATCCACTCTATCAAGGCCTTTTACTACTCAATAGGTTTTAATGAGGTCACCCCGCATTCTTCTGAATTCCAGTGAATACAGGCCCAGAGACATCAAACCCTCTTCATATGACAATCCATTCAATCCTGCAATCATTTTTGTGAACCTCCTTTGAACCTTCTCCAGTTTCAGCTCATCCTTTCTAAGATAAGGGTCCAGACCTATTCACAACAGTCCAAGGGAGGCTTCACCAGTGTTTTATAAACTTTCAACATTACATCCTTGCTTTTATATTCTAGTCCTCCTGACATGAATACTAACATTGCAGTTGCCTTCCTCACCACAGACTCAACCCGCAAATTAGCTTTTAGGGAGTTATGTACAAGGACTCCCAAGTCCCTTTGCACCTCAGTTTTTTGTATTTTCTCTCCATTTAGAAAATAGTCTACCCTTTCATATCTTCTACCAAGGTGCATGACCATACACTTCCCAACACTGTTCTTGTGGTAGCTTGATAAGCAGCCTCATGTGTGGCATCTTGTTAAAGGCCTTCTGAGAATCCAGTTAACGCAACATCAACTAATTCTTCATCTATCCTGCTTGTTACTTCTTCAAAGAGTTCCAATAGATTTGTCAGACAAGATTTTACCTTGAAGAAACCGTGCTGGCTACGGCCTATTTTATCATGTGCCTCCAAGTACCCTGAGACCTCAGCCTTAATAATCAACTCCAACACCTTCCCAACTACTGAGGTCAGATTAACTATTTTCAGTACAGGTCCATAATCCCTTATCTGAAATCCTTGGGGCCAGTTGCATTTCGGAATTCAGAATTTTTCGGATTTCAGACCCCGCCCCCCCCACCCCGCTGATACCAAAAAACACGTATGCTCGAGTTCTTTATTTAACCTGTCCTAGTGCAGTGGACTTTAGGACCCGGCAGCGCACCAAACCTATGCACATCCTCCTGTATACTTTAAATCATCTCTAGATTACTTATAATACCTCATACAATGTAAATACTATGTAAATAGTTGTTATACTGTACTGTTTAGGGAATAATAGAACATAGAACAGTACAGCACAGTACAGGCCCTTCGGCCCACAATGTTGTGCCGACTCTCAAACCCTGCCTCCCATATAACCCCCACCTTAAATTCCTCCATATACCTGTCTAGTAGTCTCTTAAATTTCACTAGTGTATCTGCCTCCACCACTGACTCAGGCAGTGCATTCCACGCACCAACCACTCTCTGAGTAAAAAACCTTCCTCTAATATCCCCCTTGAACTTCCCACCTCTTACCTTAAAGCTATGTCCTCTTGCATTGAGCAGTGGTGCCCTGGGGAAGAGACGCTGGCTATCCACTCTATCTATTCCTCTTAATATCTTGTATACCTCTATCATGTCTCCTGTCATCCTCCTTCTCTCCAAAGAGTAAAGCCTTATCTCCCTTAATCTCTGATCATAATACATACTCTCTAAACCAGGCAGCATCCTGGTAAATCTCCTCTGTACCCTTTCCAATGCTTCCATAGTGAGGTGACCAGAACTGGACACAGTACTCCAAGTGTGGTCTAACCAGAGTTTTATAGAGCCGCATTATTACCTCACGACTCTTAAACTCTGTCCCTCGACTTATGAAAGCTAACACTCCATAAGCTTTCTTAACTACCCTATGTACCTGTGAGGCAACTTTCAGGGATCTGTGGACATGTACCCCCAGATCCCTCTGCTCCTCCACACTACCAAGTATCCTGCCATTTACTTTGTACTCTGCCTTGGAGTTTGTCCTTCCAAGGTGTATCACCTCACACTTCTTCGGGTTGAACTCCATCTGCCACTTCTCAGCCCACTCCTGCATCCTATCAATGTCTCTCTGCAATCTTTGACAATCCTCTACACTATCTACAACACCAGCAACCTTTGTGTCCTCTGCAAACTTGCCAACCCACCCTTCTACCCCCACATCCAGGTCGTTAATAAAAATCACAAAAAGTAGAGGTCTCAGAACCGATCCCTGCGGGATACCGCTAGTCACAACCCTTCAAACTGAATGTACTCCCTCCACCATGACCCTCTGCCTTCTGCAGGCGAGCCAATTCTGAATCCACCTGGCCAAACTTCCCTGGATCCCATGCCTTCTGACTTTCTGAATAAGCCTACCATGTGGAACCTTGTCAAATGCCTTACTAAAATCCATGTAGCTCACGTCCACTGCACTACCCTCATCTATATGCCTGGTCACCTCCTCAAAGAACTATATCAGGCTTGTTAGATACAATCTGCCCTTCACAAAGCCATGCTGACTGTCCCTGACTATCCTGACTACCTTTTTTGAACAAGGGGACAACATTCGCCTCCCTCCAGTCCTCCGGTACCATTCCTGTGGACAACGAGGACATACAGATCCTAGCCAGAGGCTCAGCAATCTCTTCCCTCATCTCTTGGAGTAGCCTGGGGAATATTCCGTCAGGCCCCAGGACTTATCCGTCCTAATGTATTTTAACAACTCCAACACCTCCTCTCCCTTAATATTAACTTGCTCCAGAACATCAATCTCACTCATATTGTCCTCACCGTCATCAAGTTCCTTCTCATTGGTGAATACCAAAGAGAAGTATTCATTGAGGACCTCGCTCACTTCCACAGCCTCCAGGCACATCTTCCCACCTTTATCTGTAATCGGTCCTACCTTCATTCCTGTCATCCTTTTGTTCTTCACATAATTGAAGAATGCCTTGGGGTTTTCCTTTACTTTACTCGCCAAGGCCTTCTCATGCCCCCTTCTTGCTCTTCTCAGCCCCTTCTTAAGCTCCTTTTTTGCTACCCTATATTCCTCAATAGACCCATCTGATCCTTGCTTTCTAAACCTCATGTATGCTGCCTTCTTCCACCTGACTAGATTTTCCACCTCACTTGTCACCCATGGCTCCTTTACCCTACCATTCTTTATCTTCCTCACCGGGACAAATTTATCCCTATCATCCTGCAAGAGATCCCTAAACATCGACCGCATGTCCATAGTACATTTCCCTGCAAAAACATCATCCCAGTTCACACCTGCAAGTTCTAGCCTTATAGCCTCATAATTCTCCCTTCCCCAATTAAAAATTTTCCTGTCCTCTCTGATTCTGTCCTTTTCCATGATAATGCTAAAGGCCAGGGAGCGGTGACCACTGTCCCCCAGATGCTCACCCACTGAGAGATCTGTGACCTGACCCGGTTCATTACCTAGTACTAGATCTAGTATGGCATTCCCCTTAGTTGGCCTGTCAACGTACTGTGACGGGAATCCGTCCTGGACACACTTAACAAACTCTGCCCCATCTAAACCCTTGGAACTAATCAGGTGCCAATCAATATTAGGGAAGTTAAAGTCATCCATGATAACAACCTCCTGTTATTTTTGCACCTTTCCAAAATCTGCCTCCCAATCTGCTCCTCTGTATCTCTGCTGCTACCAGAGGGCCTATAGAATACCCCCAATAGAGTAACTGCTCCCTTCCTGTTCCTGACTTCCACCCATACTGACTCAAAAGAGGATTCTGCTACATAACCCACCCTTTCTTTTGCTGTAATAGTATCCCTGACCAGTAATGCCACCCTTCCTCCCCTTTTCCCCACCTGTCTATCCCTTTTAAAGCACTGAAATCCAGGAATATTGAGAATCCATCCCTGCCCTGGTGCCAGCCAAGTCTCTGTAATGGCCACTACATCGTAATTCCTTGTATATATCCAAGCTCTCAGTTCATGACAAGAAAAAAATTTGTTTCCATCAAAAACATTCAATAAAACATAAAAATATACAGCTTCAAATGAACTGAATCAAACACATGATAAATGACTTATTGGAATAAATGTAGAACGTCACTGTCACTATAAAACTTAAGTAACTTGTCTTTCTGTTTATTTAAATCATATACAGTGGTACTTCTGACACCATATTCTTCAGTCAGATGCCACACAGACAGACCACGATCAAGCTTCTGCAATAACTCCACTTTCTGCATTATTGATAATGAAACAGATGCTTCCTTTTCTTTTTCTCATTGTTATCCATAGGGGTATCTGCAGCTCTTTTTGCCATTTTCACAGTGAAATTAAACACAAAGTCAACAGTGAACACAAAATATCAGCAAACAGCAATTGCACGTGTAACTAGTACGAGCACTGAGCCACAACTGACGTCTGGCGGCCTCTGCTCGTGCTGCCACGTCACACCTGAGTGATGTCAGCTGTTGGCGAAAAGAACGTTGTTTCTTGGAGCTTTTTGGATTTCAGAATTTTAGATAAAGGAATGTGCACCTGTACTATTATCTGCCTTTCCTATGATATGTCTTGTATTTAAATATAAGCAGCTCAGGATACTAGTCGCACCATGTTCAACCTTTTGACTTAGTTTGAGGTCTTACCAACATCTACCTCCACAACCTCACCACTAACTGTTCTGCCATTCTGATTCCCATCCCTCTGCAACTCTAGTTTAAACCCCACTGTGCAGCATTAACAAACCTTCCCACTAAGATATTAGACCCCCTCCAGTTCCGGTGTAGACCTTCCCTTCTATACAGGTCTCACCTTCCCTGGAAGAGAGTCCAATGATCCAAAACTCTTTTGCCCTCCCTCCTACACCAACTCTTTAGCCACATATTAAACTGCATAGTCTACCTATTTCTGGCCTCACTAACATGTGGCATGGGTAGCAATCCGGAGATCACAACCCTGGAGGTCCTGCCCTTTAACATAGCACCTCACTCCCTGAGCTCCCTAAGCAGAACCTCTTCACTCATTCCACCATGTCATTGGTAACTACAAGGACCACGACCTCTGGCTGTTCACCCACCCATTTAAGAATGCTGAGGACTCAATCCGAGATATCCCGGAGCCTGACATCCGAGAAGCAACATACCATCCCGGAATCTCGTTCTCACCCACAGAACCTCCTGTCCATTCCCCTAACTAATGAATCCCCTATCACCACAGTGTGCCTCTTCTCCTCCCTTTCCTTCTGAGTCACAGAGGTGGCCTCTGTGCCAGAGATCCTGTGACTTTCCTCTGCCAGGTCATCCCTCTGACAGCATCCAAAGTGATATTCCTGTTGTTGAGGGGGATGGCCACAGGGGTACTCTGCACTGGCTCCTTAACCCCTTTCCCCTTCCTGACTGCCACCCAGTTTCCTGTCTCCTGCACCTAGGGTGTAACTACCTCTCTGTATGTCTTATCTATCACCCCCTCAGCCTCCCGAATGTTCCGATGTTCATCCAATTCCTGCTCCGACGCTTTAATACGGTTTGTTAGAAGCTGCAGTTCGATGCATTTCTCGCAGTTGTAGTCATCAGAGACACTGGACGTCTCCCTGCCTTCCCTCACACAAGAGATATATATATATATATATCTTCCCCCCCCCACCTCTCTCCCCCCCACCTCTCTCCCCCCCACCTCTCTCCCCCCCACCTCCCCCCCACCTCTCTCCCCCCCACCTCTCTCCCCCCCACCTCTCTCCCCCCCACCTCTCTCCCCCCCACCTCTCTCCCCCCCATCTCTCCCCCCCTATCTCTCCCCCCCTATCTCTCCCCCCCTATCTCTCCCCCCATCTCTCCCCCCCCATCTCTCCCCCCCCATCTCTCCCCCCCCATCTCTCCCCCCCATCTCTCCCCCCCCATCTCTCCCCCCCATCTCTCCCCCCCCATCTCTCCCCCCCATCTCTCCCCCCCATCTCTCCCCCCTCTACCTCTCCCCCCCCACCTCTCCCCCCCTCTACCTCTCCCTCACCCCCCTCTATCTCTCGCAGTTGTAGTCATCAGAGACACTGGACGTCTCCCTGCCTTCCCTCACACAAGAGATATATATATATATATCTTCCCCCCCCCACCTCTCTCCCCCCCACCTCTCTCCCCCACCTCTCTCCCCCACCTCTCTCCCCCCCACCTCTCTCCCCCCCACCTCTCTCCCCCCCACCTCTCTCCCCCCCATCTCTCCCCCCCACCTCTCTCCCCCCCACCTCTCCCCCCTATCTCTCCCCCCATCTCTCCCCCCCATCTCTCCCCCCCCATCTCTCCCCCCCATCTCTCCCCCCCATCTCCCCCCCCCATCTCTCCCCCCCATCTCTCCCCCCCCATCTCTCCCCCCCATCTCTCCCCCCTCTACCTCTCCCCCCCCACCTCTCCCCCCCTCTACCTCTCCCTCACCCCCCTCTATCTCTCTCTCACCCGCCCCCCCCCCCAACCATCTGCACAGAGGATTTTGGACAGATCATGAAGATTGTTCTGGTTCAAATGCAGAGAATAACATTTAGAGCTTTAGACCTACGCTTCCCAGGCTCTGTCAAATCCAGCTTTGATCTCATGGATTTGAAGTCATGAGTTAATAAACTCAAGTCCTTGAGTATGTAGGACTAATTTGGTGCTATTTAAGGAGCCAACAAGGCTGTTGAATGGTAAAAGCTCAGTGATTTCTGTGTAAACAATTTTTAAAATGTTTTTGATGAAATCCATACTAAGCTGTGACTGGCTACACAGGACGTTAATGAGATTCCAAAGTACAAATTGATAAAATTGAGACACACATAGGTTCATGTACATTTCCATCCATTGTCAATGCTGAAGGATTTCATTACACACTTCTTATTGAACATAGAACACTACCGTACAGTACAGGCCTTTCGGCCCATGATGTTGTGCCAACTTCTTAACCTACTTGAAGATAAATCCAACCCTTCCCTACTGCATAACCTTTCATTTTTCTATCACCCGTGTGCCCAGCTAAGGGTATCTGCCTCTACCGCCACCCCTGGCAGGGCGTTCTATGCACCTACCTCTCTGTGTGGGGATAAAAAACCTCTGACATCTTCCTTATACTTTCCTGCAATCACCTTAAATTTATGCCCCCTTGTATGAGCCATTTCCGTCCTGAAATGTTAACTTCAGTAGATGCTGAGAACTTGTAGGACAGCTATGGACATCCACTGGATCTGAGATTGCCTTCAAGTCTTAAGTGTTGCTTCTGGCATGTGTGCTTCAGACAGGCTGCGCCAAAGGGCAGAAACATCCAGCTATCATAGACCATGGTAATCGGTTTGTTATTTTCACATGTACTAAGGTACAGTGAAAAACTTTGTTTGCGTGTCATCCATACATCATGTAAGTACATTGAGGTAGTGCAAGGGAAAGCAATAACAGAATGCAGAATAAAATGTTACAGTTACAGAGAAAGTGCAGTACAGGGAGGTAATATGGTGTGAAATCTAACAAGGTAGATGGTGAGGTAAGATTAGATTATGAGAACACTCAGTCCTCGTTTATTGTCATTTAGAAATGCATGCATGCATTAAGAAATGATACAATGTTCCTCCAGAGTGACATCACAGAAAAACAGGACAAACCAAAGACTAACACTGACAGAACCACATAATTATAACATATAGTTACAGCAGTGCAAAGCAATACCATAATTTGATGAAGAACAAACCATGGGCACGGTAAAAGAAGTCTCAAATTCCCGAGTCGATCGACTCCCGAGTCCCCGATAGCGGCGGCAAAAGGGAGAAACTCCCTGCCATAAAACTCCAGGCACCGACAACTTGCCGATGCCTTGGAAGCAGCCGACCACAGCCAACACTGAGTCCGTCTGTCCGAAAACTTCGAGCCTCCAATCAGCCCTTCCAATACAGCCTCCCAAGCGCCATCCTCTGCCGAGCGCCTTCGACCTCATCCGGCCGCCGAAACAAGCAAAGCCGAGGATTTGGGGCCTTCCCTGGAGATTCCGGACCACACAGTAGCAGCGGCAGCGAAGCGGGCATTTCAGAAGTTTCTCCAGATGTTCCTCTGTACTCTCACATCTGTCTCCATCAAATCAGAATTGTGCACGGTCCCCTACTTGACAGATAACAGACATCACCACCGAAGTGGCCGCGCGCGCTGTGTCGTGCTGCCATCTTCTCCTCCTCCTCAATCTTAGTATACAAGGGAACTGTTCAATATCATATAAAAGCAAGGTGGAAGCTGTCCTTGAGTCTGGTGGTAGGTTTTTATCTTCTATCCATTGGAATTATGGTGAAGAGTGAATGTTCAGGGTGGGAACAGGCTTTGAAGATCCCTGTTATATAACACCAGTTTATAAATAAAGAACCAAAACAATTAAACAAGAAATATTATCTTTGCTATGTACAACCTTGGTCTGATTGCAGATTAAATTCATCCTCTGATCCCTTTAAACCTCTGCCCTCTACTAGTAAATACCTCTGTTATAGGGCAAAGTTTTCTGCTATCTCCCTGTACAAATACTTGGGTGTTCACCTTGACAACAGACTTGACTGGAAATCTAACTGCTTACAAGAAGGGGATGAGCAGACTCTATTTTTCTAAAGAAGATGAGGTCCTTTTATGTGTGCAGCAGGATGTTGGAGATCTGTGTAGCGAGTGCAGTCTTTGTGGCTTCATTATGGGAGAGCAGCATCAGTGCTGGTGATGCAAAAAGACTAAAAAAAACTCATCAAAAAGGCTGGATCCGTCCTTAGCTACAACTCTGACTCTTTTGAGGTGGAGGGGAGGTCACTAAACAAACTGTTATCCATTATGGACAATTAGGCACATCCTCTCCATGACCTACTGAATAAGCAGTGGAGCACCCTTTCAAGCAGACTCTTTCAGCTCCCCGTCACAAGGATTGTTACAGAAAATCTTTCCTACCAAATGCAATAAGCACATACAACAGTTCATCTCTGTGTGACAGGAGAACACACATCATAGTACAATAGTCTATGTTTCGTTGTTTGGTACATTATTATTGCATATTGGTAAATTATGATGAAGGTTGAGAGGGGATCTGATTGAAACATATAAGATTATTAAGGGATTGGACACGCTGGAGGCAGGAAGCATGTTCCCGCTGTTGGGCGAGTCCAGAACCAGAGGCCACAGTTTCAGAATAAGGGGTAGGCCATTTAGAACGGAGTTGAGGAAAAACTTTTTCACCCAGAGAGTGGTGGATATGTGGAATGCTCTGCCCCAGAAGGCAGTGGAGGCCAAGTCTCTGGATGCTTTCAAGAAAAAGATGGATAGAGCTCTTAAAGATAGCAGAATCAAAGGTTATGGGGATAAGGCAGGAACTGGATACTGATCGTGGATGATCAGTCATGATCACAGTGAATGGCGGTGCTGGCTCGAAGGGCCGAATGGCCTACTCCTGCACCTATTGTCTATTGTCTATTATTATTGTGTATATTATTATTTTGTATTTATTATTAGTTAAGTCTGGACACTGCTAAGTGTGTTTTTAAATGTTGCTGCTGTAACAAAAGAATTTCTCACTTGGGATCAATAATGTATTCTTATTCTTATTAAGCCACTTTAATTTTGCATAAACCATGATCAGGAGAGCTAGGTAGGAGTGTTAGTGCCAGATGTGGGCACATTGGGAGGAGTTGCTGAATGATCTCAGGACTGGTCCCTGAGCCCCAGTGCCAACGCGGAGACGTTTGGTGTTGATATTTGTTTGTTTTCTTCCAGCGGCTCAGCAATGAATGTGGCGCACGATGCCGGTGAGATGAACAGGTTCCTGGCGGAGGCTGCCCGCGTATCTCAGGTACTTGTTCTTGGTCTGGCCCTCCCACTTCTCCTCCTCCCTGTGCTCTTCGTGGTGCTACAATCAGTCAGCGAGAACAACCCGCAGCTTTGCTTGTTTGTGCCCAGAATGTGTCAGAAGTGATTTTCTCTGTGAAATTATTTGTTCTGCCCAGTTCTGAAGAGGTCTTCAGCAATTGTTTGGTAAAATGAGACTCACAAAATACAGGCAGCTGGCTAAAGCTCCAACCTACCTGCACCTTCCTTGTAGCCGGTGGAAGTCTAGAATTCTAAGTACTGCTAGAAGCAGAGGTTATCAGGAAGACTTGGTTGAAGGGAAACAATCCAGGCAATCAAACAGTATTTGGGAGGCAAAGATGCAGGTGAAAGGAGAGTTGTGGGAGTGCCCAGAATACTGGATAGTGTGTTACCTGGAGAGGACCTGTCAGTGGTGATATTCCCAAGTGCTGCTGCCCTGCTTCTCCTTGGAGAAGGGTTTGGAGGTGCAATAGGCATTGACTAGTGAGTTCAATAGCTTCCATATCTGCAGCCAATGATAGGAGATAGGATGTCGACGGTGGTGGATGGTTTGCTGATCAAGGCCCTGTCCTAGTTTAGACTCCGTATTAGGCCTGACCAGTGTCTTATACAACTTCAACATAACATCCCAACTCCTGTACTCATTACTATGATTTATGAAGGCCAATGGGCCAAAAGCTTTCTTTACAAACCTGTCTGCCTGTGACACCACTTTCAAGTAATTGTATCCGCATCTCCTTCTGTTCTACCGCACTTCTCAGTGCCCTCCCACTCACCATGTAAGTCCTACCCTAGTTTGTCCTCCCAAAGTGCTACGCCTTACACTTGTCTGCGTTAATTTCCGTCTGCCATTTTTCAAACTGGTCCAGATCCTGCTGAAAGCTTTGATAGTCTCCCTAGTTGTCCACTATGCTCTCAATCTTGGCATCATCCACAAATTTGCTGATCCAATTTCCCACATTATCATTCAAATTGTTGATATAGAATGGTAGAGAATGTATGTGGCTTTAGTAAGATCTGTGTTGGACTATGGAAATATAGCATATGGATCAGCAGCTAGGTCTCTTATAAGGAAACTTGATGTGATTCAGGCTCAGGCTTTGAGAGTGTGCAGTGGGGCTTTTTAAAACATCACCAGTATCAGCCCTACAGGTAGAAGTGGGAGTCATGCCTTTGGAACTAAGAAGGATGCAATTGATGGCAAACTACTGGGCTAATTTGCAGGGACACAATGATTCTCACCCTGCAAAAGGAGTGTTGCAGGAGTGCTGGGAAAATGGGAGGTTTCAGAGGGATAACTTTAGTCAGCTAGGGAATGTTATTGCGAAAGAATGTGGAGTATTTGATCTGAGGATAAGTCCTTCAGTAGTTTATCTGGTTGTAGCTCCATGGAAGATTGTATGGCCTGACATAGACTGGCATTTGTTAGAGGTAAAAAGGAAAGGAAAATATAAAACTGATTTAGTAAGTGCGTTTAACTGTCATGTGATGGAAAAGTATAGTGGTTATACTCAGATTTATACGGATGGTGCTAAGGAACCTGAAACAGGAGTGACGGGGCTTGGGGTGGCTATACCAGCAAAAGAAATTGGAATTAGCAGAAGAACATCTGATAAGTTAGGGGTGTTTACAGTGGAGATGCTGGCAGCGTTGGTTGCATTGTGATAGGTGGAGAAAGCTAGACAAGTCAAAGTGTTGATATGCTCAGATTCATCCTCAGTTCTAGCAAGTTTAAGGTCTTTTCACTCAAACAGTTGGCAAGATATACTTTATGAAGTCCTTCAGTCAGTCACAAGAATTGTAAATCAGGGAGGTCAAGTAAATTTTTTATGGGTTCCAGCACATGTAGGGGTGAAGGGGAATGAGAGGGTGGATGAGTTGACAAAGAGGGTGTTAAAGAAAGAAGATATAGAAATGTACATTGGTATCAGTAAAGCAGAGGTTAAGTGTGTAATCTGGGAAAAAAATCAACCAAATGGGGCAAGAAAGATGGGACAGGGAGGGGAAAGAGAGGCATTTATATCAAATACAAAAAAGTGTTGCAGGTACTAGGGTGGGTAGTGGATACAGAAGAGAGGAAACTATGTGGATTAGGTTAAGGCTGGGGCACTGTGCATGAAACAAAACATTGAAAATGATAGGGAAACACCAGACAGGATTGTGTGAGGAATGTCAGGAAGAGAAGTCAATAGAACATGTAGTTCGGAGTTGCAGGAAGTATGGGATATAGACAGAGATGATGATAATCAATCTAAGGGAATTGGAGGTGCAGGAATTCACATTAAAAGGGTTGCTGGGCATGGGTGAGA
Organism: Mobula hypostoma; assembly: GCF_963921235.1. NCBI lineage: Eukaryota > Metazoa > Chordata > Chondrichthyes > Myliobatiformes > Myliobatidae > Mobula > Mobula hypostoma. The sequence goes on along the minus strand of NC_086102.1, from coordinate 114,418,260 downwards.
GAGCACAGGTCAGGGTATTTTTAGCTTTCTTACGGGATACAGGGGTTTTTTATAGGATATGGGATATGATGGATAAACAGGAATAGGGTACTAGGATGACCAAAGATGGGAGGATAAAGTGTAGGTTAGGGTATATGTGTGTGTGTGTGATTAGGTGAAGGGAATTAAAATGTAAGTCTATTGCACACTGTGGAGCAGAAAGTGGCGGTAATGCACCATTAAGCTGGGAGCCAACCGCTGTAGGACAAGACGGTGAAGAAGAAGATTGTTGATATAGATGACCAGCACCATTCCCTGCAGCACACCTGCTAGTCACAGGCCTCCAGTCAGAGAGGCAACCATCTACTAACACTCTCTGGCTTCTCCTGCAAAGCCAGTATCTAATCCAATTTACTACCTCATCTTGAATGCCAAGCAAGCGACTGAACCTTCTTGACCAAATACCCATGTGGGATGTTGTCAAAGGTCTTGTCCATGTAGACAACTTTCACCGCTTTGTCTTCATCAACTTTCCTGGTAACTTCCTTGAAATACTCTAAGGTTAGTTAGACATGACCTACCATGCACAAAACTATGCTGACTATCCTTAATCAGCGCCAATCTATCTAAATACTTCGTCTTTCTTAAACACCAGAATAACATTGGCTATCTTCCAGTCCTCTGGAATGTCACCTGTTGCTAAGGATGATTTAAATATCTTTCTAGGGCCCCTGTAATTTCTGCACTTGCCTCCCATGGGGTCTAAGGGAACAGCTTATCAGGCCCTGGTAGTTTATCTACCCATTTGCCCAAAGATGGCAAACACCTCCTCCTCTATAATCTGTATGTGGTCCATGACCTCACTGTTGCTTTGCCTCACCTCTGTGGACTCTGTGTCAATCTCCCAAGTAAACAAAAAATTCATTTGAGGTCTCTCCCATCTTGGCTCCATGCACAATGTCCGGAGGACTAATTTTGTCCCTATTTATCCTTTTGCTCTTAATGTATCTGTAGAAGCCCTTGGGATTCTCCTTCACCTTGTCTACTAGAACAACCTCACGCCTTCTTTCAGCCCTCCTGATTTCATTCTTAAGTATTATCTTGCATTTCTTATACTCTTCAAGTACTTCATTTGCTCCTTTCTGCATATACTCTTTTTTTTAAACCAGGGCCTCAATACTTTTCAAATACCTAGGTTACTTAAACCTATTATCATTGCCTTTTATTCAGACAGGAACAAACAAAGTCTGTTTTCTTAATATTTCACTTTTGATTGCCTTCCACTTACCGAGTACACCTTTGCCAGAAAACAACCTGTCCCAATCCTCACTTCCCAGGTCCTTTCTGATAGCATCAGTATTAGCCTTTCTCCTATTTAGAATCTCAACCCGCGGACCATATCTATTCACCTCCATAATTATGTTGAAACTAATGACATTATGATCACTAGATGCAAAGTGTTCCCCTAACCAAAGGGTGGTAAATCTGTGGAATCTATTGCCATAGATGGCTGTGGAGGTTAAGTCATTGGGTATATTTAAAGTGGAGGTTAATAGGTTCTTAATTAATAAGGGCATCTAAGGTTATGGGGAGAAGTTAGGAGAATGGGGTTGAGAGGGATAATAAATAGCAGACCAGACTCAATGGGCTGAATGGCCTAATTCTACTTGTTTATCTTAATGTTTTATGGTCTAAACCAAATACATTCTGAATTGGGCCAACTGAATCTTCTGAAGCCCTTGAATTATAACCATATAGCAATTACAGCATGGAAACAGGCCATCTTGGCCCTTCTAGTCCATGCTGAACTCTTACTCTCACTTAGTCCCACCGACCTGCACTCGGCCCATAACCCTCCATTCCTTTCCTGTCCATATAGCTATCCAATTTAACTTTAACTGACAACATCGAACCTGCCTCAACCACTTCTGCTGGAAGCTCATGCCACACAGCTACCACTTTCTGAGTAAAGAAGTTCCCCCTCATGTTACCCCTAAACTTTTGCCCTTTAACTCTCAACTCATGTCCTCTTGTTTGAATCTCCTCCACTCTCAATGGAAAAAGCCTATCCACGTCAACTCTATCTATCCCCCTCATAATTTTAAATACCTCTATCAAGTCCCCCTTCAACCTTCTATGTTTCAAAGAATAAAGACCCAACTTGTTCAACCTGTTCCGAAGAATAAAGACCCAACTTGTTCAACCTGTTCCGAAGAATAAAGACCCAACTTGTTCAACCTGTTCCGAAGAATAAAGACCCAACTTGTTCAATTCTGAAATAACTGCAGATAAATAATGTTCCCATATCGAGGATCACAACTAGAGCATCCCCCACTCTCAGTCACATTGTGGGGGTTGGTGGAAGTCCTGAGGGTGCGTTGCAAGATCAAGAAAGATGAAGCATCACTCTGTTCCATCCAGTCCTGCCACTACTGCCCAGGAGATGACTGCACAACCGGTAGTTGCCATTAGTCTTCAGCTGAGGCTCTGTCCTCCCTGGTTGCTTCATAACTCTGCTGAGCTGGACACTCTACCCTGGTTGAAACTTGGCACTGCTGATGCTCGCCCTTTAGAGATACTCATTGCTGAGGAGCTGGAACGAAGCTGGAGAACGGGCCTGGCACTGGAGAGGGGATACTCCCATTCTCAGCTAACTGTTTGACAACACACGGTAAGAATCGATGCTGCTCACACAAACACATCTCTTCTGTTTCCCGCAGGAACATCCAGTTGTCATCACTAAATTTGTTGAAGGTGCCCGAGAGGTTGAAGTTGATGCTGTTTCGAAGAACGGAAAGGTAAGAAAGTGACTGACTGAATCAGTGTGAAATCTATGCATAATAGCGATGGCCTGGTAGCTTAGCGGCTATCATGGTGCTGTTACAGAGCCGGCAGCCCAGGTTCAATTCTCACTCCAGTCTGTAAAGACTTTTTATGCTCTTGTCATGACCGTGATGGATTTCCTCCTGATCATTTGGTCTCCTCCCACATTCCAAAGACGTACGGGTTAGTAGGTTAATTGGTCACAATTGGGCAGCTCGGGCTCTTTGGGGCAAAAAAGCCTGCTACTGTGCTGTATCTCTAAATAGAAAGTTTTGTTTTACTTGTGAATGCTGCTTATCAGGATTAGATCTATAATTAGGTTGTGGAATAGTTCGGTGTTGAGGTGAATGAAGTTATCTACGCTGGTGCGGGAGCCTGATGTTGAAGGGTATTAATATGGTCAGCGAGAAGAGAGCATGGCTTGGATGGTGGGGGTCCTTGATGATGGACGCTGCTTTCTTGTGGCAATGCTTCTTGTAGATGTGCTCAATGGTGAGAGGGCTTTTCCTGTGATGGACTGGGCTGTATCCACTTCTTTTCCGCTGCTTGCTTCATTTAAAAAAAAAAAATTCTATATCTGTCTGTTTCCATCTATCACCTCTGCCTTCCAAATCCATCCCATACCCTCCTCCACCTGGCTCCATCGGCCTTCATCCCTCACACCCCTTCAGTTCACCAATCACCCCTCCCCATCTCTTCCTACTGGCCATAACTCTCTCACTCCTCAGAACTAAAGGTATCAACAATTCTGTCCCCCAAACAAATGCAGATCGACCCTTTGAATTCTTCTGTTAGATTGTCTGGTCCTGTTCAAGAGGTAGTTGTAGGCTTTCGACCCAACAATGATCTATACTTCTAAGTCAGTCTTGTTTGCAACTTGGTGGGGGGGCGTGGGGTTTGGGGGAGTCTGGAGGTTGCAGTACTGTTCCCATTAATCTGATGCTTTTCTTTTTCTGGGCAGTAGAGGTCAGGGGTTTGGGTACTGCTGTATGTAGGAGCTGCACTAACTGGATATCGGCGGTGGAGAGAAAAAGTGTTCAGGTACATGAGAGAAATATATGAATGAAGGATGGATGTTATCAACTGCTTTATTCTGGGTGATATCAAGTTTCTTGAATGTTGTTGGAGCAAATGGAGAGGGTTCCATCACCATCCTGACATGCCTTGCAGTTTGAGGAAAGGCTGGGGGCTATCAGGAGGTGTGTAACTTGGCCAAGGGGACTCGAACCGTCACCTGCACTTCCAGCCACAGTGTGTACCTTTCTGATCTGGTTGAGTCTTTGGTCAATGATGACCCCTCCCCCTGCCCCCCCCCCCCCGCAAGATACTGATGTTGACAGATTGAGTGATGCCTTCATTAGCATCCTTCTTTAACTTTGTATCTCCGGAAAATGCATTTTATTAATCTGCAGTGTCAAAGATAAGAGGTTAGATACTGTCCTGTTGGAAATGGTTAGTGTCTGGCACTTCTGGGGTTAAATATTAGCTGGCAATTATCAACCCATATCTGTGCCTACGCCTTTACTGTAAGCAGGCATGAGCTGCTTCATTTCCTAAGCAATATACAGCATGGAGACATGCCCTTCATCCCTCTGGTCCATACCAACCAGGATTGTTTATCCAAACTGGACCCATTTGCCTGCATTTGGCTCACGTTCCTGTAAACCTTTTCAATCCATGTATGGTCCAACTGTCATTTAAAAACAGTTGTACCTGCCTCAGCCAGTTCCTCTGGAAGTTTATTCCACATACATTCCATCCTGCGTTTAAAAAAAAACAACTTGCCCTCCAAGTTCTTATTGAATCATTTCCCCCTTACTTTAAACCTCTGTCCCTAGTTCTTCATTCCTCAACCCAGGGAAGAAGATTGAGTGCATTCACCCTGTTTATGGCCCCCATGAAATTACAAAGTTCTACAAAATCACCTCTCAGTCTCCTATGCTCCAAGGAATAAAGTCCTAGCCCATAGTGCC